>NC_141144.1:16669593-17018760 GCF_053477565.2 Lygodium microphyllum | reverse complement strand
CGTCATTGCATGCTTTCAATACTATGCCAATCTCTTCTTCTGCAACACATCTTTGCAAGACTTCATCCTTGCCTTTCTTGTACAGAACACCACCTAACAAGGTGTAGGGGCTGATTCTAACAAAAGCTTATTGTTCTCACGGCTCGAGATACACACAGGGTACTATTGGTTTGCCAAGAGGTTGGCTATGTCTGCATACCATGGGGTAATAGTTTTGACAAGAAACAAAGAAGCATCAGGAAGGTCTGGATCATCTTGCTCTTCTTCATCATCGCTTTGAGGGATTCACGATAGATGATCAGCCAGGATGTGAGAGCGACCGAGTTTGGTAACCACTTCAAAGTCAAAATCTTGAAACTAAAGGAGCCATCTCATCATTCTTCCCTTCACATTGGTCTTGTTCATCAGGAAGGACAGGGCTTCATGGTCCATGTAGAATTTGAAATGCGTCGATAGTAGATAATGTCAGAACTTCTCCAAGGCAAACACCATTGCTAGACACTCAAGCTTCGTCACTCTGTAGATTCACTCTTTGTTAATTACTTTTCAGCTTGTATAATAGAGAGGTTGATCTAACTTAGAGGGGGCCTTTTGGCATAAGACTGCACCTAGGCCTTCAATTGATGCATAAGTGTGCACATGGAACTTCTTCATCCAATCAGAAGGCTGTAGGATGGGTGCTTCAATCAAACACTGCTTCAAGGTATTGAACGCCTCATCACAATCATTGGTCCATGTAAACTCTACATCTTTTCTCAGGAGTTTATGCAAAGGGGCTGCCTTTGTTGCAAAGTGCGTAATGAATCTTCTGTAATAGCCCACATGGCCAAGAAATCCCCTCAATTGTTTTAGATTGGTTGGAGCTGTTAAGGCAACAATCTTCTCAATCACATCAGGATCTGTTGCTATCCCTTGTGTAGAGACAATGTGGCCTAGAAGAACTCCTGATGAGACGCCAAAGACACATTTGTCGAGGTTGAGAGAAATCCCATACTCTCGACATCTGTCAAAACACTGCTCTAAGTGTCCCCAATGCTCACTGATTAGACTATAAACACAAAAGTCATCAAGGTACACCTCAATGAAATTATGTAGATGGTCCTAGAAGGCAGCCATCATCACTTGTTGGAAAGTAGCACGGGCATTACTACAGAGCCCAAACAGCATCACTCTGTAAGCATAGGTTCCCCATTCTGTTGTGAAGGTTGTTTTGGATTGGTTCTCTTTTGCAATTTGGACTTGATTATATCCACTGAATTCATCGAAGAGGGAATAGAGCTCATGGCCTGCCACTGTGTCCAACAGTTGGTCTGTGAAAGGGATAGGGAAATGATCCTTGTTTGCTTGGAATTTAGCTTTTAGAAGTCCACACATATTCACAATTTTTCATTCTTCTTGGGTACGACCACAATGGGCGAAACCCATTCACCGTTAGTCACTGGATAAATGAACTCAGCTTCAAGGAGCTTCAGTAATTTGGCCTTCACTAGGATAGAATAATTTGGATTCATGTGCCTCTGTCTTTATCTCATAGGTTTGGCATTAGGATCTAGGTCGATGTGGTGTTGGCATATTGTGGGATCAATCCCCTTTAGATCTTTGTATGACTATGCGAACACGTCTAAGTTCTCCTTTAGTAGGTATCGCATGACCAATAGTTCTTCTTCTAGAAGATTTAGACCCACCTTCAGGTGACATTCAGTACTGTCAGCATCCACGAACGTCAATTGCTTTTCACCTTCCACTTCATGGATAAATATCCCATGGATTGCTTCTGGTCGACTCCTTCAAGGGAACGGTCTCCTCTTCTGATGATGCACTGGAACTATTGTCCTCTTTTAATGGAGACTTAGCTCGCTCTTTGGGAAGCTGAAAGGATATCATTGAGGTTTCAAGTTTGGGTTGGGGATAAGTTACTTCTTGGCTGGAGGACTCGTCCTCTGAAGATGCATCCAAGAACGTCACATAACAAGAACCTTCTGCATTCCATTTAAACTGTAGGTCTAGGGGTTGTTGGCAAGGTGCATCATCATCATCTTCTCTGAGGAAGGGTAACTTTGGGCAACAAGAGCCATTGCTGAAGGAAGGCCTATTCTTCTTAATCCATTTTTTATAAAGGCTTTGCTTATGACGTGACTCATTAAGCAGTCCAAAGGGTACCATAGTCATTTTATCGAACGGGAAAGGAATCTTCTACTTTCAAGGCTTTAGGAACTCCATGAACTTCTTCCTCATCTCTGCCTTCTGCGAGTAGGATAGATTCTTCTAGCTCACTTTCATACTCTTCTTCAGCATTATCACCTTCGTCCTCTTCAGATTCTATTTTTGCCTTAGTGGGGGCTCTGTAAGAGAAGAACAAGCTCTCTGTTATGTCCTCTGCTTCTGCTTCTACTTTTGTCTTTGTGTCTATCTTTGTCTTTGCTCTTGTCTCTGTCTTTGGCTCTGTCTCTGTGACTGCCATGTAACAAGGAGAACAATACATCCATGCTTCTATCTCGCTATCAGAGGTAATTTCAAAAGTCAATTCGGGTTCAAGCAAGAGGTATTCTCCCATGGACAAAGACTTTGCTTCCTTTGGTAGTTGGCTTACAGTGCCCACTATTAGGGACTATGCCTTTGTTTTCTTGGGAAATATATGTTTGATGGCCTCTTCATTTCCTGATATACCATATGTTACTTCATTGGAGGAGTCGGTTACGACTTCGATGGACATGGATCCATTACCTTTTTGTGATCCATACAACTTCAACACCACTTTGTTGGGTCCTCTGCCTAGAGTTAGGGTTCCTTTGAATCAATCAATCCTTGCTCTTGCTTCAAAAAGCCAAGGTCTTCCTAAAACAACAGAGGGTATGAGGTCCTGTAGGAATTTGGTTTGACCGCCAAATATGTTAGCCACAATAGTCTCTTCTTGCGAGGGTTGTCTTTACATACGGAAGAATGCCCAACTGTTTGATTCAGATTTGGTCTACCAATCTGATAAGCCACTGTGTAGGTTACATTCCTTGCAAGCCTAGATATTTCATTGTCACATCCATCATTATGTTTATTGATAAGCCTCCATCAATCAATGCATCTACAATAAATCATCCTTCAATCCACATGCCAATCTCTAGGGTTCCTAGATCTAGGAAGGCATTAGCCACAAGCAAGAAGTATTATATTTCAAGTGATGAGAAATGGTCACTCAATCACAAACAGAAATGTAAAGCCAACAATGCCAAGTTTAACAAGAAGAATCAATTGAAGATGAGACATATGAAGAAATTCTATTACAAGTAGAGGCAATTCCTACTTGTGGTGATGAGACACATGACCATGATGATGAGGATACTCAAGAGGATTAAGAGTCGGCAGTTAATAGGTTCCCATTTGATCCATGTAGTTCATTTGACCTTGGTGGATTACAAATGGATGATTCTTTGGCTATTGCATGTTCACCAATGTTATGTTCCATATTCCAAGATGGTTGGATGGGTTGCAATGAAGAGAATACACTTTGGCTCAAATGCACTATCAATTCTAAGGCTACTCATAATATTATTGATACATGCAACACCCATAGCTTTGTCAATGCCGAATCATTACATGAGCTGAAGTCGTTGCCTCAAGAAATGGATTCTCTATTGAAGGTACACATTACAAATGGAGCTCAAGAGTTGAGCAAGGAGATATGCCTGCAGACTCCCATTAAGTTATCTTAGTCTCGTACCATTATGACAGACTTGATTATCATAGATATGGGTCCCATTAACATCATTATTGGCTATGATTGACTCAACAAGCTTGTCAAATTTTCTTTAGATCTCAATTGTATGTTTATGGAGTTTACTTGGAATGGAAAGTAAGTAATATTCAATGGCATAGAGAGAAAACGAATGGAAATAATCGGCAAGAAGAAGATGAACAAGGAAATTGATGCTATGCCTTTTCATTTTCATACTTCTTCTTTCAAAGATGAATAAAAACCAGCAATCTTCTTCACCCAAGAATGTGATCCATGTCTATGTAAACTTTTGGAAGATTTAAAGGATAGATTTCAGCCTCCTACATCATTACCTCCTAAGTAAGAAGTGGACCATCCCATTGACTTGACACTTACTATATCTATCAACAAACCACCTTATAGGTTGTCAAAGTATGAAAGAGAAGAAGAGGAGAAACATGTTAAATACTTGCTAGAAATGGATTTATTCAACCTAGTCAGTTACATTTTCATTCTCCCATATTACTTGTTAATAAGAAAGATGGTTCTTTCAAGATGTGCAATGATTATAGAGACCTTAACAAGAGCACTACAAAGAACATACACTCGATCCCCCGCATTGATGATTTGCTAGATGAACTCAAGAATGCAAAGGTGTTCACCAAGATTGACTTGAGATTAGGATACCACCAAATTAAGATGAAGGAAGTTGATGAGAATAAGATGGCTTTTAGGATAGAAAGGGATCTCTATTATCTCTCTGTTATGCCATTTGGACTTTCCAATGCACTTGCAACTTTCCATGCTCTTATGAACAAGATCTTATAGCCATTCTTGGATAGATCAAATCTAGTATTCTTCTGATGACATCCTCATTTATAGTAGAAAAAGAGTGATGCCAGGAGGCATATTCCATGGTGGATTCCGTGAGGTTTTTGCAGTGGATTCCATAAAACTACATGCATATTCCACAGTGGATTCCATAAAACTATATGTATTTGCCGGGGCTCGTACACAAGGTGGATTCCTTGTGCAAGAAGTTGACGAGGACACATGTCCTTTTTGGGCGTCAGATTAATTTAATGTGCACGTGGGTGATTCCACAGTTGGTGATTTCGTAAAATAAATATTTAAATTAATGGACGTTTATGAGTTTAGAGTGCACTCATATTAAATTAAGGTTAGGACAGAGTTTCAACCTATTTATTTATTTTGTAGCTGAAGACTGCTAGGTATTCACTTTTGTGGGTTTTATCTTATTATTTTCTAACAATTGTGAATGCTTTAGTGGATGTGTAGAGCAGGCAGCGGTGGCATTGGGAAGCATCAGGCAATGGCATGTATTCAGATTAACTAGAAGAAATTATCATTTTTGATGGTGGGTGTGCATCTTATCACTAAAGGCGTGGCGTCAATATTTGCTTAGGCACGCTTATTTATTAAAGTGTTTGATAAACATTTATTATTTTGTATGTGCATAGGTACTCGGTTTAAATATCATCATATTGAGAAAACATATAGTTTTTACAAAGAAAAGCAAGTATACTTTTATGGCTAATGAGATAGAATATTTGGGTCACATAGTTGATGAGAAAGAGATCATGGTGGGCCCAAAGAAAGTACAATGCATCAAGGATTGGCCTATACCACAAATTCTACATCATTGTGAGAATTTTTAAGATGATCCTTTTTCTATTGGAGATTCATCTCAAGAATTATGCCCATGTAGCAACTCCTCTTACTAATAGATTGAAGAAAGAAGCTTTCTTTTGGGATGTTATAGCCACAAAGAGATTCAATGAGCTAAAGTCTTTTTATTTCAATGCCTATTTTAGTATGCCCATACCTTTTGATGGGACCTAAAATGGGCTGGCACTGGCTATGGCACTAGCTGGACCTCATGCACTCGATAACCCCACGGCATCGCGGCCAGGAGCGTCTATGGGACATATTGCCTTGCTATCTAACGGATATCTTGCGTTTGTATTTTATCTCTAGTCCAACTTTTAACCCTCTCAAACTCCTCAAAGGGAGACCCTGCACATTTAGGTGTAAATCACCACGTAGAACAACATAAGGAGGCACCCCATCTGCTGATTGCCGTGGCCCCACTGCGACTCTCTTACACCTCGAGGATTGGCCCCTCCATGCGTTGCTAACACATGAAGCACATGCATAACACAGTCCGCTCTTGGTACCAATATATTTAATGATCCAAGAATGTACCAATCCTCACTGACTATCCCCCAAGACCCACTGATTAAACCTATGGCTTGGGTTGTCCTTTCTCGCTCTGCATTGGTTAAGTCCTATGGAAAATCAATTGCTGTGCATTTAGGAGTCTGTCACTGATACCATTTGACGATGCTCAATGCAAAGGTGTGTATGGTTAAGTGCTCAAACAAGAGAAAAACAGCCTTGTGCATTGTGCCAATCCATTCTTTCCATGATTTCCACGCTAACGTTTATGTGTTGCGATGAGAGAAGACACTGAGCCTTACACTCATGCTGCCTTTCTCTTTATTTTAAACGACGTCCTATATGCATGATGCAACACATAAATCAGATTTCAGTTTATGTTTCAGTGCTCAAACCCCCCTCTCTCCCTACCGTTTAATATTTTGCATGCGTTGATAGGTGAAAGGGTTGTTTTATATGTGTTTCTCGTAGGAAAAGTGGTAAATACACACTAAAACACACAAATGAAGATAAACCAAGGCAAATCCTCGTGCTTTACCCACATTATACGTTCACGAACATGTACGTAAATTTTCCTTGATCGTTCTCTAGTTTTTCTCTATTTAAAACCCATTTTTCCTTATTTTCTACTGTTTTTTCCCTGTTTTTCATCAATAAAAATTACAAAAAATTAGTGTTATTTGTGAGCTATGGCTCTTAGGTTTTTGGACAGCACAATTGTAGGTTTTGTTGGTATTTTATTCCATGTTTACTCATTTATATTACCAAAAATCCCATTTTTCTCATGAAAAGCATGTTTTGTGGGTTTTCAGCATTTCAGTTTCCAGTTTTCTAGTTTTTTATACCATGGACTGCTAAAACACACCCAAACAACGTTCTTATGACTTTTCATCCAATGCGAACAACATTTGGGTAGACGAATAACACAAAGAAGCAAATTTTCTTCATAAAAATGAATTACCGTGTATTTTTTCCGGTTGCGGGTTTTGGAATTTGTTGCGGGTCCGTGATTCAGCCCTCAATTAATGACCAGCACATCTTTGGACAGTCATCTTCAGCCCCATGTCAGTTTGGAAGCAATCCGATACCACGTGTCGGACAAGCATTCGTCAACCGTGCGTCATTTCTTCTCCCACGCATGAACTGCCCCTTGCAGGAGAGAGAAGGAGGAGAGAGAAATAATATTTCTGCATCTGTCCATTCGGGCAACCATTCACGAATGCGGAGATGGCGATGGAGAGCGGAAAACTGCGGGAATCCATGGCCGAGATTGAAATATGCAAGTGTATTGAGTTGTCCATGGCCCTCTCTCCCTTTCTCTCCCTCATCGTCGAATCTGTGCCTCCTCCCTTCTTTTTTTTTCTCACTGAAAAAAAACGCCCCCCCCCCTCCCCCCCCATCGCGTGAAAATTTGGGGGCCAAGGGGCCCCCAAGAGGGACACACCTCTTCATTCCTCCCCCTTTGGCCCTTTTTTTGGCATAACTCCCGCGTTCGGCATCCAAACTGAGTGCTGAAAATTTTTACATGTCCAGCTCGAAGTCCCCCATAGGCTCGATCTGACCGAGGTCCATTCTGACTGACAAAAAAATTATGAAAAATCCGCGACCGATAGAGGGCATCTCACGAGCACTTTTCGAACCCGTCTTCGACTTGCCACTTAAAATCGACCTGTCTGTCGTAGCTATCGCCTTCGACAATGATTATTTTTCCCTTGAATTCTGGATTTTTTGGCAAATTTTAGGCACATTTCGGGCTCAAAACTCCACTCACAGTTTTTCAAGGAGTTTACCATAATTGTTGATGCTAGTGGTCATGATATCGGGACTATTTTATGCCAAGATCATAGTGTTATTGCTTATGAAAGTAGGAAATTAGATTATAAATTTAAAAATTCCACATCTATGAGCAAGAAATGTTAGTCATTCTTCATGCCATTAAGAAGTGCTATCACTACATTTATAGTAGCCATTTCAAATTCAAGAGTGACCATCAAGTGCTAAAGTATTTTCTTTCACAACCTAATCTTTCTCCTAAACAAAAAAGGTGGTTAGATACATTGCATGGCTATAACTTTGAGATTTCCTATATGGTAGACAAAGATAATGTAGTGAGACAGATGCATTATCTAGGATGTGGGCATGTTCTGTTTCTACTATTTCTTCCCTACACAGATTAGATCTAGGATATTCAGGAAGATTATTTGCTTGATGAGAATACTGCCAATATAATGAAGAAATTATAGCAAGGCAATGAATATGAATTTTCTAATTTCAAGTGGCAAATTGAACATCTTTGATTCAAAGGAAGAGTGTACTTGACCCTTGAAATATCATTTAAGCAACACATATAATAGGAGATGCATTCTTCTCCTTTGGCAGGATATACTAGATTGTGTAAGAACATTGATAAGATCCATAAATATTTTTATTGGAAAGGACTTTGGAAAGATATCAAAGACAATGTGATGTAGTGCTTACCATGCTAGCAAAATAAAGATTCCAATTTGTTGCCTAGTGGTCTACTTCAGCAATTACCCATTCCACATGGTAAATGGACTAGCATACGCATGTAATTTATTACAAGACTTCCTACTACTAAGCAGGGTTGAAATAGTATTTTTTTTGTGATTGATCATCTTACCAAATCAGTTTACTTCTTATCTACCAAAGTCCAATATTCAACCAAGATCAGTTCATGAGAGGAAATTTTAGACTTTATGGGTTACCTATGAAGATTCTTTTTAAGAGCGATACAAAATTCATGGGGAATTTTTGAAAAAAACCTCTTTACTTCCATGGGAACCAAGTTAACTCCAAGCATTTCCTATCACCCACAAACAAATGGAAAAATTGAAAGGTTCAATAAATGGCTAGAGCTCTATTGGAGACACTTTTATGGTACATGATAAAAAAATCACGTGGGGTCATTGGATTCATCTTGTGGAGTTTTGTTATAATAATACATATCATATAGACATGTCACCATTTGAGCCATTGTATGGTTACAAGGTCCAAGTATCTTTAGCACTATTTTATGAGATGAAGTAAATCCTCTTGCTTAAGAAGAGTTGGAAAATATGGAGACCTTAATAAAGCAATACAAGAAAAGGATAAATGAAGGCAGTGGATTTTGAAGAGGGAGAATGGGTATCCATGAAGGTACCTAAGTCTCGTTCTGTATCTTTTAAGGGAGGACATAATAAGCTTACTCATCGCCATTATGGTCCATATCAAATCACAAGGAAAGTTGGAGATCTTGCTTACCAACTTTATTTTCCTTCAACCACATGCATTCACAATGTTTTTTGTGTCTCCCAACTCAAGAATTATATTGGCTTTAACATTCAAGTTCTTGAGGAACTATCTCCCCTTGATGAGGATGGGGTGATCATTTATGAGCCTAAAAGGATTGTTGGCAAGAGGGAGAATATTCTAAGGAATTGTATTTTCATGGAATATATTATTAAGTGGAAGAGTTTTCCCACGGAAGAGTCTTCTTGACAACATGCTTCATATTTGGAATGATTTCCATGGCTTCTTCAGTGGATAGTTTGCTCTATTAAATTTTGTGCTAAAAATAATTGACCTATCGACATCAAATTTGAATTTTAATGATATGGATGGATACCTTGTGAATTATACTTCATTTATATACCTCATAGGTTCCAATCCAACATTTCTATCCAAAGTTATGGGCCATTTTCTATAGGTACCCTATTTAAGATAGCATTCCAAATTTTCACTGTTTGAACCTTTGATGATGCTTCTACAAGGCTACTTCAAATTGGAATCTCACTTCTTCATTTCTACCATCCATTTACCATTTCAATATTTAAATTTTTAAGAATAAAACTTTTGGATAGGGATGAAGTGTAATAAAACAAGTTTCATACCCTTTTAGTTTGGTTAATTAGCTTATTTTTAGACTAGGGTATAAAAGGCAAGAGGGTGCCAATGTAAACATCTTTTGTACAATTCATTTGTAGACTTCTCCATTCTTGGAGCTTGAGGGTTTCATACTTTCCTCCACCAACATTGAGGGTGGATATTCAATGTCCACCATTGCAAGGGGTGGATTTCTTGCAATAGCCTCTCATCTTGATTCTCATTGTACCTTGATTCAATTCATCTATGGCTACCTTATATTGTAGTTTAATGCAAATGGCTATGGCTAGTTTTTCACACGCAACAAGCTTAAAAAGAACTTTGACTATCTTGAATTAAAACAACCAAGAAATCAAGAAATCACATGTGAAATAACTAGCCATAGCCATACCATAGCTAAACTTTCCATTAAACTACAATATAAGGTAGCCATAATTAAATTGAATCAAGGTACAATGAGAATCAAGATGAGAGGCCAATTGAAATGAACTTTGCCTATTTTGAATTAAAATAACCAAGAAATCAAGAAAACACATGTGAAATAATTAGTCATAGCCATGCCATGAAGTTTGCATTAAACTATAGTATAAGGTAGCCATAGTTGAATAAAATTGGATCAAGGTATGATGAGAATCAAGATGAGAGGTTGCGTGAAATGAACTTTTCCTATCTTGAATTAAAATAACCAAGAAATCAAGAAAACACATGTGAAACAACTAGCCATAGCCATGCCATTGAACTTTGCATTAAACTACAACACAAGGTAGCCATAACTGAATTGATTTAAGGTATAATGAAAACCAAGATGAGAGGTTGTTGCAAGAAATCCACCCCTTGCAATTATAGGAATTGAGTATCGAACCTCAATGTTGGTGGGAAAGGTATGAAGCCCTCAAGCTCCAAGAATGGAGAAGTTTACAAAAAAATTGTGCAAAAGATATTTACATTAGCGCCCTCCTACCTTTTATACTGCAACCTAAAAATAAGCTAAGTAACCAAACTAAAAGGGTGTGAAATTTGTTTTGTTACACTCACACACATTTCAATGTTTTTTAAATATATTAATTTTTCTTATTTTAATTTAGTCTCTCTCTCTCTCTCTCTCTCTCTCTCTCTCTCTGATTCAATGTTTTCTCACATTCAATATACTTTAATATTTATAATGATGTGAAGCTAGAATCGATGCTGAGCAAATGATAACCTACATGCATTGCTATAGCCTTCCAATGAATAAATAGTTGGTCATTTCATGTTTTAATGAGCTTCATAATAAAGGTCCTTACACACTCCCTTAAGCTTCAAAGAGTGTCATTCCCCACTACTCACATGAAAACTTATGATGGAAACCACATCATGCATGATGTTTTATGAAAAGGCAAAGAAGGATAAAAAAGACATTCCTTTATACCACCCTGGAGTGAAGCACTCGAAGAGTCTAGGCACAGAGCGTATAGTGTATATATTTATTAGGATTACATTATGGGTGTAACACTCAAGCTGGTCAATGATCAGTACCCATCTTTATTCTCTACCATATAGTACATTCAAGCTGGTCAATGATCAGTACCCATCTTTACTCTCTGCCTATCTAATAAGAAGTCTCTATCTACACTAAATTTGAATGGATTTGTGTCTTTCCATCCCAAAAAAGATAGAGACTTTTATAAGTTGGAAATAAGTGATTAGCCATTGTACTCAACATACTAGCTAGCTTGGTTGATGTTGCTCTGCTAGGCCCCCTAACCACACTTTGTAAAGTTAGCATCATTACAAATCTTGCAAGGCTATGGCTAGCTCACTTTGCATTTAATGAGCAAAGGGAAGCAAGTCATGATCGCATGGTTGGTTCCCTTTTCTTTCCAAAAGGAAAAAAGAAATAGATGATGCACTCCATGACTTCCAAAAGGAAAAAGAAGTAATGACATAAATTCAAGTTAGATATTAAATGTAACTTATGTAAGTCAAACAATTCATATTTTCATATCTTTGTTTTGGTGAGCACCTTCAAAAAATGCATCCTTTAGTGTCACTCCATTGGCCCCTCATTGTTTGTGTCGGTGTTCTCGTGATGTTTTGCATTGGGATTCAAAAGCATGGTCCTTGTGGCAAGGGTGGTCATGCGAACCATTGAACTCACTCTCACAAGTATAGAAAAGCAAACTAATTATTTCAAGATTGTAGTAAACACACATCATCCTTCTCTTCATTGCAATCTCAATCCAAAGTAGGAGATGGCCTCATGATTGTAGTGCTACCTCCTTTGCTCCAAACCTTCAATCTGCTCTCTTGCATTGGAGTGCTTCACCCCTTGTTTATTGCACTCTCTCTCAAGTTCATACTCACTCTCCCCCTTTCTATCTCCCTCTTGCTCTCTCTCAATAGCATGTAAGTTGTCTAAGGCAAGAGCAAGAGAAGCTTAAACACAAGTTGGTATATGCTAGAATGAAAAGACTAATACAATGTTGAATGCACGAAATGGCAATATACAAGGATGTGACACTCGCTCATATATAAGGAGTGAAAGACCAACATTAACACAATCAACCCTAAATTATATCTCCAAAGAACCTTTATGACTAGTTCTCAAAGTTTCTCAAAGACAAACACAATTAATTGTGATTTTTATTCATATTGAGCCTATTGTCGCATGCGTATTATCTTCACACACTATTTGACAACCCATAAAGTATGAATTTCTTCTTCTTTTTCTCCTCTCTCTCTCTCTCTCTCTCTCTCTCTCTCTCTCTCTCTCTCTCTCTCTCTCTCTCTCTCTCTCATATAACCAATAATTAATATATTAATTAAAATATGCTATAAATATTTTATCAATAATTAATTTATAATTCATAATTAATTTTTAATATTCAATAAATTACATTATTGTATTGTTATATATATAAATTATTACACACATAATCAAGTATATCAAAGTATTAATAATTATAATGCATACATTATAATTATCATTAATAGAAATAATACATAAAGAATAATAATTCAAAATAATAATATTTAAAATAATAGTGAATAAATACTATAGATTATAATTATATTAACATAAATAGATTACTTTGTTTATTAATTATTATATATCATTTATTAATTAGTGATTAATTACCATATTAATAGTTAATGATTTATATGGAATCATTTATGCTAATATATTAGTAACTATAATTAATATGCATATTATCGAATTAACATACAATTATATCATATGCATAATTATAATTATAATATAATATATATGCCTATAATTATATGTATATATAATAATTATTATATAGTTATTACTTATTATATATATTAATATAAAAATAAGATAATGATAAATATACATAATAATTAAGTATAAATATATGCATCAATTATAGACTAAGTATAACTTAGGTAATAGCATTCAATTATAATAACAATATAGTATCTCAAAGAGAAAGAAAGAGAGATGTCCTTGTCCTTCAACAAATAATATGTCAATATTTTAGAGAGAGAGAGAGAGAGAGAGAGAGAGAGAGAGAGAGAGAGAGAGAGAGAGAGAGAGAGAGAGAGAGAGAGAGAGAGAGAGATTCCTCCTAGTTTTATCAAGAGGAGAGAGAAAAGAATGTAGAAAAAAGGAGAGAAAAAGAGAAGGTTTTGAGGGGTGATGTCACATGGCATCCCAAGACCTTCTAATAATAAGCATAGAACACACACACACACATAAAAAAATAAATTCAACTCTTGTCCTAATAGTGTATGTACATTTGTGGATGCTTTTAGAGTATGTATATGTTGCATGTACATGTTCAAGCCATTAAAAATATCATATCATTTTATATGTTTCATTATTAAAAATGTTATCTTTAGAGAGAGAGAGAGAGAGAGAGAGAGAGAGAGAATAAATATAATCCACATTACCCGTTCAAGACAACTCTCTTTATTTTTTGAATATCAAACTTCTCCTTCTTGCACCACATAGACTTGAGAGCCTTCTGGTTAGTTCGGGCTCCACAACGCAATGCTCTAAATAATATATATAAAATATTAACAAGAAATTGATAAAAGACAACTTATAAGAAGAGAGAAAATAGAAGAAGAGTGCATGATACAAGCATTGGATACCATCTCCCCCCATACATGGGTAAACACCTTTTTCATAGCATGTATTTATTGAAAGGGTGAGCAGGAGTGGGAGTAAGAGAGAAGCACAAGTAGAAGTAAGGGAGAAATGGCTATGGAAGTTTGAACTCAAGAAAGCAAGACCAATATGTGGGAACTCTAATATTCACAATATGTGACTTGCCTTCCCTTTATTATTCCATAGTAAAGAATAAAGAATAAAGATGATAGTGATGGGTGGCCACCACCTACAATAAAGCTAGATGTACCTAGAGTGAGGAGAAAAAATACAAAATGTATATATGAATATAACTAGATGAGGAAAGACACCATATCATCCTATGCCCAAAATTTTCCTAAGAAAGGCATACCATTCCATTGCGAGACTTTTAGTGAGTAGATCAGCAAGATTCTTGTCCATAAAGATCTTATCAAGCTGTATCTACTTGTCCTCAATCACCCCTTTGATGAAGTGATAACATGGCTCAATGTGCTTATCGTCGCTTTAACAAGCACATAGCCAAGACCCAAGGACTGCTTATTACTTCAAGCGTTTCAAGCCAAGAGCTATAACTACCTCTCACATAGCCATGCGTGCTCTCCCACACACAAGTGTAGTGAGCTTACCTTTGAATCCGATCAAGTTTCCTCCTCCCACAAAATTGCCAGTAGCTCCATGATCCAAGATGCGCTTTCAAAAAACCTTCATCTTCAGGCTCCAAGCTTCAAGCTCTATACCCATATGCGTGAGAAAGGAGAAGAGAAGAAGATGAAGGTGAAGAGAGGAGAAGAAGAGCTTCTCCATGGTCCCTCACACACACACACACACACACACACACACTCACACACACACACACACACACACACACTCTCTCTCTCTCTCTCTCTCTCTCTCTCATACATAAGAATGAAGCAAGAGCAAGAAGCAAGAAGAGAGTAAGTCCAGTCACACACCTAGAAATGAGCTTCTTCATTCACTTTTTAACTTTTATACATGCCATATCTCCTCCTTGGGTGGCCATCCCCTTTTTTGGTCAAGACCATTCATTCACTCTTTTCCCTCCTCCTTCCTATTAGAATTGGCCTTAACCCATGCCTCTCATTCTTCACAACTTGAATGGGAGAGAGCCTGGTGCTCTTTTACAAAATACATTACAATGCACCTTGCACTCTTTTTGCAAAAATATTAAGGTGCATTTATTCTTGTGTGCCTCCCTCTTACATTTAGACTTTTTCCAGCACTCTATGTCTTCAAATTTTCCTTAGTGCTCCTTTGTCCTCCATCTTTCTCTTGCCTTGAGATTGTCTTCCGCTTTTGATTTTCTAAATTTTCTGTAATGGTCTTTCGAGGGTTAACATTAATCCCCTCCTAGCTGAGTGCCAGTCCCATGGCACTTGATGGTATGAGAGCTGAAAATATTGAGGATTGGTGTGGAATGGTTCTTGGAGCCTATGGGGAGGTTGGTCATGTTGAAGATGCTTTGTGAAGCAAGTTTTAATGTTGTCGATGTCAAATATAAATTGGTGGTTGAAGAAGACATCCAGAGTTTTTGGCTTGCTGTGCCACTGCACAATGTACTAAGTTTAAGCACACTTGAGGTCTCTCCTTTCTATAATATGGTCCCATAACAAGTTGCCAAAATTCTTGAAACTATGCATAGGATCCAAAATGTGATTGATCTACATATGAGTCCAATATATTAACTCATAGATAATGTAGAATCATTGCATTCAACTTCATGGATCTTCCATTCATACCAACTTCATGCATTCATCCTTGCAAGAGATCACCCAAGGAATCCTTCTCTCACATCATGGCCCGTGGCAAGAATGCTACAAGCCCTTGATAAAGGGAGATGTTGTGCATGACTTAGGGAGACAATTCTATCAAAATTTCATGCCCTCGATGTGCCCTAAGTTGTGAAGTGGGGTAAGGGCTAGGGTGGTCCCTAGGTGCAATGGTTGTGACACTCATAGAGTACAAATGGAGGGATTTAATTTTTCACTTATTTTCTCTTTTTTTGTTTTCTTTTTCTTTCTTTCTCTCCTTTTTTAAATTACAAGGAAGCACATTAAGTGGCATCCCATTCATGGGCAGGGGCAAAGCTATGGGGAGGCTTAAGGGATTTTCTTAGGAAATCTCTACTTTGCATATAGCCGTTCAAGTTGATTCTTACATTGAGGGGCACGGTGAACAAAAACACGTGGTTGTACCACCCAGTAAACCTACTATCACTCATATCTTCTAATAATTTCATACAAAATGCTGGCGAGAGGGTGGTTCTCATCATGAGGTGGGCCATTGCACAACTATTTATCCTTGCATTAATGTCAAAAAAGAGGGGTGATAACCGCTCTTCCTTCATAGTAGAATTTTTTTTAGAAATATTCACAAGAGATGGAGATAATTACAAGTGGTGATGAAGGTAGGATCTAGGCAAGAAGAGAATTCCATGAGGAAGCTTACAATGGATGGGGGCGGAGGTCTCTCTCTGTGAAGGTTAAGCATTCCTCCTAAGATGCGGCATTCACATTGTAGATCTTAGGGAAGTTATACCTACCATGCACCTCTTTGTTGAAATCCACACTAATTCTCCATGGCTAGGGCATGTAGGTAGGATCATTCCTCTTGTATGGTAGTGTATTGCAAAATGCCATCCAAACATCTAAGTTAAAGCCCCAAATGTTTCTACACTACTTAGGTTGTGCTTCATACCCCTCCACTTTCCTGGGTACCTCCACCACCTTGTTCTCCCAATAATTTGTAGGCTCCTATTGCCTATTGCCACCTTGTGGGATGTCTAATTCTCTCCTCCGACCGTCTCTTCCCTAGCCTCACCAAGAGCTTTATCACTTTTTTCATTACCCTTGGAGATAATACTCTATCCAATGTTCAAGAAAAGGTGAAGGTGAATTCAAAGGGTCAGTTGTGATTCTCCCACTGCTCCCATATTGCAAGTTCCTAGCTCGAGTTCACAAGATCGCACTTCTCTCCTTGAAGGATGGCCACATTAGGAACTTGTAGTAGTTTGGCTAAGAGTTTTCTGTGTGCTAACTCTGACTACTCCCTCCACTTGTGCCTCATTTCCACCATTCTCTTGAAGGGTATGGCTTCCTCACCTTGCTCTTCTATTTGTTCTTGTGTTTGCAGTGGGGGGACTTGGTTCATGCGGTTGCTCTTCCTCAACATGGCCATGCTCAAAGTCCAACCCCTCTTCATGTATTGGCTCACTTGGCCCTTTAGGGAGAGGTTGTGCTCATTGATCTAGCTCCCCATTATTCCTCCTATTTGAAGGTTGCTTCTTGTTTTAATTTTTCTATCTCTTTGTGCAATTTGAGGGTTTACTCTTGTCTATATGCTTCCAATGTGTAAGGGCAGCCATGAAGCGCGAACCCATTTAATGATGTTGCAATAACATCCTTGACATTTGCCATTTCCGCTTTGTACAACTCCCCCAACTCCGCATCATTTTGTTGCATCCTCATGAAGCTTTGTTTTTCTTCGGTCAGCCTTGTCTCCCACCGTTTGTCTTCTCCTTCCTTTGTTTTGAGCGCTTCTCTCAGCTTGTATATTTCCTTTTGGTACATGGCCACCTGTCTGGTCTTTTCCAGTTGGAATGCAACCCCCACTGACTCCTTCTCAGCTTCCAAATTAGCCACTACTATTCTCTTCTCTTCCTTAGCTTTTTCTAACTACGAGAGTAGCTCTTTGACATATTCATCGTAGTCAGCAATTGGTGTCATCGTTGTGGAGATGGGAGTTATGGAGGTTTCAAATCTTTGTCATTTCAGGTCCTGTCTTGATTCAGTGTCTACTGTCGCCGGTCTCTTCTGCCCAATGGTTGTGGTCTCCACACTCCACCCCTGTGTGAGTTTCTTATTGATAAAGTACTACACCCAAGCCATGAGGTTGCTGGCACTTATTGTGGCCAGGGGTGCCTTGAGCGGGTGTTGTTGCTGCGATGGTGTGTATGAAGAGGGTTGGGATGGGGTTGGTGGGGGGCTTTGCCCTTGCCTTTAGTCACTACAAGTGGTGGCATCATGTCTGGCACATGCAGACTTGAGCTTGGGCCTTCATCTCTTTGTGGGCTCAAGGTGCCTAGCTCGTCTTGCCTACCTTGCTGCTCGATTGACAAGCGTGATGTCCTCCTCTTCCTTCCTCTTCAATTCCTCCTCCTTTTCAATAGCCTTTCTTTTTCTCTCCTCTTTGGCTTTCCATGATTATTCTTCCAGTCTCTTAGACTCTTCTTTCTCTTTCCTCTTTCTTTGATCTTCCTCTTTCTTCGACTCATTTCCTTTTACAGGTCTGCTTTTTCCAGTGTCAGCATTTTCTTGGGTTGTTTTGGTTTCCTTTTGCTAGACCAGGCTTCTGTCTCTCCCTCCTCTTCGCTAACCATTCTTTCACTTGACTGCTCTTGTTCATGACTGGGGGGTGACCTTTTGGGTGTTTCATCAGCTCCTTCATCTCCATCTCCTTCGCTGCTTCTTGGATGAGAGTGGTCAAGTTTCCCCCATACCCGATGAACGAGGCTTTGGATGATGGTTTCTTCCTCTCGGCTCCCTTTGATGTCAAGGATTCCCCACCCACCAGCTTGCTATCCAGGGCTAGTGCCTTAGCAGATTGATTAATGGTTTTTTTCACGTAGCTATTCCAGTCTATTCCATCTAGTGCGCAAGCTGCCAAGCTCTCCAGCATGGGTACATTGATTCTGTGCATAAGGGAGTTGTACTGTCGTTGGATGGAGAAAATGGAATGGATGACTTTTACCTGTGTTCTGATTTTGGGTCGGGGATGTCTTGAATGCTTATGATGTCATTTGTCAGAAATTGCTCCTTCCTCATGTTCATCATGGTGTATACATCCCTCTTCTGTCTCCTTTCCATCTTGGGTTCCAAACCCAGTGCCTTCTCCACCAAGGTCTTATTGAGTTGAATTTGAATTTGACTTGCTCCTTCTCCCCTCCCCACAGTCACCATCTCACATTCCTTGTGTTAGGGTTGTAGGTCCTCAAGAAGTCCACACACTTGGCATGGTGCTTGAACTTCTTGATGTACTTGGTTAGGTTGCATTGCTCCGTGACCCTTTTTGTGACCTCCTCCTTAGCCACCACCTTTGCAATGCTATGGATTCTTCAAAAATTCAGCGGTTGTAAGTGTGGTTTTCGAGGAAGAGGCCATAATTCACTCTTTCCCTTGTCCATGAATGGAAGACGGTGGGCATGATCCTATTGTGCTGCCATCTTCAGCTCCTGTCATAAAACCATAGTTCACCATTAGTATTTTTAAGACACTTTCCTGCTGGAAGATAAACATGAGTTGATCATGCTTTTATGGAAAGAAGACATGCTTAAGTATTAAAATATAAATTTCCTTCGATCAGTTCTATTCATTTCCCAAAATTTTACGACACTCTTCCTTAATTGCAAGTTGATTTTCATCTATTTTTGACATTGATTGAGACTTTAATATTTCCTTGCATGTTTCATTTTCCCTTATATGTTTGACTTCACCTCTTCATTCCACCTGTTGATTTTGCCTTACTTCACCTTTCCCCCTCCCCCCTTGGGAATGAGAAGAATCCTTCCTAGGATTTCGAGGTCAAGAGGTCAAGGGCCTTCAGTGCTTGTGTTTGGGCTTTTACTTCCACATGAGCCAAGTATAGAAATTCGAATTGTATTCTAATTGAGCATAGTGGTCCATGTCAAAAGGACGGATGCTGACTTGAGTGATGTAGGTGAGAACATCTGCAAGGAAGTCACCAGAATTTACTCGACTCACAATGTGTAACTTCTCCTCGATCAGAATTTGATCTAGATATAGGTGGGTCAGGAGAAGGTTCTCTTCTAGAGGTTGGTTACATGGATGGTGGTCAACATCCTATAGGAGGTTGGAGCTACATAAGTAGGGTCATACCTTGAGGTTTTGATAGCGTGTCTCTATTTAGCATTAGTCATGATTTGACATCCCTCAAGTTCCCATTGAAGTCAGAGAGCATACCATTTTCTCAAGAAAGAAGAGTCATTGTTGGAAGCAAGTTGCTTCAACTCTTCGATTTCTTGGTCGGTGGCATAGGTAGTGCACTTGTCATATGGTGTGATGAGGCATCATTTCTGTGCTTGGTCACGGGAAATCTCAGTGGTGATTAACTCCTCAGCTACTTCTGCAGCCTTAATGAATACAAATTTGGATTCTTCCCATGAGCAAGGTAGTGTATACACCTCCATTGCTAAGGGCTCTTCCAAAAGGTCTAAGTCCAAGAGGTCATAACTTTTTAGCAAGTGACAGGAAGGTGGCATCTAAGCATCTAAGGCAAGCAACCAAGTCATCCCCCGTGTTCTTGGCAAAGTCCGTGACTAAGGTTAGAATTGATCTCAACTCATAAGAGGGTCTAAGGCTTGTAGGTGGTTGGATGATTGAACTAGAGAGTTCAACCAACTAATTGTTGCAGCTTGAGTTTCTTCTGAGGTTGGAACCTAGCCTCTTGTTCAATAGGATGGTAGGCTGCGGTTGCTAATGGTGTTTCTAAGGACTGAGGGGCACTAGTAGGCCCAAGTTGAGACAATTTGTTAGTAGTGTGTTGCGGTTTTGGCCTATAGATTGTTTTAGATTCTGCAGGCCTAAACTTTAGAGGTTCTATGGATTTAGCAGCCCGAGTCTCTTATGGCATGAGTGCCTGATATGTCTTGATGTTTTGTGTGGTCAAGATTGAGGGCAGTGTTTGAGTAGGGCCTTTGGCCATTTTGCATTTAGGTACCCAGATCTAGGTGTTACTCGCATAGTAGCTTTGTGCTTGCAATAAGGTCTTAGAGACCCATCGCAGCTTGATCGTACGTCGATGTCTATAGTTTTGTCTTGGCCTCCTAGGTTTTGAGTGCGGGTCCTTAGTCTTTGCGGGGTTGTGAATGTCTACTCCTAGGTGGCAGGCCTTGATGTTTAAGTATCCATTGAAGCCTTGGTTGAAGGGTCTTCATTTTGGCTGTAGCGGTTTGCAGGTCTTTAGGTTTAGTGGGTGGTGACGAGTCATGACCCCGTCCTTAGACTTCACGGTGGGTTTCTCTACCAGTGGCTTTGCGGACTTTGAAGGAGTTGCGCACCCCTTGCTGAAAGTGGTGACTATACATAAATTGCCTATGGCAAGGTGAATACGTTGGGACTCGTAGTTGACATTGCAATGAGCTTTCTTTTTAAATGTGCATCCTAACAATGATTCCATACTTGCATCTTTGGTGTTTAGCAACACACAGAAGATCATTGGTATGCTTCTAGACTCAATAGAGTCCGCAACCTTGCATTAAGGGTAGCTAAGTGTAAATGGACTGGAGGACAGGGAAAACCCTAACCCTAGCTCCTCTAGTGGCTATATAAATAGTCTAAATTACACACTCAATGTAGAGGAGAGTGTACTAGTTGTACTTTGAGCAACTGACTAAACAAGATCTTGTTCTTGTACTTGAGATCTCTCTCTCCCTCTTGTGCACACTCTCTCATGTCTTCAACTCTGTTTTGCAACATGGTATCAGAGCCAACTTTGATGCTTTAGCTTCCCTCAGCCTCTTTACACATCTAAGTTTACAAGAAGAACTCTTGCCATCTTAGTTACCTTCCTTTCCACCATAGCCAGCGAGACCCCCTGACCTTGGAGGAGCTAGTTTGTGGAAGCAGTTTCAACTCCTGATTTCTTCTGGAGATCTTCTCCTTAGCTCAGGGCAATTCAACCTAACACATCAAAGGCTGGGATCAAGTGACGTGGTGGGTAGCTACATAATAAAAAATGCAGAATCTAGCACAAATTTCCTTGCCTCCAACTTAGCTCCTTGGCGCAGCCTGTAGTGGGAGCAATCATGGTAGCTATCTTAGGGCTATTGTAGCCCCTACAGTGGACCATCCTCACCTAAGAGGGTTTGTCCTAATTCATCTCCAGAGCCTGATGTGATCAAAATGCTAGGTGTGGGTCTCCTGGTAGCCATAGCTAGGAAGCTTCAAGCTTCTTCAATCTTCAAATGTTTTCAATGTTTGGTCATTAACAGTGATTTTAATCACTGATTCAACTCTTCTAGAGTTAGTTACTAATCTGGTAACTTCATTTCAGAGGTTCTTTTACTTGGAAGGTCATCATCAAGCTCATCAAGACCGACATCTACCACCTCTAGCAACATAAACTACAGATGAGTGCTTGTAAGCACTAAGGCACATTGTTTAACCATTATTGCTGCTGGTACTTACACAATCTGAATGTTTTCATCAAAAAATTAAAAAATTTGAGTGCTTTACTTCATGTTGTAAGGCTATGTGTACAATTATAAACACATAGACCATCCTATCCTAAACTTGTATTGCATATCATGTGTGGCTTTTTTAAGTATATTGGTCAATGAAATCGGAGGGATGAGTGTCAGTATACTCTCCTCGGAGTCATTAGCAACAAGCATTGAAATCATAGACCGTACTTGTCCAACACAAGGTTTATCAACTAAGCCAAACCACAAGGAGGAGCTCGAAGTCCAATCTAGGTTCACATCATTAAAGCTTAAAAAGAACATTAAACCTTGGAAGAAGATTGCACATAAGAAAGAACGACCAAAGTCATATTTTGAAATATTACATATGTATGATTTTCAACCTTTCTCCTCATTACAACTGTGATACCAATTGTTTGATTTGCTTCCGCATTCAGTGGCAAGGTTGTAAGGGACTAGACTGCCCTTGTTCTAACAAGTGGTAAGACCTTCCCAATGGCCACAACATATGCTGATGTCTATCCTCAAATTCGGAAATTTAATGGAAAATTTTTCCATCCTTGGCAAGTCTTGGTTAAATACAAAATGATGGAAAGAGGATACTAGCCCTTCATAAAAAGGACCAAAGTAATTGACCCATCCAATCCCTTTGATGTAGAAGATGATGAACTCATGATGAATGGGCTCATGCCATCATCATACTTCATTTAGATGAATCTTTAATTCATCACATTGACCAACTCTCAACTGCAAAAGAAAAGTGGGATGAGCTCGAAAGGCTCTACGATGCTATAGGGAAGAACTCCAAGATATTTCTCAAGATTGAGTTTTTAGCTTGGAATACAAATAGGGAGAAGATCTAAGCAAGTTCATTTCACATATGAAGGGGTTTATGGCACAACTTGCCTCTGTTATAGCACCCATCCATGATGAAGATGTCATTGCCATCCTGCTAAAGTTTGTGAAGAAGGCTTTTTCAACCCTTGTGACTACCCTAACTAATATCACGAACCCAACTTTAGCAAGTACCATCCAGTCATGCCTGGATGGAGAGAAGAGAAACAATACTGAAGGGTCTTTAGCATTTACTTCCCGTGAGCAAGTGTTAGTCCATACAACTTCTACTAAGTGCTCCTTCTGTCACAAAATGGGGCATATTATGAGCAACTGCTGGAAGAAATATCATGAAAAAATGAAGTGCAATAAATGCAAAAAGACTAGGCATATCACCAGTTAAGTGTCCCTGTGTTCCAGAAGTACATAAGGAATTGGAGGTCAACTTTGCCTCCCAATCCACAGGTAACCAACTCTTTTGAGTCTTGTAACACTCTTTATAACCTTTTCTTGTAGCCTGATTTATAAAGGCATCTCATTGAGAATTAAGGGGAGGCATCCTATTATGTTTTTATCTAATGCCACCTGGCATTGAGGGGGGGTGTTGAAAAATAAGCATAGGAACTCTCCTTACACTAGAGAGGATAAGAGTAGCTAAGTGTAAATGGACTGGAGGATAGGGAAAACCCTAACCCTAACTCCTCCAGTGGCTATATAAATAGCCTAAAGTATACACTCAATGTAGAGGAGAATGTACTAATTGTACTTTGAGCAACTAACTAAACAAGATCTTGTTCTTATACTTGAGCTCTCTCTCTCCCTCTTGTGCACGTTCTCTCATGCCTTCAACTCTGTATCGCAACATGACCGTTATGCTTAGGTAGGCGGATCTACTGCTTTCTCATCTTCATCGTCAATCTTTGTGATAGTGGCCACTCGCACATTGACAGGGGATTTTAGCATTGGCGGCTCATATGGTGGGTGCATGGGAGGGTAGTACTTCTTTATGCAGCTGCCATTGAAGAAGCCTATTCTCTCACCCTCTATGGTTTCGAGCTCTACATTGCTAGTTTGATTGATGGTGTGAACTCTTAAAGGCCCTAGCCCTCAAAACTTCATTTTAGGCATTCTAGCTCAACTAAGCGCTCTATCCATGCCTCTTTTCCATCCCATCTCTCTTGATGAGCGATTATCAGGCTAGGAACAAAGTACAATTGCTTCAGTCCCGTAGGTCAACTTGAAGGGGGTCTATCCCACAGCTGTTTTATAAGTTGTGCGGTAGGCCCATAAGGCTTCCATGAGTTTGTTATCCCAGTCAGAGCACGAAGCAGAGACTACCTTGGTCAGGATGTTTACTTGAACTTTATTCGTAGACTCAGCCTGGCCATTAGCCTGAGGATAGTATGGTAAGGATTTTTTATGGATGATTAGAAAGGTGGATAGGAGATGAGCGATCACTTCATTGATGAAGTGTGTACCTTGGTCGTTGCTATAACGAGTTTGATGGGGTAGCTAAATCTTGAGATTATCTACTCCCAAAGGAACTTGGCAGTGGTCCTAGCATTATTATTTCTCGTAGCTCATGCTTCCGCCCACTTTGTGAGATAGTTTGTGGTGGCAACAATGATGCATTTCGCTTGTGAGTATTGTGATGCGGGATTGATTAGCCCAATGAAGTCGATTCCCCATTTCTTGAATGGTTGCCTTGCAATGCTTGGACTCATCTCCATTTTGTCCTTGCAAATTGGTACCTTGGTCCTTTGGCACTCATCACAGTGCTTTACGAATCGTATTGCATCTCGAAAAAAAGTAGGCCACCATAGCTGAGACTGCAGCACCTTACGGGGTGTTGTGTCTTCGTTAAAATGTCCTCCTACTATTCCACCATGTGCCTCTGCAAAGTACATTGTGCATTTTATGCTTGCACACACATTTGCGTAGAAATCCATCTTGCCCTAGTTGATAGAGTTGGCATGCTATCAACTGATAAGGTTGGATTTTGAGAATGAGTTGCTTAAGTCGGGATTTTTCTATTGATCATTCAAGGAGTCCATGCTTAAGTACTTGGACTATGTCATCTGCCCAATAAGGGGTCAAATCATCTCTAAAAAAATCTCTTTTGCTAGATAGGTTGAATAGATGAACATCATGTAGTTCATCTGCAATGCCTTGTCCAGCGGCTTCTCCTGTGGGGATGCGAGACATATGGTCAGCCATATAATGTTTCTTTCCTTTACGTACAACCACGGAGAAGTCAAATTCTAAAAGCAAAAGTAGCCATCGAGCTATGCATCCTATAGCGCATGGTTTATTAACAAGGTAAAGCAAGGCTTGATGGTCCATAAAGAAGGTAAAGGGCATAGCCAAAAGATAATGCCAAAACTTCTTTACATCAAACACCATGGCTAAACCCTCTCTCTCTATTGTCAACTATTTCATTTCCGTATCTATGAGTTGTTTGCTAACAAAGCTCACAGGATAGTCTAAGTTGTGTTCACCAGGCTGGCACAACACAGCTCCTACAGAGAATTTAGAAGTGTCAATGTGAACATGAAAAGTGATTGTCCAGTTTGGGGCTCATAGGATTGGTGTAGTGGTTAGAGCATTTTTCAAATCTTTGTACGCATGTTGGCATTCCTTAGTCCATTCGAATATAATCGGCAACTTGTATAGAGGTTTAGCGATCAATGCATAGTTCAACACAAAAAGCACCGATAGTATCACATGTGGCTTAGGAAGCATTGAACTCCCTTGTAATTAGATGGGGGTGGAAGGTCGACAATAATCTTGACTTTCGAGAAGTCTATGGCAATGCCATTCTTCAACACCATGTGCCCTAGGATGCATCCGTGCTTCACCCAAAATTGGCACTTCAAGGGGTTCAGCGAGAGATAATATAATCGAGATTGTTCAAAGACCGCTTTGAGCTTTTCTAAGTGTTCCTTCCATGTAGACTCAACACACAAATCGTCTACGAAAACCTCTAAATCCTTTCTAAGCATGTCTTTAAAGGTGGTACACATGAGCCTCTGAAAAGTAGCTGATGGTGCGGTAGTCAACCCAAAGGGCATGGCTATGTAAGCAAAGACGTCCACTCTATGGCGAATGTGGTCTTATTCCTATTGTGAGGATGCACTTGCACTTGATTGTATCTCGAGAAGACATCCAGAAAACTATAGGCTTCTTTACCGGCCACTCTTTCGAGCATGTGCTCAGTGTATGGCAATGGATAATTGTCTCTCTTTGTAGCAGCGTTTACCTTCTTGTAGTTGACGCACACTCTGATTTTTCTGTCCTTTTTTAGCACGATCACAATGGGCGAGACCCATTCCATGTGCTCAATATCATTAATGAATCTTGCTCTCAATAGCTTGTCAAAATCCTCTTTCACTGTGTGAGCATGCTTAGGATTCATTGGATACGGTTGCTGCTTGATCAGCGCTACATCGAGTGTCATGGGTATGTTGTGAGACACTACACTTGGATCTACCCCTTTTAGCTCATTGAGTGGAGCCCCAAGAGGAACACCAAGGAAAATGGGTTTCTACTACAAGAAAATCTATCTTGTAACATCAACAAGCTTTTATTTCATTCTTTATATGACCACAACAAAGAAAACAACAAATATTCATGCAACATCATAATGAACATCTCCCACGGCTTTATCTTCAACAAAATTGATCATGCTCTTCATATTCTTCATAGAATCCATTGGTAGACAAAGAGAACACAAGAAAAAAACCACTTTGAATGGAAATAAATCACATAGTATTCATCTTCATTGTCTTCATAGTTTTCTTCTCTCAAACTCTCATAGACAGATACATTGTTTTGATAGAATTGACTATCTCTGACTCTCTCTCTCTCTCTCTCTCTCTCTCTCTCTCTCTCTCTCTCTCTCTCTCTCTCTCTCTCTCTCTCTCTCTCTCTCTCAATAGTACATCATCTCTCTTTTTACAATACTTAAGAATGACACTTAATAATCCTTCTTAGGTCGTGGATGCACCTCCCAAGAGGTATGGGAGGTATGAAAGGGCACCAGAGCCACTACAGTGTCTCTTCATAGCTCACTACTATCACTGTCACTTCAGTTTTCTCTTCAATCTTCAACAGTTGCTTCTTCCATTTGTTTTAGCTCTTTTGAACTTAGATTCATCATTTTCAAAAGTTAGAAAAAATTCCCAAAGTCACATATACATTCTACAGAACACTTACAGAAGATCTACATAATAGAACAGAACAGAAACACAGCAGAGACAGAAACTCTACAGAAGGTCTACAAAGGGTTACAGAAGGTCATCACAGAGAACATCAAATCCTCATAATTCATACCAAAACCATTCCAAACTATAAAAAACTATTCAATAAGCTTTCAAAATATTTCAACCTTCATCAATCATCAATCCATGCTTCATACAGAAGAAAATCAAAACAATATAGAAGCTAAACACAAGGTATCAGAACCTATCAGAACATCACAGAGCTTCATATTTCCACTAAGAATCATCACGAGCTTCCAAAACATAATCAATATTATCCAAAACACTCTCAAACACTTCCAAAAACAACCAAACATCACTCAAAATCCATAAAAAATCAACCATTCAAACCTCAAAA
This sequence comes from Lygodium microphyllum, assembly GCF_053477565.2. Taxonomy (NCBI): domain Eukaryota; kingdom Viridiplantae; phylum Streptophyta; class Polypodiopsida; order Schizaeales; family Lygodiaceae; genus Lygodium; species Lygodium microphyllum. Next base: position 16,991,184 of record NC_141144.1, on the reverse strand, counting down.
ACAATAAAAATCAGTCAAAAATTCAGTCTTTTTCCACTCTCAACATATCCCAACACTTAGAAAGGAAGCGTCCTCGCGACCCAAGGAAAAGAAGAATGTAAGTTCATTAAAGAGCTCAATTCGATATTCTTTAGTATCTTTAATAATCACCCAAGCACAACCCCAACTTATCACTTGTATCTAGGAAAGAATACAACTAAAGGAAAGCATCATTATTCATTAACACATCTTATAAATAATAGAAAGTCATGACAAATTTGTAAAGGATATAAGAGGTTAGCTTTGCATCGTAGGCTTGCCATCCACCATCACCATCACTGTCAATAGTCGAAAAGAGAGCTCTCGAACAAATTATTCAACCAGCACGGACTCATCACATACCAATTAATACATCACAAACACAAAACAACCATCTGAATGGCATCTCCAAAAAATATATCATTAAGAAGAATAGAAGATACATTCAGGGGTATCAGTGAAGATGATCCCTCTTGAAAGCTTGATGATTACGAAACCAATCCATGGATAAAGACTCATCTACAAAATATTTTGGAGGATTCTGAAAGAATTGAAGGCAGCACATCCATTCTAGCAAAACAAGGTATCTGCTAGGTAAACAAAGGGCATGAAAATATAGGACATCCAATTGTTGAGAATCAATGTTCACATTGACATTCATACAAAGATTTGGAATGGCCTTTTGATCATTATGGGAATGACTATGCATATATGCTAGGTACCAAGCAAAATGGGCTGTCAATCTCAATGAAAGATCTAGAGATTGTGAATATTGTTGGGAAAAATGGAGATAATTTTGGTATGCTTGACTAGCAGTTGTCTAGTCCCCTAGAATTAATGTCCAATTAATCTGTGGTCCCATGAGAGAATCAGTTGAGCTCCATCCTCTTCTTCTTGGAATTTGCTGATCAAATCCTTCATACCCACTAACCAACTGAGGGGGTTGAGAAATAGAAGTGGTAGGAGATGGAAGAGGAATGAGTAAAAGAGGATGAAGAGATGGGTAGAAAAAATCATAAAATGAGGAATAAGCTAAAGAAGGATTAGCTGAAAATTTAGGCAAATCAGTTAAGAAAGGTGTTAATTGATAAGCAGGAAAAATAGAAGGTATATGGATAGATGGGGAAGGACAAGGCGGAGAAGGGGAAAAGACTCGATCTTCAATGAAAGAACAATAGGTAAATATTAGAATTTGAGGAAAACCCTGAGGTTGGAAAAGGAGAGGTAAGATGGCTGTTGAGTTGGATTGATAAAGGGAAAAATAAGCATCATAGCAATGGGCCATTTGTTGATAATACAATAAGCTAGGAATAGAGGGATCTAAAACAGATCGTCGATGGTAGGCATCAAAGAAGGATGAATCAAATGGATGGTTCTTGGAAAGATAAGCTAAAAGATCCACCCTCAGTTAGTTAGTGTTCTACACATGAGTAGAGGTTGTATTCTGTCGTTGGTTTGGGACTACAGAATCAATCATTGAATGCCATAAAGTTTCAAGGCAGGCAACCACTTTAGAAGAATAGCACTGGAACATTTCATCTATCCTCAACTCCAAATGGTTGACATATAAGGCAACTTGTAAGACCACATCCCCTATATACCAAGCCAAATCTACATCATCTAGAATTAACAGATCACCTCGTAGATAAACTCCAAGGTCTCGATCTAGGTGGTACTTGAAGATCCTAGGTATCAGGAGAAGAGATGACTAGTCGAAGATAGCCACTTCTCCAATCATGGAGATCTTGAGGTTCTTCGTCCTACTTGTCATATGTGCACAATAACACAAAGTATTATGGGAGAGTACAAGACCCTTTCGAATTGATTTTTGAGCACTAACAATAGCAACATAATAATTTCTTGTACTAACTTATCATCATCACCAATTGTGCATGTAGAACTATCTCATCATCATCATGAAGATGGATAAGTATGATCACTCAAGTTCTCCATCACTACAATAGAGTGGAAGTAAAGGATAGACATGAGACACAAATTCATGGGAGCATCTAAATTCCCATATATAGTCACATGTAGACACATGGCATCACGAGAAATCCTAGTGCTAATGTAAACACAATTTTATGCATGTAGAAAAATCCATGATTTTATGCATTCTTAAACAAAAATTTAAATACTATCGAATTCAAAATAATGAGTGCTCATATTTTTACTTTATTTCCTAAACAAAGCAAAAGTGAATCACCCACTAAACATACATACATACATACATACGCACGCACGCGTGCACACGTACACGCACGCACGCACGCACGCACGCACACACACACACACACACACACACACACACACACACACACACACACACACACACACACACACACACACACACACACACACACACACACACACCATAAGATGCCAAAAAACAAAGCCCTCTTGTAGAAGCCTTCATATAGCAAGAGAATCCTCTTCTTGAAAGATTCAAGGTATGCTTCACTTCATATGTTCACATAAGATTATTGGTAATAAATGTTTCTTTCAAGCATGTAATTTCATTTGGATCTTGCATCTTTTGTCCATCTTTATTGTTTTTTTGGGTTTGTAGCTTTGTTTTTTCATGCTTAGTAGAGGAAACACAGGGGCTAGTGCTTGCTTAAATGCAATAACCTACAATTGAAGCATAGTCTTAAGTGCATCAATGACGTATCTAACTATTTCTCGTTTACTCTTATGTTTCCATTTTGTGGTTTTTATTTGTTAGTGTTTATCTATATAAATGTGTAGTTAAGGGTTAATCTAAATGAAGTTACCTTAAAGATAAGTGCAAGTTAAAATACAAATTTTATCATGACGATAAAAAAATCTAGTGTGTTGCAAATGAGTGGAATTTCTCCTACAAACTCTTTATTTATTTGTAGAATTTGCAGTAGCTGAAATAACTAGATTAACATGTGAATTTGCTCAAATAGCTCTTAGCCTTGAGAATTGCAAAACTAGACATATGGACCTCATGTATGAATTAAATAAGACTTTTTGAAACTTGACTTGAGCACTCTCTTACAGTAAAAGATATATCCCAAGCTTCTCATTTTGTCCTTTAGTGACCCTTTGGCCCATTCGTCATTGCTTGTAAAGCTAAAAAATGTAGCTAAGTCCTACTGCAAATATTCAAGGCTCATTGGAGGGGTGCACAAGATCGAAAATTTGGACATCACTATAATGGATGAAGGGTATACTAATGAAGAATATCAATGTGCCACAAAAAAAATTGCGCACTTATTCCCATGCAATTTTAAAAGAAAATTTGATCACACATATCGAGCTTGATAAAAAAATTTCAAAACTTGAAACTTGCTCTTCTTTGATCAGTGCCACTTTAACAAGGTAAGTATACTAACTTCTCTCCTTTTGCCTTGAAATTCATACTTTTATCTTCTTTCTTGCTTCCTTTGTTGAAATGTGAGTAGTTTTTTTCTCGCTAACTTCAGTAAAATATTTGGTGTGATTTTCTTTAAGCTTTGTGGTGTAGAGAGAGAGGGGGGGAGGGGCAAGGGGGAGAAAGAAGAGAGGAGAGACATAAAGAGGAAAAGAGAAAAACACTACACAGAGAGAGAGAGAGAGAGAGAGAGAGAGAGAGAGAGAGAGAGAGAGAGAGAGAGAGAGAGAGAGAGAGAGAGAGAGAGAGAGAGAGAGAGAGAGAGAGAGAGAGAGAGGGAGAGAGAGGGAGAGAGAGGGAGAGAGAGGGAGAGAGAGAGAGAGAGAAGAGAGGAGGGAGGGAGGAAGAGAGAGAAAGAGTAGAGAGAAGGGAGATGAGGGAAAAGAGAAAAGAGAGAAGAGAGAGAGAGGGTGAAAGAGAGAAATTATAGAGAGAGAGAGGAGAGAGGAGAGAGGAGAGAAATAATAGAGAGAAAAAGGGTATGCTACGTGTAGACTAATCATATGATATGCTAGGGCTCAGCATAGCATATGTAGTTGTGTATGCTATCCTAAGGCTTAGCATATCATACATGGCATACAATATATGTATTATGATTAGCATATGTTTAGCCTCCATTGGCATCGCATATACTAGGCTAGGGTATGCTAGGCGATGATACACTAAGCATATGCTAGCTTATGACTAGCATACCCTTAGTGCAACATATGCTTAGTATATGTATGTCATGCACTTGATATATACATATCATGCACATGGCCTATGCCTAACATGTCCTTGGCATATCATACTCTTAGTGTAGGGGCATATGCTTAGCCTATGCTTAGCATACACATACCCTTATCTAGCATGTCTTTAGTCTCTATGTCTAGCATACACTTAGCCTATTTTTGGTGTAATCTTATTGTAAATCTTTTTAGGCTTTGTCATGAAGATCAAGGATTCAAGTTTCTTCTATGACATTTGTGTGTGCTATTTGCATTTTAATAGAGGTACTATTCTGATCACCATACTCTACATCTAGGGCAAACATGTACTTAGATTGAGGAGCCATTGAGAATTGATATATACAATGTGTATTATGCAAGGGGTGCTTTCTCGAGTATTGGCTATTGACCTTTACCCCAACAACATTGTCATTGGTGTAATCCTCCTTTGTGGAGGTATCTTATCTTATTAGTCGAATTTTGTAAGGTCACATGGAGAAAGGCCTTAACTTGAAGGAGGAAGCTCCTCTCACTCCACATACTACACATATGTCTTTGCAAGGGTATCTTGCCCCAAGGGACCCTCTTCCATGAGATCGAGCCCCATGTGTGCCTCCACCACATACATAACATTGATGATATGTAAAACATGTGTTTTGTCTAGTCTCTAAAGTCAAATAACTTGGACAGCGGGATTTGAATATGTATATATTGTATAATTATCATCTTTTCATATTTTGCCTTATTAAATTGGATAAAGCATATTTGTTAGGTTTTAAAACCTTTATCAAGCAAATAGGTGGTCCATGTTTGATAAGAACACAAACACAAATACTAGGGATCTAGCCCTATAATGGATAGATCCCTACTATTTTTTTCCCTTTCATATGTTGGTAAATATGAGTTAAATACATTGATGAAATATGAGTTTCAATCTTCAAAACAGGTAAGTATTTTGGGTTTTTGATGAGTAGACAAGTAGGATAAATCATTTTAGGATTAGGATTTGGATTTTTGTTGTGTTTAGAATAGGATAGGATTAAGAAATCAAAGCGAATTTCTTTAGGGTTGATGTTGTAGAATAGGCCCAAATAGGGCACAAATAAGGGAAAAATGAGGAAAAAGAGTGCTTGATTATGTTGATGTCACAAGGGGAGAGATTAGAGAGGTTAAGGCTGATGAGCAAGGCAAGGGTTTAAGACCGCTGAGAGCAAGGGTGAAGCTCATTTTCACCTGCGTAGCAATGAGAGAGAGAGGGCTTGAGAGAGAGAGAGAGAGAGAGAGAGAGAGAGAGAGAGAGAGAGAGAGAGAGAGAGAGAGAGAGAGAGAGAGAGAGAGAGAGAGAGAGAGAGAGAGAGAGAGAGAGAGAGAGAGAGAGAGAGAGAGAGAGAGAGAGAGAGAGAGAGAGAGAGAGAGAGAGACCCAGAGCTCTCGGCAAATCGATCGTCTTCCACATGTGTTTTTCGCACATACTAGGTATATACAAACCTTGCTCTTGGTCCATACTTGCATTCTGGAGATGCTTGTGGGCTTTCATGTCGTAAATTGTTGCGTAAAATCAATTTAGGGCCATCACTACCTTTACGCCATCAAAATCGGAAGTAGGCAACAAAGTCTGATTCTAGGAATCAAACATTCGGTCCTATTTAGCCCGTCCAATTGGACACTACCATCCGATTTAGAAAATTAAACCAGCTAGACACATCTTGCCTGTTCGATCGGTCGGACACTCGACTCGTCCGATTCTGAAAATCGGACAAAAACTTAGGATCAGACTACTTCGATTAGATGCAGAAATTAGAAAATAGAATCAGATTCGGACAATTGGCCATCTGCCACTCAGACCAACTACAATCAGATGCAAAAATCGAACAAGATAGAATCAAACCATCCTCACTCGGACGTTCAATTTTGAGGATTGGACACCGTAGAATCAAACAAAAAATCCAACAACAAAAAATTTGACAAATTTAGTGCATCTCGGGTGAACTAGAACACGTCCCGCAAACGAGGAATCTTCCAAAAGCCTTATAGGTGCATTTGACCTTAGAAATCGCAATTGGGTGGCTAAAAATGACCATTGACAGTAATGTCAGCTTTTAGCGCCTCTTAAGCCACAAAATGTCCTGTAGACCCCAATTAGACCTTGACAAGCCAAAAGGTGCAGCACAGACCCTAGAGACCAGTGAGACAGTGACTAGTAACCGAGCCTAAAGCTATATTCGACCGAGAACATAGAAAAGTGACAGATGATTTTTTATGCCGAGAAGTGCTTAAAAATAGCCAAAATTTTTGAATTTCAGGGGAAAAATAGACTTCATCGAAGGCGGTGGTGGCAATCAGTACGATCTTAAGCGGCAATGCTCGAAAGTGCTTAAAAGACCCAGTAGACGATAGTTGGTGAATTTTCATAATTTTTTGGTGTGTCAGACGAGAACTTGGGAGATGCCTAGTAGTGGGGGACTTCAAGATGGACGCCCAAGATTTTCTAGATCATGAATCGGACGCCGGACGCAGGAGATATGCGCAGGAGATAGGCCAAACGGGAGGCCAAGGGCCAAAGGTCAAGTGAGAATGGACTTTAAAGGTCCAAAGGGCATGCCTTTTGGGGGCTCCCTTAAAAAAAAAGAATTTGATGGGGGGTGTTTTTTTCGGTCGTGCAAAGAAAGAAGGCACCATTTTTTTTCGCTTGATGGAGATGGGTTATGGGGGCTGAAAGCAACCCCCCAATTGCCTGGATGCCTAATCTACATTCTATCTTTGCTCCTCATTGCTCCAGACCGCACGTGGAATGGCTGCTTGGTTGTGGAGATTAGAATTTAGTATTTCTCTCTTCTCTTTCTCTCTCCTGCATAGGGGCACTTCATGTGGCAAGAATCAAGAAGAGAATCGGGAGATGGATGCTTGTCCGGGAGGCACCGGATTGTTCCAAGAGGCTGAGGAGGCTAGAGGCTGAAGATCTATGCTGAAATCCATGGCTGGTTGGTCGATACACAGTCCCAATTGAATACTCCAAAAACCCGAAACACACAAAAAAGTCGGTATGCTCTATTTTATGAAAGAAATTTGCTTGTTTTTTATCGTTCATGGTCTAAATGGTGTGTACATGAGCTGAAATTTTATTTGAATGTTCCTTGCATTATGTTTGAGGGCTACAATCACTATCATGCAGAACCCATATTGATTTATAGCAATTATAAATTTTCAAAACCCGAAAAAATAGTAATTTTGATGGAAATTGATAGTTTCTTTGATTTTGAGAGGGGAGAAATGAGTGGACATGGGATAAAATAAGGAAAAATGCTGAGTTTTAGTTCCAATGATCAGTCATCCGAAAAAAACCAAAAAATACATGTTTTTTATTAAAATAAATAGCAAAAATAGAAAAAAATGAAAAAAAAAATGGTTTCTTGCGTGTCGAAAAAAATGGAAAAATAAGATCTATGTATGCGAATGTTTGAAGGGGCTGAAGCATGAGGTTAAGCCTCAGTTTGGCCCTTTTCCTTTGTGTTAAAGTGTGTATTTATTGCTTTTACATACAAAAAATGACATAAAAGAACCCCTACACCTATGCATCGCAGCAAAATTTAAACGGTGAGGGGGAGGATGATGTTATACAACAATTTAAATGCTAAAATAATAAAAAGTCTGCCTTTTCTCTTTATGCATAACATTTAGGATGTGGTTTATTTAGAAATAATAGATCTAGCAGCACGAGGTTCGCCTTGGTGCTAGGTTCTTATAACGAAGCATTGCGTATTTGCGAAAATTCATTCAAAGGGCTATTTTTGCATGGCACACAGGCTGATTTCAAACCATAATTGTTTGTGCACAATAAGTCATTTACCATTGCATGAATCATATGCACATGGTATCTATTCCTGGCATGCATAGCAATTGGTTGAAGCATAAATGACCCACACTGGAGAGAGTAAGGCACCCAAGCTGTAAGTCTAGATGGTGGGTCCAAGGGGACAAGTAAGTGAGGACTGGTATATTCTTGGAACGATATAATATTGGTACCAAGAGCGGATTCTGTTTCATATGTGTTATATATGTTAGCGATGCATTGAGGGGCCAATCCGCAAGGTGTAGGAGGGTCGTAGTGGGACCACGATAATCAGCCGAGGGGTGCCTCCTATGTTGTTTTACGTGGTGAATTACACCAAAATGTGTAGGGTCTCCCTCTGAGGAGTCTGAGAAGGTCAAGGTTGAGGAGTCTATAAATAAGAAGAAACTCACTCAGACTTAACAAGAAGAATGAGCCCACCAAAATAAGAGATGACCCTCAAACCTAGAAGGGTGATCAAGAACCCCAATTTGTAGGACCAAAGAGACCTAACACGGAAAGCAAGACACATAGAAGGATCGACTCCATTCGAGGCACAACACTGCCCAACTTGATCAACCTCATCAACAACTTGGTGAAGCAAGAGACCGCCTAGCGACTTGATTGTTTGCAGGATTAGGAGATACCCAGGGATCCAAGAGCCAATAGAAAATCCCTGTAGTTACGAAGCAGTTAGATAAATACCAGTCGGACAACAACCCTTATAGCTTCATGGAGCAATTCAAGCAGGCCTGCGAGGCCAATGGCCTCACCGATCTCACTTAGCGCTCGCAAACTTTTAGCCTATGCTTAGGTGATAAGGGTAGGATGTGGTACACAAGCCTAGATGTTGCGGAGCGCAATAACTTCAACAACCTCAAGAGTCTCTTCATTAAGAGATTCTTTGAGGCTGGGTACTTCGATAATCTCATAGTGCGGCTGATGAACATTAAGCAAGAAAGACAAAGAAGACATCAAGGACTATGTTATCCACATGTAGAGTCTCTTTAAGAGAATCCTAACTAACGAATAGCCCACTAAGAGAGCGGTGTCCACAATCTTCATCAATAGAATTCGTATCAATAGAATTCATAGCAAGGAACTCTACAAGGCCTTGGCAGGCAATTCAATCCTGCGGAGAGATGTGCTAACTAGGGTCTTTGAAGAGGCCATATGAGTGGACGACCAGCTCAAGGAGAGGAGATCCAAGAGCTCAAATTGAGACAATGCCAACTGTAGAACCTCAAAAAGTGTGATGATACCTAGAGAACTGATCAGTTCCAAGCACTCAAGATAAGGGAAAAAGCATTGACTAAAGTCAAGAGCTAGTAGAGATGAAAATGGAGCTAAGAAGACCTATGTCCTCACATGTCCAATGTGTGCATTATGGAAGAAACCACCTTTTGGCTAAGTGTCGGGACCCTAGGTCTTGACCTTGTGCTAATTGCCGTAGGTTTGGTCATGATGGCATGCATTGTAGGCTACCAAGGAGACTTCCATACTCATAGCCTTATAACTAGCCATACTTAGGAAATAGGCCTCCGAATTTCTTAAGGAGAGGAGCCCCATTGGCTCTTCCAACACCAAATGACGTGAACCCAATCATTCCTAGGGATGGAGATCAATCCCACAAGCATACCTAGGCCACCTGGACCTTTCATAACCCATCCACCGAGCGACGCTCCAGAACACTACGTGGAGGAGCCAAATGATGAAGAGTCTTCAGTGAACCCTTACATCTCGTATGACAAAGAGGAAAATCCAATTCTCATGGACTATTGACTAGTGCTTGTCGCAGTGATGGCATTAGGAAGAGGAAGAGGCAAAGGTTTAGGAGGGTAGACCCAAGAGCCAATTTCATGTTGGACTTGTGGTCACTCGGAACACATCTCTTCACAACACTGCCTTGAGAGGAAGCAAGCCAATTGAGGTAATACTATCTTAGATGTGCAGAGTGTGGGATCACTCTCCTCTTTGCTGATTGCCCTAGGTGGACACCACCCTCTAGCTCGGCAATCGTACCTTCAGTACCATTGGGGTTGTTCGGAGTCGAGACACTAATAGAGAGATCATGCCCATCCCATTGCATGTTATGATCCATAGCATAGATGAAGTAAGTCGGCATATCACTGCGAGGGCCTAGTAACCTAGACCTAGCCTTGATAGGAAAGAAGAGCCATAGGAAATGGAAGAAGAAAATCGATGCAAAGGTCACACTTAAAACTAAGAGCGCAACGACACTACTTGTTGGAAAGAAAGTCACGGACGTAGAGAATAGGCATTTGCTCCAAAGATTATTGAGAAAGGGAGCACTAAAGTAGGGGAATACCCCAATCCGAGGCACCAACTCGAAGCCATATAGAAGGTCAAGGAGTGGGTAAGAAATCCCAGGAACATCTAAAGGATGTTGAGCCCATCTTGGAGGGCAAGATCGATGACCTCCCTAGCATAAGCATGCCAGTCTCTCCCACCTAATCAAAAGACACATATGCACCTCAAGTAGTGCCGCCTGGATAGAGCTTGAGTGCCTCGGGCTAGTAAACTAGTCAAGGAGATTGGCCAAGGAGCGTAGGATTAGGAGAGAAACAAGGAACCAACAATCTTCTAATAATGCTAGTGGCCACCCTTGTAACTCTGAGCTTAGGAGACCTGATTAGGTAGCATTTGATGCTATGGCAAGAGTTAAAGCAGTGTATAGAAGGATCACTAGAGCAAACCATAGTTGACTTGCAAGACCATGATGCAGTAATGAAAATACTAAGCCTAACGCTACACTCAGTGCCCAAGTCCTTACATGTTAATGCTTTCTAGGAAGGCCCTGAGATGCACACAGTCTTGTCGATCCTAGCTCTAGGTTATACCATGAGGAAAGGAATTGTAGACATGGGGGCAGGAGTCAGTGTGCTTAGCCACACAGTACTCTAGGCTTGGGGTAAGGTAACCCACCTGTCATCAAGAATGCTAGGTTCAATGTCACACTGGCTAATGGAACAAAATTAAAGCCATTCAGAGTGCTAAAAAATTGGCCATTGAAGATTGCAGGAGTCTAGTTCTCTATAGAATTCATAGTCATGAAAGGAGTGGACTATGACATCCTATTGGGCTGACCCTGGATGCGCAATGCACAACTCATAGAAGACTGGGAAAATGGTCTAATCTTTCTAGGCAATCGAATGGAAGTGGTGAGAGTAAAGATGGATGCTTGAAAGATGACACAAGTTGATCTAGACATAATCTCAGCTATGTTGAAGGGTGATGCTCAGATGACAAAATCTTATGGGTCGCCGACCAAGTATATCCCTTGCCCTGAGGATGAGCGAGATTAGATGCATGTGTTAGCCACAATAGATCTTCCATTCTCACACAACGAGGAGTACGAAAAAGATGCCAAGGCAGTTGGTGAGCCCAAGCACAAACACGTAGTATCAGCTTGTATGATGGCTAGAAGCTCTCATAGACAATCCATCCCCATCATGCTCCATGTCCTGAACAACAAATGAGAGCTCCACGAGATCTTAGAGCACCTGACGGACAAATTAGCTGGTAACCTGGCAACAAATCTTAAACCACTCAAGGATCTCTTGGACGAACCCAAGTGGCGATGGACCAAGGTGCATGATTTGAACTTGATGTACAATTGAGCCTTAGTTACCAATGACAAGGAAACACAGTATCAAGACGTAAGGAATGATGAGAAATCAGAGGATGATGACTCACACGATGAGTGTGAGGACTGTTGTTCCATCAGTGTGACAAGAGCAAAGGAGAGATCGACACAATAGAGTACAATACCGAGGGACACGTGATTGAACAAATACGGGAAAACTCCAAACTATAGAAAAGAACATCTTTAGAATCAAGAAAGGAGTCATGTATAAGGATTGTGATTGCACATGGTTAGAGCACGTGGGGGCAATCAATTATATGAACAAGCAGGCCTCACCCAACTAAGTGCTATACCATTGTTTAGAATGGAATCACCATCCAAGCTACGACCACCAAGAGAGAGACTCCCTCGTTTAGCAAAGATGGAGAGTTCGATTATGACTTAGAAGTAAGCTTGAACAATTATCCTGAGATACCCTGACCACCTAAGACCAAACGCACCAAGGGGAACCTATTAGTCCACCTAAGGCGCCAAAGGTTGACCACAGGCGAAGGAGCAGAGAAAGCCACCAAGACCTACCAAAACGATTCACTAAATTTAAGAAAGGCAATAGGATAGTGATTTGATCTTGCTAGGAGCCAAACAACAAGGACGAGTAAGTGGGCCAATAGAAGGACCTGCCAAGGTGAAGGAGGTCAATCTAGTTAAGGAAGGAAAAACACCCCTGACCTGTGTTCATAGCTGATGACTTGAGCGAGCAAAAAGAAGTGAGTCTCATTGCCCTCTTATGAGAGTATATAGATGTATTCTCTTGGTCCCTCAATGAGCTGAAAGGGGTAGATTTGAGTGTGGTGACTCATAACATCCCCATGACACCTGATGCAATGCTGGTCAAGCAACGAGACCGTATCCTATGAATCCCAAACATGCTCACACTGTCAAAGAGGAAATTGATAAGCTATTGAGAGTAGGATTCATTTATGAAATTGAGCACACAGACTGGGTTTTTCCCATCGTGATCATACTAAAGAAGAATTGAAAGATCAGAGTGTGCGTCAATTATAAGAAGGCTAACACTGCTACAAAGAGAGACAATTATCTACTATTGTGTACATTGAGCATATGCTCGAGAGAGTAGTTGGCAACAAAAAGGCCTACAATTTCTTGGACGGATTCTCAGGATATAATCAGGTGCAAGCACACCTAGATGATAGGCATAAGACTGCATTCGCTACCGATGAGTGGGGTGTCTTCGCCTACATAGTCATGCCCTTTGGGCTGACAAACACACCAGCCACATTTCAATAGCTTATGTGTGCTATTGTAGAGGCGAGGAGCTCAAGCTCAACCGCCAAGACCCACAGACCGCTTATTGTTCAAGCATTTCAAGCGAGCACTAATGGCTACCTCTCACATAGCCAACATGATATCCCTCTCTATGGGTGTAGTGAGCTTACCTTGATGCGCCTGATTGAGTTACTTCCTCTCTTAAGCACTCCGATAGTTCCACAATTCTTGATGCAAGCTTAAGTAAACCTCCACCTCCAAGCTCCATCCTCCATAGTTGCACGTGAGATAAGAGAAGAGGAGGGAAGAGAAGAGAAGAAGAATAGAGGAGATGGTGGAGAGCTTCACCTCCTTGATCCCTCACCCTCACACACTCACTCCCTCACACTCTCACACTCTCTCCCTCAAGCATACACAAGCAAGCAAAGAGAAGAGAAGGAGAGAAGAAGAAGAGTCCACTTTGCCACATACCAAAGAATGAGCTCTCATTCATCTTTTGAACTTTATATACAAAGCCCTAAATCCCATTTGGATGGTCATCCCCTTTTTACATGGCCGGTCATAGCCTAGGCCCTTTTTTCCATTGTTCTCCTATCTTCCTAGCTTCCTTCCTATTGCCCATCTACATTTACAATTTGCATAGTGCTTTTACAATAAATCAGAGTGCGCCTTGTGTTTTTCTACAAAAGTATTGACTTGCACTTTTTCTTGAGTGCCTCTTCTTGACTTAGGAAATTTTCATGCTTCTTGTGTTTCCTGATTTTTCTTAGCATGCCTTCGTTCTCCATTCCGCTTTGCCTTGGCTTTGTCTTCTGCTTTAGATTTTCTTGGTTTTCCACCTTGTTCATTGGGGGGTTAACATTAACCCCCCGTCCTAGTTGAGTGTCAGTCTCATGGCACTTGTTGGGTGGCAAGTCAGACTGTGCTGTTGGAGTAGCCAAGTGGCTTTTTGAGTTTGTGTACAAGCCATGTTGGGAGGTGTGTTGGAGGGATTTATGGAATTTGAAGGCCCTTAGTTGGAGATGATCCCTGGTGTTGGAGGAATTTATGGAACTGAAAGGCCCTTATGTTGGATATGATCCTTGGTGTTGGAGGGAGGTTGAGGGGCAGGTCCATCTTTGAAACTAAAAATGATGCTAGATGGATCCATCATTTGACTCTCCATGGCTAAGTTCACCTACGTTGTTCCCCATGAGCTCCTTCATTCACTTTCTGATTGTGGCTATTGCGTCCGCCCCTTGGTTGGTTGTGCTTTGCTTGATGGCACATGGCCTAGGATGGGGAGGGCATTGCATGGATGATGGGGTCGCTGAAGCTGGTGGTGGGGCCTTCGATTGTACCTGAAAAGAAAAGAAAGGTGCATTACGTGTAAGTGTGTGCCATTGTCATGTGGTGCATTGTGCACATGCTAGTGGGATGGAGCTTAGGGTGATAGGACAGGCGAGTGTTACCTCCCTGGGTGTGTCCTGCCCTTGATGTGCCCTAAGCGGGAAGGGGGGGATCAAAATGAGGCTAGGAGATTAATGGAGCCGACTGACTAGGGCCACCGGACACACCTAACTTGAGGACCCCTAGGTGCAGTGGCTGTGGTGGATGTATAACTTCTTATGGTGGCGACGTGTAATATCTTTTCCATTTTCTCTTCCTTTGGTTCTTTTCTTGAGTGTTTTAAAAAAATATATAATAATAATAATAAAGTTACATAGTCGTGACAAAAGTTTAATCTTCGTCATCGGAGTGAGGTGGAGAAGGGGGCTTAATAGATTTATTAAGGAATCGATGACTTTGGAGATACCCCTTGAGGTTTAGGCAGACTTGAAGGGTGGTGGTGGAGAGGATTGGATTATTGTAGTGGGTGAAGCGACTATCATTCATGTCCTCTAGTAGAGCTAAGCAAAATGAAGGCAATAGAGTGGTTCGCATCATTAGTCGAGCCATCACACAACTATCTATAGCGTTAGGATTAAAATGGAGCATTGGGAGGCCACGCTCCAGCGGGGTGGGGTCTTGTCTAAGGAGTACCCTAAGCAATATAAGGTAATTACAAGTGGTAATAAAGGTGGGGTCAGGGCATGAAGAGAATTGGTTAGTGAATTGGATTACAGTATCATACAAGTTTTCTTACGTGAAGACGAGGGCATCTTCATATGTAGTACAATTAGGATTTTAGGTTACAAGGAAGTCATAACGACCATGGACACTAGAGTCAAAATCCACTCCAACCCTTCAAGGGTAGGGCATAAAGGTTGGGTCGTTCTGCTCAAAGGATTGAGTGTTGCAAAAGGCCATCCAAGTGTCTAGGTGTAATATTCCCGCCGTAACACTTCATAAAATAATTTCGGGCTTGAAATGTTTTAAAAATTACTTGTTGAGTTATCACATAAGTGACCGCATGTAATATCAAATCTTGCATCAAATCCATTCTGCAATCCGACAGGAGAAGACGCCTCAATGAACCCAGCCAATAAAAAAGTAAATACGTCTCGTAAATAATATTACGATGGCTTGATCATAATATTTTCCGCATTATATTTGATTTAGCATTCCCGATTCCATTTAATGCATCAAAGATCGCATTGATTTTGCAACGGCAAGACAAATCGCAAAAGCCTTAATCGGTAGACAAAGAACATGCAAGAATGAGCATGATATTGAGTAAGTTAAGTATCAAATAGTATGGCATGACTTTATAAACTAGATAAGTCATGAGGTAACTTGGCCAAAAACCACCAGATGAAGTCGTTTTGAAGAAAAAAAAAGATGTTTTTGAAAAAATAGGTTTAAAAACATGACTTTTTTATGCCTAGAAGGAGAGAAAACATTTTAAAATCATCCCCATGTCACCATCCAACAGGTAGGCAATCAAAAAGCATTTTTTATCAAGCTTACTTAGCTCTTGACAAGTATCCAAAAGAATGAGTAATTGCATGCTTCCCCCTCATGGCTATAAATACAACCCCTTTCCTTCACAAAGAAAGCAAGAAGAAAGACCTCCTGATGATGGAAAATTTTATCTACATATTGAAGAAGGAAAATACCCCTCTTCTACCTCATTTCCATTTTCTCTACCCCTGTTACGTCTTTCTTCCATACAGTCATATCACTAAGTGAAATGCTGGCGAAATTTTTCTAGATAACCACTAACTCTCCTTGAGCTACCGCGTTAATTTTACCTGACATCCATAGCTCCACGAGGTTGCAAAAATTCAAGAAGCCCATTTGAAGCAAAAGAAGCAAGAAATACGGTCAATGGAGAAAATGACACTGTAGGAATTGGCGAAACCCCCATTACTACAAACCTGATAGAGGTAACATCTCATTGGTTTGGAAAAAAATAATGTTTTATAAGCTTATCGCTATATTTGGCTTTAAATGATTATGAATGCATTTTAAAGAAAATGCATATGAACTATCGCTTAGGAAAATGGCCTAAGTAATATAATAATAAACTATTCAGTGAAAAGATTCTTTCACTTGAAAAATGATTATATGCCTATCATGAAGAAAATATCATAATTATGGTTTATTTCATGATATTTATTGTAGTCAATAAAAAAGCAAATATGTCTCGTAAATAATATTACGACAACTTTATCATAATATTTTTCTCATTACCTTTGATTTAGCATTCTCGATTCCATTTAATGCATCAAAGATCACATTGATTTTGCAACGGCAAAACAAATCGCAAAAGCCTTACTCGGTAAACAAAGAACGCGCAAGAAAGAGAATGATATTGAGTAAGTTAAGTATCAAAGAGTATGGCATGACTTTATAAACTAGATAAGTCATGAGGTAACTTGGCCAAAAACTACCAGATGAATTCATTTTGAAGAAAAAAAGATGTTTTTGAAAAAATATAAAAAATCATGACTTTTTTACGCTTGGAGGGAGAGAAAGAATTTTAAAATCATCCCCATGCCACCATCCAACAGGTAGGCAATCAAAAAACATTTTTTATCAAGCTTACTTAGCTCTCGACAAGTAGCCAAAAGAATGAGTGATTGCATGCTTCCCCCTCATGGCTATAAATACAACCCCTCTCCTTCACAAAGAAAGAAATAATGAAAAAATTTCTCTACATCTCTTTTCCATTCTAGCTTGAGCCTTGAAGAAGGAAAATACCCTTCTTCTACCTCATTTCCATTTTCTCTACCCCTATTATGCCTTTCTTCCATACAGCTATATTGCTAAGCAAAACGCTAGCGAAATTTTTCTAGACAACCACCAACTCTCTTGAGCTACCACGTTAATTTTTCTTGACATCCATGGCTCCATGACGTCGCAAAAATTCAAGAAGCCCATTTGAAGCAAAAGAAGCAAGAAACGCGATCGATGGAGAAAATGATGCTGTAGGAATTGGCAAAACCACGTTACTACAAACTTGATAGAGATAACATCTCGTTGATTGGGAAAAAAATAATATTTTATAACCTTATCACTATATTTGGCTTTAAATGATTATAAATGCATTTTAAAGAAAATACATATGAACTGTCGCTTAGGAAAATGGCCTAAGTAATATAATAATAAACTATTCAATGAAAAAAATCTTTCACTTGAAAAATGATTATATGCCTATCATGAAGAAAATATCATAATTATGGTTTATTTTGTGATATATATTGTTATTTCGTTAATGATGCGTGTGATTATAATAACTAAAAAAAGGTAGACGGTGTTAGGGAAGGGAACATTTTATATTTTTCCCCTGAAAGTGACTATCTCTATTTCATTTTGCTAATGATAAACATATGCATATGAGTCTTTTAATATTTTATAGAAAATCATTTAGATAATATCATGAAATAATCAATGCATTAAATCAACAGAAATTTGTATAAGAAAATATATACTAGATGCGCATAAATTAGGTGCGTAGTAATATAATTCGATGTCTGAAAGATGAAAGAAAAATGACACATGATTTTTGCATTGCTTAGAATAAAGTTTTCAAAAAAACAATTAGCATTGCATTTGTGACATGGTTAAATGAAAATTGATCTTCCTAGAGAATGTTGAAAGTTCGGCAAATGGTCGAACATCGTCGATTAAACCATAGAATACGAGCCCAATAAAATAAAAATGATGTTCTTACTGAAAACACACACAATGTTAATAATAATGGTTATATTAGCGAGAGCGTCAATATCATGAGTCAATCCACATATGAATCAACGAGAAAACCTTACCTAAAATATCGAGGATGTTGAAGCAAAAACAATTATGAAATACTCGACAATCCTGAAATTATCAGTATATCAGAAAATTAAATAAATATCGAAAGTCCTTTTAAGACTTATTGGACATTGATAAGAATTTGTCGATACAAATTCTAATGTCTAAACAAACTTGGAAAGGCATTTGAAATCTTGCTAAGTGTGGATTAGGGCAGGGTAGCACATGAATTGTCTGCCATAGGTATAAATGCCCATATTATCTTTTAGGGTGAAAATACCAAATTTTCATAAGGATAAAATAGACTTCAGATTCGTGAAATAACTTGCGGATTCGAAAAAAAAAGTTGCAAGTAGGAAGCGAAACCCTAAGAATAAGGTGGGATCTTAAAAGAGAAACCCTAGAATTAGGTGGGGTTGCTTCCTATGCTAAAAACACTTGTTGTTTTTTTTAAAAAAAAGTTGTGCATGTATTCATGGTTGCAACAAGAATGATTAATTGTGCTTGTAGTAGTTAGATCTGATTGTAAATATATAATCAGGATAATAAGAGGAAAGATCGCGCCATGCCTCCCCCATGGCTAGACGCGGAACCCTACTCCAAGGGGGATTGTTTTGTATCGCCACGAGGAGCTTTGGAACGGCCTCGACAACGAGAGGTCGCTCGGTGAGGAATCTATTAGGTAGGAGGAGGTGGGAGTGCCAGGGGGCTCTAACCGTAAGTCTCTCGATCGCTCCTAGAAACTACATGACCCTGACACGAATTAGGATGGGATCCTAGAGTCCTCGATGCGAAACCATCCCATACATGAACTCAAGTGTGGCTATTATTGGATATGAGCCTTTTTTTTGTATAAAAAATGAGAGTGCCAATATCTCCCCTGACTCGCGGATTCTTCGGCCTTCGTCCGAGGCGGTGTCACTTGGGGCCACGTGTCTTGGAGTACCTTTGAGGGTTTACTTTCTTCTGCACATATAGAAGGGATTTTCCAATGAACGGAGGTTTATCTTCTGCATAGGCAGAAGGAGAAAAGCATTGTAAATAACTTTTGCAAAATAATAAATAAATATGTTTTGCCAAAAGATTGTTTTTCTATGTCTTTTTGTTGTGTCATAAAATTACGCAAAGGAACCTATGATAACGAGTTAATTAACGAAGCTGCTTTCACATGTCATAACTTAATGTGATAGATAATTAGAAAACTAAAAAAAACCATTTGTGGGAAGCGGATGTGCGAGATCCCTGACGAATTCGTCCTACGGATGGGTGGTCCCGATAAGCTGGGAGCTTCTTTCAAGAGATTGAATGAAACGTTAATTAGGAGAAATTAGGTAGAGCCGAGCATTGACTTACCTAGGGTCGGGTCTTAAAACCTTGATCAATAATTATCTTAGGGGAAAGGTGCAATGGCTATGCCAGAACTTCATTAAGGTTCCCTAAATCCTAACTAGTTGCTGGAAAAAAGCGTTGCACTCCATGAACCAAGGGTAACTATGATCACTCCAATCGAGCAAGAAGCCTCTGTGGGACACCTCCGATGGAGCTAGCTGATGCATCAAGACCTCAGTTGTCAAATTAGGACCCTGAGCTTGCAGGTTGATCCTAGTGGGGAGGACGGCCAATACCTTCCGTTACGAGGTGGACCCTGGGAAACCTAGACGATAGACCCTGGATAGTTCCTCAATGGACCACTAAAACGTGCTACTAGGGAACTGTTAGGTAGACACATGACACCAAGTTTGTGTTGCAGACCCTTCTTCTTCATGTAGGTTGGCATTCATAGCTGGGCACTGGCCGTGGTACTTCAAAAACTTTATTTTGCCAAAATTCGACGTCTTTTGTGGCCCATAATGTGGGGTTCTGCTCTCTCTCCTCTAGCCATCTTTGTAAGATCCTACTTCCGATGTTAATCACCTCCTCCACCACCTTGATAGGTAACAATCTGGTGGGGAATTGGAAGTTGAGGTCGAAGGCACTCCTGGCCATTTCTTGCATCTCCTAGATTATGAGGTCAGTGTGAAAGCTTGCTGGGGTGTCGTTTGCACATGGTGGGATAGGTACCTGGGGTGCCCTCGCTCCCTTGGCATTCCATTTTCTCCTTTTCTCCTCCACCATTTTCTTTCTTCTTTCTCTTAGTGCCGTCTTTCTTTCTGCGGAGGTGTTTGCGTGTTTTGCTCTTCAGGCCTCGAGGAAGGAGGTGGTGGGACAAGCTCATCTTCATGTGGTCCCATTTCAAAGTTCACGTCCACCTCCCTTTCTCGACTTGGCTCTTGCTGCTTCTCTTTGAGGAACCCGAGTGCGTCCACTTCCTGTGAGGTTGGGCCTGCCAATAGGAGATAATGGCATTGTTCTTCCAAGCTTGGGCCAACTCCACTAGGTTGTGGTAGCATCTGCACTCCAGCCTTCAGTGCTCTACGAGCCATTCTCAGTTTCTTATTCATTGCCTCCATGGACTGTCCCTCCTCTATCTAGGTGAGATCTAATAGGGTTTCTAGGAAGGCGCCTTGTTGGGTGTGGAAGCTCACTTGGGCGGCCCACTCTGCTTTTGGTGAGTTTCTTTTGTTTTTTGGCTTGAGCGAGGCGACAATATGCCAAACCTTTGATCCTTTTTTCGTTCTGATTGGCCCATTCTTCCGCCCTCTTATTCATGTCTTCGAGGCTTTCCCCCTGCCTCTGTGCCTCTGGGCTAGCACTGTTAGCCTTTGTTCTTGGTCTTCCATTTCTGCCCTTAGCTATTGCTACTCTTCTTGTGCTGAGATAGCCTCTTGGGTTAGTCTCTCCATCTTTGTTTCATACCTACGAGCTCTTTCCTCCCTTAGCTCCTCCAACTCTTCTATGGCTTTAGTGAGTCTCTCCATTTGAGCTTGCAAACCTTTGTAGAGTGCCACAATCTCTTCATTGTGCTGCCATAGGCGTTGTGTGGCCTTGGTTCTCCGTTCAGGCACACCTACCATTCAGCTTCTGTCTCTTCCTTAGGTTGTAGCTACTCTTTCAGCTCATTACTTCCCTTTGGGCATGGACATATGGCGTGTTCTCTCCAGTTGGAATGCTGCCATGGCCTCCTTTTCAGCTTCAAGCTCTACTATCGCGGTTCTCTTCTCCTCCTTGGCTCTCTCTAGTTGAGAGAGGAGCTCTTTGATGTACCCATTGTATTCTTTAGGCGACATCTCTGTTGTGGGGATGTAGGTTGTAGAGCCTACCACCTTTTGCTTCCTAAGGTCTCAAGGCGACTTTGTGTCTACCATAGTTGATCTTGGGTTCCTTCTCCTGCTCCTCCTCCTTTTTTTTCCTCAACTTCTCCTCCTCCTCTTCTTGCTTTTTCTTTCTCTCCTCCTTGGCCCATTTGGACTCCCTGCGGGCCCTTTGCAAGTTCACCCTTTCTTGTTTCCTCCTCTCCTTGTCCTGCTGTTCTTGTGCACTTTTCTTCTTTGTCTTCCTAGCCTCTCTAGCTAGTTTTCTCTTCTTGTTCCTTGCCCTCTTCTTCTTCACTCAACGTCCTTTCACTGGACTATGCCTCTCGTTCCTAGTGGGGTGGCGACCTGCTTGGTGTTTCGTCCACCCCTTCTTCTCCTTCTTCCTGCTCATGTCCTAGGGCTTCCTTGATGATCGTGGTGAGAACCCCACCGAATCCGATGGTTGCAGCCTTTGAAGACGAAGCTTTCCTTTTAGCCTTGGTGGCGGGAGTTTCTCCTCCAACAGGATGCCCTTTCATTGCCAAGGTTTTTGCTGAGGTCTCAATGGTCTTCCTCACAAACCCATTGAGGTTGACCTCATCCAGCGACCATGTTGCGACACTCTCTAGTAGGGTGACGTTGATGTAGCTCATTATGGAGTTGTATCTTTGGCTAGAAAATAGCACATGCACCATCTTGGCTTGGAGTTGGATTTTGGGATCAAGAATATCGGCCAAGCTGATGCCATCATTGGTGTGAAATTTTACCTTGTCCATCCCTAGTAAGGCATATATATCTCTTTTCGGCTTCCTTTCTACTTTTTTTTACCAGACCCAATGCCTTTTCCACCATCTCTGGGGTCAATTCAATCTGCACTTGGCGAGTTTCCTCCCCCTCATGCATAGTTATGGTGCCATGGTTTCTATGGAAAGTCCTTAGGAACTCTCCATAGTGGAAGTAGTCCACTCCCTGGCTCACTGCTTCCACCTATTTCTATAGGTTGCATTGCTCAATGATCTGCCTTACTGCCTGGTCTTCAATGGCCATATCATCTAGGTTAAAGATATGCCGAAATTTGAACTAGTTGAAGGCTCGCGTTTCCACAAAAAGTCCATATTTTGCTTGTTCATCCTCTGAAAAATGCAATTTGCTAGCCTTTCCTTGGCCTACCATGGTGGGTGCTTGTCATGAAGCCATATTCACCATTAGTGGTTTTCAAAGTAATTGCAAGCAACATGAAATGACTACGTGCTTATTGAATTGAAATGCTCGCATGCAGAAGTAGACTTTTTCCTCCCATTAGTATATCGATTTTAACTTTTATTGACCTTTTTCTAAATCACAAGTTATTGCATTTTACCCTTGCAATGTGTGCCTTTCCTTTATTGTTTTCTCTATGTGTTTGGTTTGACTCACCTTACCCCTTCCCCCTTTAATGAAAAGAATCCTTCCTAGGATGAGAGGGTTAGAGAATGAAGGGCCTTCAACGAACCATCTTAATGTTTTACTTTTGCATGAGCTAGGCGTAGAAACTCGGATTATATTCTAACCGAGCATAGCTATCCATATCAAAAGGGCAGATGCCCACATGTGTAATGTAAGTGAGGACATCAAGTAAGAAGTCACCAAAGGTCACTCTGCTAGCAACATGCAACTCCTCCTCAGTGAGGATGAGCTCTAAATAAGGGTGTTCTTTAATGTGGTCTTCCATGGGTTGATTACGGAGAGTAGTCAACACCTATATGAAGTTGGAGCGATATAGGTTGGGTCATGTTCAAATGCTTTGATTCTGCGTCGCTGTTCAACGTTGGTAATTATTTGGCATCCCTCTAGCTCCCATTGCAATCATAGAGCATACCATTTCCGTAAGAAGGGGGAATTGTTATCGGCAAACCATTGCAACTTCTCGATTTCTTGGTTGGTGGCCATGATTGTGCTCTTGCTATACGATGTGATGAGATACTTTTTGACTGATTGTTCCTTGGATACCTCGGTTGCAATTAAGTTTGCGGTTGCTTTGAAAGCTTTAAAAAATATGAATTCTGACTCCTCCCAAGAGCAAGGGAGTTCCGTCGCTATAGGTTCTTCCAAGAGTCCTAGATCTATTCAATCATAGATTTTAGCCAATATCATGAAAGTAGCGTCCAAGCATTGAAGGCAGGCAACCAAGTCATCCCCAGTATTTTCAGCTAAATCCGTGGCCAAGGTTAGAATTGAGCGCTGCTCATAAGAGGGTCTAATCCAGGCAGGTGGTTGAGGTTTGACAACGCTAGAGAGGTTAGTAGCTAATGGTTGTCACTTGGTTTGCTCGTGGGTTTGTAGCTTGGCCTTATGTTCGATGGGCGCAGTTGACGTACTACTTGGTGCATTTGAGAGTTGAGGGGGGGGCATCACCGGGACTAGATGTGGTTGGTTTGTTAGTAACAAGTTGCGGTTTTGGCCAATATATTGGCTTATGCCCTGCTGAGCTAGGCTTTAGATGTTCCATGAATTTAGCGGCTTGAGTTGCTTGTGGTTTGAGTGGTTTTGATGGGACGTTTCGTGTGGTCAAGCTTGAAGATGACATTTGAGTAGTGCCTTTGGATGTTTGGGCTGTAGATATAGCCAAATCCAGGTGTTACCTGCATAGTAGCCTTGCTCTTGCAATAAGGTCTTGGGGACCATGCATCGATGTTTATGGTTTGGCCTTGGCTTCCTTTTGGTCATCATGATGCTCACTAAGATCTTATTATTAGACTCCGCTTGGCCATTCGCTTGAGGGTAGTATGGTGAGGATTTTCGATGGATGATTAGAAAGGTTGACCACGGACTAGCTCCATTTGGTCCTTTTGCAGACAGGTACCTTAGTCCGTTGGCACTCATCATAGTGCTTTATGAATCATGTAGCATGTAGGAAAAGAGTAGGCCACCATAGTTGAGACTGCAGCACCTTGCAGGCTGTCATATCTCCATTGAAGTATCCTCCAGCAATTCTACCATGTGCTTCTGCAAACACGTCATGCATCTCATGTTCGCACACACATCTAAGTAGCAATCCGTCTTTCCCTAGTCCATAGAGCTGGCAAGCTATCAACTGATAGGGTTGTATCTTGAGGATGAGCTACCTAAGCAGAGCCTTCTTGATAGGTCATTTAGGTAGTCCATGTTCCAGCACCTTGGACTATGTCATCTGCCCAACATGGCATCAAATCGGCTCTAAATAAATCCCTCTCACTAGATAGGTTAAATAGATGCGCGTCTAGCAAATCGTTTATAATGCCCTATCAGTGGCTTCTCTTTTGGGTATGCGAGACACATGATCAACCATGTAGTGTCTCTTCCCTTTGCATACGACCATAGAGAAGTCAAATTCTAATAGTAGAAGTAACCATTGAGCAATGCACCTAGTAGCGCAGGGTTTGTTGATGATGAGATAAAGCAAGGCTTGGTGGCCAACAAAAAAGATAAAAGGCATAGCCAAAAGATAGTGCCGAAATTTCTTTACAGTAAACACCATGGCTAACCCCTCTCTCTCTGTGTCATAGAGTAGTTCATCTCCATATCCGTGAGTTGTCTGCTAGCAAAGCTCACTAGATAATCTAGATTGTATTCACCAAGCTAGCATAACACAGCTCCCACGGCAAATTTGAGGCATTAATGTGAACGTGGAAGGTAATGGTTCAGTCTAGGGCTCTTAGGATTGGTGCGTGGTTAGAGCCTTCTTCAATTCTTCATGTACACATTGGCATTCCTCAATCCATTTGAATATTATCAGTAGTTTGTATAGAGGTCTAGCAATTAATGCATAGTTCAACACGAATTGCCGATAGTATCCCATATGGCCTAGGAAGCATTGAACTCCCTTGTAATCGGTTGGTGGTGGCACCGTGATTTATTTTAAGAGCACTGGGCTTTGGTGCAAATTGTAAATGTAGATGGGCGGTAGGAAGAAGCTAGGAAGATAGAAGAACAATGGAAAAAAAGACCTAGGCTATGGCCGACGGCCATGTAAAAAGGGGATGACCACCCAAATGGGATTTAGGGCTTTGTATATAATGTTCAAATGATGAATGAGAGCTCATTCTTTGGTGTGTGGCAAAGTGGACTCTTCTTCTTCTCTCCTTCTCTTCTCTTTGCTTGCTTGTGTGTGCTTGAGGGAGGGAGTGTGAAAGTGTGAGGGAGTGAGTGTGTGAGGGTGAGGAATCAAGGAGGTGAAGCTCTCCACCATCTCCTCTCTTCTCCTTCTTCTCTCCTCTTCCCTTCTCTTCTCTTGTCTCACGTGCGGCTATGGAGGATGGAGCTTGGAGGTGGAGGTGGAGGTTTGAGGATGCTTGAGCTTGCATCAAGAATTGTGGAGCTATCAAAGTGCTTGAGAGAGGAAGCAACTCAATCGGGCATCAAGATAAGGTCACTACACTCGTAGAGAGGGATAGCGCGTCGGCTATGTGAGAGGTAGCCATTAGTGCTCGCTTGAAATGCTTGAACAATAAGCGGTCCATGGGTCTTGGCGGTTGATCTTGAGCTTGGCTCTACATTTTGGTTCCGTTGTCGAGACCAACGGATTCAAGCTTGAGCACTTGCCCACTTCAAATCGAGCATCGAAGTAAGGATTTCATCCCCAAACTGGAGCTTGAGATAGAAGGTTTTGGGTTTTAATCTATGCTACAAGTAAGTATATTTGGTTTTTTTATGATTGGTTGAGTAGGAGAAATCCATTCAATACCCTGGTTTTGATTTTTGTCACATTTAGAGTAGGATATGTAGGAGAAATCAAAGGAAATCAAAGAGGGAAGCTTGAACTTCACTATTCTAAAACAATCCTGAACAAGGCAATAACAGGAGAAAATGAAAAAAAAAAGAGTGCTCAGATGTCTGACAGTCAAAGGTTGAGTGATTGGGAAGGCTAAGGTATAGGCCTGTTAACGGTATTTTGAGAAGGCTGCAGAAAGCGCAAATGCTGGATACTATTTTTTGGTGGATTACTATTTTGTGGAGCTTCATTGTATTACTTTGGGCACTTGTGTATTACTTTTTACTCATGGACATCATCAGACTATCATGGTTGTATTATTTTGTGAGAGTCGGGCTCACTCCCGTGCACATTGTATTTATCACCCGTAGTTGTATTTGTCGCACCCGCATGTGTTGCGTGGGTTGCGCACATGTAATTGTGATTAGAATAGTGTAGGCTTGGTCTATTTAGGCTAAGGTTCAAGCATGTTTCAAGGATTGACTGGCCTGAAGCCCACTATGTGGGTAGGATGCCCAAAGAGGGTGCAAACCCTAATTCACAGTTGTGAAAACCCTAAATGCAAAAGGGGCGCAAACCCTAACCCTAACCCTAAAAGAGAGGGGCCCAACCCTAACCCTAATTCTATGTCTATATAAGGGTGGGAGGTCTCAGTTGTATTGACCCCTTTGGCACATTCATGCTGCGGAAGCTCTATCAGTGCAACCATTCAATCTTTCTATTCTATCATCTTGCTTCCATTGTGTTGAGAGTGACTGAGAGGGAGAGAGTGAGAGGTGTGTTGAGCGAGGGACTGAGGGAAGGTGAAGCTCTTCATCGTCTTCTTGCTTTTCTCGTCGTCTCTACTAGCTCTTCGACTCATTGCTGTGCTTGGTGGTGGATGCGAAGGAGCGACGGCATCGAATCGTGTTGATCGTGGTCGTGGAACTATCTTCAAGCCTTTGAAAGGTAAGTTAGGTGAGTTCACTACAACTCGAGCTAGTCTTGTGTTCTTGCTTCCTTGGGTTGGAGAGGAGAATGCTTGGTTAGTTAGAGTAGAGCATGAGAGACAAGGTGAGAGATTGTCGCCAACGTGAGTTGCAGCTTCTGAAAGAATAGAAGTTCGTCCAAAGTCCCGATTGTTGGTGCGTTTGCCTCAACATTTTGGTTCCGTTGCCAGGACCTAGGATGGTGCAACCGCCAAGGTTCTCACACTCCCACCGTGTGGCGGAATAGGAGGCTTGTGCATGGGCGTGGATAGGATCGATGTGGTTCCGATCGTCTGCGTTTGTGGCTAGCTTCCGAAACCCATGCAGCTAGGTTAGGAAGGGCCAAATCGGAAGGAACCGGTTTGTTGGATTGAGATTGGAATAGGGTAGAATAGAAGAAAACACAAACCATAAACTCAAAAACACAAAAACACAAGAAAACACAAAACTCAAAACTCAAAACTCAAAACTCAAAGCGCTCTTCTTGTTGTTGAACATCTTGTGTGGGAACGTTGGGAGATGAGGGTTCATCATTCTTGCTTTTGTCATTGGTTACATACATGTTTATGGTTGAGATCTAACCAAATATACTGCTTGCCTTTGTACTCGTCTTCTAAAGTTCTTGGCTTGTGAGGTAGAGGAAGGAGAAAGCAAAGAAGGCCAAGAAGAAGTAGATAGAAGATGGTTGGGAAGAAGAAGAGATAGATGAAAAAAGGGTGAAATAGAGAAAAAGGAAGGGCAAGAGGTAGTGAGGAAGAGAGCTAGAAGAAGAAGAGTAAGAAGAAGAGAAGAAGAATACAAGAAGAAGAAGAAGAAGAAGAAGATGCAAGGAAT
Source organism: Lygodium microphyllum (assembly GCF_053477565.2). Lineage (NCBI taxonomy): Eukaryota > Viridiplantae > Streptophyta > Polypodiopsida > Schizaeales > Lygodiaceae > Lygodium > Lygodium microphyllum. The sequence goes on along the minus strand of NC_141144.1, from coordinate 16,963,454 downwards.
GAGATAGAAGAACGATAGAAGAAGAAGAAGAAGAGGAGGATAGAAAAACAAGAGAAGAAGAAAGTAAGAAGGAGTGAGGAAGAAGAATAAGAGAAGTGCAAGAAAGAGGGGAAGAAGGTGAGGTAGATGAAGGGAAAAAGAGGTGTAAGTAGAAGGTGAAGGGGATAGAAGAAGAGAAGTGTTCCAAGAGTAAGAAGAAGAAGGTGAATAAGAAGAATAAGAAGAAGGGGATAGAAGAAGATAAGAGTACGAAGAAGAGGAAGCGTAGGAGAATATGAGAAGTTGAGGAAGAAGACTAGGAGAGAAGGGAAATGGAAGCAGTTGAGAAGGAGAAGCGGATTAACGAGAATAAGTAGGGAAGTCGGCCAGAAGGGTTGGTAGGGGAATAGGAAAGAGATATATATATATATTATTTCTCTCTCTCTCTCTCTCTCAGTGTTTGTGTTTGCAGGTCGGCTCCTTGCTACTGGCATTCAGCATCATATTCACACATGTCATAAGCCTAGTCGACACTGCAGTTGTTTGCGTTTATGGCCACATGTCGAGCAGTCGTGTGCTGAGTGCTTCCTGCTGCCGTTGTGGAATGCGGGTGGGGCGCTCCCAGCTTTGAACGCCGGTTGGATGTCGACTATAGGGCGGTTGTAAGGCGACGTGTGCTTCAAGACGTGGGCAGCATCTACTACAGTCGAGGAGAGCTCTAATGGGGCGGCGTCCTTTTCTCTTGTAGCTGCAACCCCGCTGGGTGACGGACGACTGCCACGTGAGCTGTAGTGTAAAGCTGGAGGGGCGGCAGCTTCTTCTGGCTGGCGACGGCAGTTCAGCTACAGGTGGCGAGGCGGAACAGCGCGCAATAGGGGCGGCAGCTTGATGGCATTTCTCTCTCTCTCTCTCTTAGTGCGTTCCGGCAGGTCACGCCTCTCTCTCTCCCTACCTCTCTCTCTTTCGTTTTCTGTTTTTCTTTTTTAAAAAGCTTCTTTTTCTTATATTTAAGAGCACGTTCATATAGACCCATTTTACTCATCACACATACACACACACTTTAACACTCGTTTCCATGTTCACACCCACATACACTAGTTACACTCACCCTCGCACTCTCACACACTAATGTATGTGTACTAAAACACACACTCACACACACGCACTCACAAATCCAACATATAAAACTCACTCACACACACATTCAAACTCTCACTCAACGCACACACCCTAACACACACACACAAAACACATAATATACACTTCCATTAATATGAAACACAAAACCCACTAACATACGCACAAAACACGCGTAGATACCTACTCACATGCACTAAAATAGACACTCACAAACATCCATTATTCTCGCTCCCAAACATCCAAGTCTCACTTCCGCACATCATCAAAACATTAACTCCCACACATACCACCTACCCTTCCACTCCCACACAAACCTAACTCCCATACATCATCCCCATCCTCTCACTCACACACATAACCGCGAACACATCACAACTAACTCTCACTCCCATCCAGCAAACATAACTCTCACCCTTGCTCTAACACATCAACTCGCACCACCTCACTTACTCGCACCACCATCCTTGAACCGCCTAGGGTTTGCACAATCTTACAACTCGCACCACCTCATTTGCACTAGGTCACGCTCATTCGCACCACCTAGGTCATACTCATTCGCACCACCTCATTTGCACCACCTAGGTCACACTCATTCGCACCACCTAGGTCACACTCATTCGCACCACCTAGGTCATACTCATTCGCACCACCTCATTCGCACCACCTAGGTCACACTCATTCACACCACCTCATTTGCACCACCTAGGTCATACTCATTCGCACCACCTCATTCGCACCACCTAGGTCATACTCATTCGCACCACCTAGGTCACACTCATTCGCACCACCTCATTTGCATTTGCACCACCTCATTCACACCACCTAGGTCATACTCATTCGCACCACCTAGGTCATACTCATTCGCACCACCTAGGTCACACTCATTCGCACCACCTCATTCGCATTCACCTAGCACCTTATTCACTCGCACCACCTCTTATCACTCACTGGTACCACCCCAACCCTATTCCCTCACAAACCCTAATTATCACTTGCACCAATCACCCCTCACTCATACTCCTCTCTCACTAATCCCCCACTTACTTCTCCAACACTCATCTCTCACTCATCCCTACTCACTCATCCTCTCTTAACTCTCACTGACATTCCCACCCATAGTCTCTTAACCTATGCCTTAAGCTTCACTCCTACTTGTTTCACTCACATTCTAAATTTGAACCTCTTGCTTTAAGTATTGGTATCAAGTGCGTTCCTTACTTGCCATATTTTCATCATGACCTGGTTGTGATACTTGGCGGAATTTCTTGTCCCCATGCACATTGTATTTGAAAGGAAGAAAGCTTGATTTCATACTTCGTGTGTTTTTCTTTAAAAATGGAAACGATGAAGAGAATGTGTGTATTTGACCAATATTGAGAGAACCCTTCAGGTACTTTTCACTCCCACTCAACAACTCAACAAAACAACCAATTCGGACGTTCTGAAACATTTGAACCATCATTCACTGAGGACCATTGCTAAGACCTAGGTTAACCTCTCATTGATTTAGTTGTATGCGCTTGCGAAACGGCAAGGTGATCCTCTCTCCTCCTAGGGAGCGGAGCCCTAGCCCCGAGACTCTTACTGTCCCAACAACCTTCACAATGGATGAAGCAACATTTTTAGACTCTCTTCCACAAGATGTCCAAGAGTCCTTGGATAGCTACCAAATAGTTGCACGCTTTGATCGTGCTCGACTCTCCCCAGCAGACCTTGAGGAAAAACTCATGATCCTCAAAGACCAAGGAACTAGTACTTTTAGCAAGATCCTCGAACACACCATGGACACAAAGCAAGAACTTTTGAACATGAAAACCGAACTGGATGGGATCAAGCACATGTTGCTGAATGCTGGAACATCAGGATCATCCACTAATACTTTAACGGACCTTGTCTAACGCAGGCTCTTTGATCATACCGACTTGCTCACTGTGGGAGCTCACATGGCTCAAACACTACTTACTGGGATGGGTAATACACCTGCCCAACGAGACCAAGCCAAAGTTCCCCTAGTGGCCAAGCAAATTGATAAGTATCGTGCTGGCGACGACCCATACAACTTCATAGAGCAATTTGAGCAAGTTTGCGAGGCCAATAACCTTATAGGCGATGCCAAGCAGGCTCAAGCCTTTGGGCTTTGCATGGATGAGAAGGGTCGTACTTGGTTTACTGGCCTCGATCCAGCTGAGAAGGCTTCCTTCATAGCTCTTAAGACTCTCTTCATAAAGCGATTTGCCGAGGTAGGCTACAGGGACAATTTAATTGTCCGACTCATGAATATTGAACAACATGACGAAGAGAGTATGAGAGACTATGTGTCTCGATTAAAAGGCCTCTATAAGAGAATCCCACTAGCTGAAAAACCAGCTGCTAAAGCAGTCACGAAGGCTTTCATCAAGGGTATCCATGATGAAAAGATCTATGAGGCACTGGCTAGCAATTCCGTGCTAGATCGAGCAAATCTCAATGGAGTCTTAGATGAAGCAATCCGCATAGAAGACCTACACAAGGAGAGAACTCGCGACAAGAAAGGAAAAATCCTAGAATCTGAATCCCAATCTAGTAGAGGCAAACTTGAGATAGGAAACACCCAGACTCAGCATCTCATGGCTGATGTGATGAAACAATAGCAAGAGCTCTTAAAAATGATTGACTCATTCAGGCAGCCTCGACTATACCGACAAAACGTGCAGTGCATACATTGCGACGGTGATCACTTGCCATCCGAATGCTCTCGACAGAGTAGGACCTGCACAAATTGTGGGCGGTTTGGTCACGAAGCTTCTACTTGTAGAGCACCTAGGTGGCTTCCCTATGCTGCACCCTATGCAAATCGTGGGTTTCCATACCCCAGACCTCAGCAGATGGCTCTTCCTGCTCCTCCTGACCATAGACCTGTAGCTCCTCGAGCTAACATTAACCCATCCGGCATCCCAAGGCCTCTGGGCCCTATCATAACTCACCCACCTAGTGATCCCCCTGTCCACTATGTTGAAGAGCCCGTTGAGGACGATGATTATACCAACCCATTTGTCTCTTATGACGAAGAAGGAAATGTGGTGCTCATGGACTATAGACCAATCCCGATCATGATGTTGGGACGGGGTTGAGGGCGCGGCTTGATACAACCCCGCGAGACTCTTGCCTGCTGGACTTGTGGCCAACCTGGTCACATCTCCACACGTTGCCCGCAAAAACAAGAACAATCAAAGGAGAATGAATCTGATCAAAGGTGTCCTAAGTGTGGAATCACTCACATGTATTCCGATTGCCCGAAGCGGAAAGCTAGCTCTAGCAAAGCTATTGTTCCCACTGTTCCCTTGACTCTCTTTGCAGTAGAAATGCTGAAAGATGAGGATGTGATTCCCATTCCGATTAATGCCATTACCCGAGCACAAGCTAAGTAGGGTGGCGTCAGTATCCCTGGCCCATCTCTAGCTACTGGCTCTATCATTAGAAAGAAGAATGCAAAGAAGAAAACTAAGCGTGCTGCTCTCAAACTCAAGAGTGACGGGGTGACTTCAGTTCCCGTAGTTGCCTCGAGTGCTGAGCAAGCCACGTCTGCTCCAACACAGAAATGGTTGCTTCAGCCAAAGTAGGTGAATACCCCGATCCTGAGCATCAACTTAAGTTGATTAGCAAAGTAAAGAATTGGGTGGAAGAGGCTCAAGCTGAGATTAGGGCTGAAGAAGCCAAGGATAATTTGCAACCACATGGCATCAATAGCATACTTCCCTTGGCCTCAACAATTGGCCCTAACACCTTTGGACGACCCGCTACCGACCTTGGTGCACAACCACTTGCCCAAGGTCAGCCAAGGAAGTTACAGTATCAGGAAGTAGGCCCTGGGTTGCTAGCTGCCTTAGCCTCTACCAGTGTTTCCATCCCATTGGGCATGCTCTTCAAGAACAATCCTACCATTTGGACAACATTCAAGGCTTCGATTGATGGAAGCACCGAGACCCAGCCTATTGAGGACGACCCCCAACATCCATTGCCTCGCTCCCCTCCTACCCCCGTCCTCGGAGCTCTTGGAGTTGCTATGTTCTGGGAGGGTGCTAAACAACATGCAGTACTCCCTGTGGAAGCACTTGGTGATTCCACGAGAAGAGGCATTATCGATACTAGAGCTGGTGTCAGCATCGTGAATCAAGCAGTACTTAAGATGTGGGGCAACCCTCCAATTGAGCCTGTCCACTTTAATCTCACCGTCGCCGATGGTTCTAAGGTCCGACCCTTGGGCGTGTTGAAGGACTCGCCGGTGAAGATCACTGATGTTAAGTTCTGTGTCACATTTTTTAGTCATGAAAGGCGTTGACTATGACCTATTGCTTGGCCGACCCTGGATGCGTAATGCACGACTCATTGAAGATTGGGGCAATGGTCTAGTCTTTTTAGGAAATCATACTGAGGCTGTACGCATTGAAATGGATAGATGGAAGATTGCCTCAGTCGACCTAGATGCTATCTCCAGCATGTTGCGTGGTGACACCATCTGTCCCCCAACCCAGAAGCCCTTAAACAAATATATTCCATGTCTGGAAGATGAGCAGGACTGGCTTCATATTCTTGCTACCTTGGAGTTTCCCTTCATGGAAGAAGGAGAGTACAAAGAAGCTAACGAACGTTTAAGTCGACATAGACTTAAGGAAGCCCTTGTAAACAAGCTCGATATTCCTGATGAACTTCCTTCTATGCCGTTGTTGATGATGCATGCTGGACCATCATGCACATCTAAGCCAAAAGGTTTTCGTGTACCTACTGATAGCCTTGAGCTCCGTAAACTCCTCTTCTCATGGAGACCAGCCTTCAAGAATGTGGATGAGGCTAACCTACTGATCTTTGAAGAGCTTTTAACGTGTCCCGTATGGCATTGGACTGAACTTCATCAAGTTTTGTTCAATTATCATAATAACCTTTTTGTCTCCATGATGCCTCCGGATGACTCGGACATAGAAGAGGATGGTGACTTTGAAGATGACTCGACTGAGTATGCAAGTGATATCGATTCTGATGTAGACTACGACTCTGATGGAAGAACCATTGAGCAAATCACAGTTGACCAAAAACCCTCCAAAAGCCCCACTTTTCACATTGATGCTGGCCTGGTCCGTGTTAAATCCGATTTAGAATGGTTGGAATACTTGCAAGCCATGGACTATGCACAGCTGGAATCCTATACTTTCGACCCATCTCCCAAACCAACATCATCATATGTCCTGTGCACGATCAGAAGACTAGCACTTTTCCCCTGGGGAGTGACTACACGTGAGGTTTTACTTTGCAGGTATTCGAGTTGTGGAGAATCATGCGCATCACTTCTACATCAACATTGCATCTCCCATCTTCTACGACCTCTATTCCATTTTCCAATGACCATTCAAGTTCTATTCATCAAAAGGATCAACAGTCAAGTGTATCTTTAGCATAGCCAACTTCCCAGCATTCCACGTCTTCGGTGCAAGCTACAGCATGCTACCTACGACGTGAGTGCCATGGGACTGGCACTTGTCTAGGGGGAAAATAATGTTAACGGTATTTTGAGAAGGCTGCAGAAAGCGCAAGTGCTGGATACTATTTTTTGGTGGATTACTATTTTGTGGAGCTTCATTGTATTACTTTGGGCACTTGTGTATTACTTTTTACTCATGGAAATCATCAGACTGTCATGGTTGTATTATTTTGTGAGACCCGGGCTCACTCCCGTGCACATTGTATTTATCACCCGTAGTTGTATTTGTCGCACCCGCATGTGTTGCGTGGGTTGCACACATGTAATTGTGATTAGAATAGTGTAGGCTTGGTCTATTTAGGCTAAGGTTCAAGCATGTTTCAAGGATTGACCGGCCTAAAGCCCACTATGTGGGTAGGATGCCCAAAGAGGGTGCAAACCCTAATTCACAGTTGTGGAAACCCTAAACGCAAAAGGGGTGCAAACCCTAACCCTAACTCTAAAAGAGAGGGGCCCAACCCTAACCCTAATTCTATGTTTATATAAGGGTGGGAGGTCTCAGTTGTATTGACCCCTTTGGCACATTCATGTTGCGGAAGCTCTATCAGTGCAACCATTCAATCTTTCTATTCTATCATCTTGCTTCCATTGTGTTGAGAGTGACTGAGAGGGAGAGAGTGAGAGGTGTGTTGAGCGAGGGACTGAGGGAAGGTGAAGCTCTTCATCGTCTTCTTGCTTTTCTCGTCGTCTCTACTAGCTCTTCGACTCGTTGGTGTGCTTGGTGGTGGATGCGAAGGAGCGACGGCATCGGATTGTGTTGATCGTGGTCGTGGAACTATCTTCGAGCCTTTGAAAGGTAAGTTAGGTGAGTTCACTACAACTCGAGCTAGTCTTGTGTTCTTGCTTCCTTAAGTTGGAGAGGAGAATGCTTGGTTAGTTAGAGCGGAGCGTGAGAGACAAGGTGAGAGATTATCGCCAACGTGAGTTTCTCTCTCTCTCTCTCTTAGTGCATCCCGGCAACGAAACCAAAATGTTGAGGCAAACGCACCAACAGTCGGGACTTTGGACGGACTTCTATTCTTTCAGAAGCTGCAAATCACGTTGGCGACAATCTCTCACCTTGTCTCTCACACTCCGCTCTAACTAACCAAGCATTCTCCTCTCCAACCCAAGGAATCAAGAACACAAGACTAGCTCGAGTTGTAGTGAACTCGCCTAACTTACCTTTCAAAGGCTCGAAGATAGTTTCATGACCACGATCAACACAATCCGATGCCGTCGCTCCTTCGCATCCACCACCAAGCACACCAACGAGTCGAAGAGCTAGTAGAGACGACGAGAAAAGCAAGAAGATGACGAAGAGCTTCACCTTCCCTCAATCCCTCGCTCAACACACCTCTCACTCTCTCCCTCTCAGTCACTCTCAACACAATGGAAGCAACATGATAGAATAGAAAGATTGAATGGTTGCACTGACAGAGCTTCCGCAGCATGAATGTGCCAAAGGGGTTCATACAACTGAGACCTCCCACCCTTATATAGACATACAATTAGGGTTAGGGTTGGGCCCCTCTCTTTTAGAGTTAGGGTTAGGGTTTGCACCCCTTTTGCGTTTAGGGTTTCCACAAGTGTGAATTAGGGTTTGCACCCTCTTTGGGCATCCTACCCACATAGTGGGCTTTAGGCCGGTCAATCCTTGAAACATGCTTGAACCTTAGCCTAAATAGACCAAGCCTACACTATTCTAATCACAATTACATGTGCGCAACCCACGTAACACATGCGGGTGTGACAAATACAACTACGGGTGATAAATACAATGTGCACGGGAGTGAGCCCGGCTCTCACAAAATAATACAACCATGATAGTCTGATGATGTCCATGAGTAAAAAGTAATACACAAGTGCCCAAAGTAATACAATGAAGCTCCACAAAATAGTAATCCACGAAAAAATAGTATCCAGCACTTGCGCTTTTTGCAGCCTTCTCAAAATACAGTTAACATTATTTCCCCCTAGACCAGTGCCAGTCCCATGGCACTCACGTCGTAGGTAGCATATTGTAGCTTGCACCGAAGACGCGGAATGCTGGGAACAGTCCTGATCAAGTAGTAGTCCTGATGGAGAAGAAATGGATGTGGCTGATGAAGAACGGTGGTTGTTGAAGATGAGGATGTTGCCTGCTGCAGGTGGTACAAATGATGTTGCTCAAATTGTGGTAGATGGTGAGAGTGATGGTGTTGCTGGTGATAAATCCTGTAAAAGTTGGCTATGCTAAAGATACACTTGGCTGTTGATCCTTCTGATGAATAGAACTTGAATGGTCATTGGAAAATGGAATAGAGGTCGTAGAAGATGGGAGATGCAATGTTGATGTAGAAGTGATGCGCATGATTCTCCACAACTCGAATACCTGCAAAGTAAAACCTCACGTCCAGTCACTCCCTAGGGGAAAAGTGCTAGTCTTCTGATCATGCACAGGACATATGATGATGTTGGTTTGGGAGAGGGTCGAACTCCAGGCAAGCCTAAACTGTTGTCCCACACTTGAGGACCCAAAATCGTGAATAGGTTATGGTGCAAATACTATAGTGAGTGCACGTGCATACATAGTCTAATACATAGGTAGAAGACTTCTCCATGGGTGCTTCTGTTGATGATGATGCTCGATGATGAGGAAGCAAGGGAGCTTGATCTGATGAAGATGGAAAGAATGGTAGGTACTGAGAAAAAAATGGTTGTTGTTGAAGATGCAAGGGAGACACCTAAGTGGGATAGATAAAGGAATTCTTGAAGCGCATGGTTCTCCACTGGATCAACCACATGTGGTAGGTGACCTGAGGTGATGTGGTGTTACTGAGATAAATGAAGTAGAAATGAAAAGTGCACGTGACTCAGGGAGATAGGTCTAACCTAGGCGAGCCGAGACTCCCTAGGTATGTCCTGACCTTGATGTGCCCTAAGCAAATGTGTGGGGAAATGGAAAAAGGGCTAGGGGGTTAGAGACGGAGCCAGCCGATCAAAGCCACTGGACGCATCCAACTTGAGGACCCCTAGGTGCAGTGCAGTGCATGTGAGTGCATATATATATATATATATATATATATTCCCTTTTTTTTTGCTTTCTCTTTTTTTTTTTTTTTCCATCATGTGATGCACAAGGGAGCCACTCCTCAGGAAGTGGCTGCAAGGTAAGTGAAAGACACCCTTTGCTCAAAAGATATGGCTTAAGAAAGGTTCGGAGATAAATGGGTGATTCTGGATAAAAAGGATGGGTACACCGAGCAAATCTGCTATCCACCATATCCTCAAGCAAGGCTACGCAGTAAGAGGGGAATAATACAGCTCGAAGAAGAAGTCTTGCCATGGCAATGCGGTCAATCCCTGTGTTGATGTCGAAGAATAAGGGTGGCAGGCCATCCTCATAGGGAGTCAGTGGCTGCTATAAGAGCTTGACTATGAGGCGGAGATAATTGCAAGTGACTATGAAGGCAGGATCGGGGCAATTTGAGTAGAGTTTAAGGAAACTGTCAAAAGAGGGTAGCAGATCACGCAACTGGAAGTGATAGATATCACTCTCATGCGGAGCATTGATATTGGGAATTTTGGGAAAGTTATGCCTGCCATGCTTCTCAACATCATAGTTTCTGCAATACCGTCTCGGATAGGGGCAATGGAGTACATCTGTCTTCCGATTTCAGTAGCAAAAGGCGGAATGGGCCATTTCATCCGCTTCAAGGATAGGATATCGCCATTCTGGTTGAAGCTTCCACACCTCTCGTGGCTTCTCGGTGAGATACTCCCTCTTGTTCTTCTCCTTAGGAATCTTACAAGCTCCTTTCAAAGCCGACCTATCCTGTTTCTTCAACCACTTCTTAGCAATCTTCTCTCCCACTTTAATAAGCTTTTGCACTGTACTGACTGGTAAGGGTGTTCTGAATTTGGCATCTCCATAGACATTGAAATAAAAAATGATGGTCTCCTCCCTCGTCTGCTTCTCATGATAGGTCTTAATGGGCTCATCTAGATCCTCTCTCTGTGCCTCGATGCCTTGCATGTCAATGGAATACTCTGGCACATCCTGAGGGGTAGCCCTAAGAACTTGAACCATCCTATCAAAGCGCTCTTGGACCTCAAGTTCCTTGTCCGACACTGTTGGGGGTACCTGTATTTCCTCAGTAGCTCCATCTTCCTGCTTAGCAAAATCTTGAGGATCCATATAATCCTCAGAAGGAACCATATCTTCAAAAGGCTCTACTGCAATAGGGTCTTCAACAAGTGTCTCATATTGTAAGTCACATGGCTCAGTAGATGTTGGCTGCATCATTCCTACATCCCTCAATTCTTGATAATTATAGCCCATGCCATGCAAATGATCAATCATCTGGCTGCTAGTTGGGTCTGAGGTCAACAACATGAGCTCCTTACCCTGGTCAAAAGCGGCTAAGGCACCGGTAGCAATTCCCAACTGAGCTTTGAGTTCCTCCACATCATCGATGCTTTTGGATGATAAAGTGCAAATGGCCTGATGATAAAGCCCCTGCTGTATTGATAGTGCATGTTGATAGGCAGTTGCATGAAGCTTAAACTGGCGTTCCTTGTGAAGGGAATGAGCCAAGTCTGTGAGTAGCTGTTGTAACATCTCCTCGTAAGCTCTGTTAGCTTTTTCCTCAACTTGATTGACAGCAGTAGTCAGACTCATTGCAATTGTAACTTGCAACCCTGTAAAGGCTATCTTCATCTGCGTCTGAGTCCGATGTGCTTCTGACAACTCTCTGGTGAGAGTTGATGTCCTTGCCTTTTCCTCCTTTAACTGAACCACAAGATCTGCAACCTGAGCATAGAGAATTTCTTCCCTTTTCCTTAGGACCTCAACTTCTTGCAACTGTTCCCTTAGCCCCTCCATCTCCTTATTGTTCTCCACAATCTGAGTCTGTAAGTCGTGTAACTGCTGGGCTGAGTGTTTCAAAAATTCTTGATGAGATGATCTCTCTGCCTCATACTTCTTTTCTAATTCCAATTTTTCCAGAATTGCTTGATCCTTGTCCTGTTTCAACTCTTCACATAAGAGCTCTAATGTGGTAAGACCATCTGTTGGGGGTAAAGGCGCCTCCGCCGTGCCGCCCCGTGTATTACTACACTGACAGTACCCGCCACTGCACACTGCAGGTGGCGGGCGCCCGTCACGTCACTTTATTCTTTATTCTTTTAGTGACAGTTTGAATAAAGGAAGGCCCGGTCACACATTGTGACTGTTGGAGTTCCCATTTCTTGTCTCTCTCTTTCTTGCTCTTGCTCTCCCGTCATAGCTCGCGTGCAAGCTTCGATCCTTCTCACCTTTCAACTGGTATCAGAGCTTGGCATTCTCTTGCTCGAGCTCGACTCGGTGCTTCCCGACCTTCGCATCGACTCGCTTCACGCATTGGGTCTCCATCCCGGCAGCCATAGCCGACCTCTTGAGCTCCCGACTCTCCCCGGCTTCCCAAGCTCCATCCTGCCTTCTTGAGCTTCATCAGGGCCTTGCCCTTGAGGTATTGCTTCAGCATTTGCAGGCATTTGAGTGTATTCTCAGATTGAAACAGGGCAGGAACAAAGGGCAGCCACTCTTCTTGAGCTCCATAGCTCATATCTTCCCTCCCCTTTGCATTGGGCCTTCATGGCTTGGTATGTGCCTACCTTGGGCCATCATTGAGCCCCCCATTACCCCCTTTTCAGCCCATGTGGAGCAACAGCAAGTTTAGCACCAACAGGGCAGATTGCATCATTTTTTCCAGGCTGTGAGCACTCATCTACTTCAGCTCCACACTTGGCCATTGCTTCTTGCTCTCTACCTTGATCAAGAGGGCTATAGACTTCATGTTTGATGTCGTTCAAGCTTTGGGTATTGGTCTTCATCTTTCGGGGCTGATTTCTTCAGATTTGGGACTGTCATAAACTGTCATAACAGGCTGAAAACAGGGCAGCACCATTGGCATTAGCATTTGTTGCTTATACTCCATTCCGGTTGTGCTATTTGATGCCCGTATGCGGTCTACATGATGCCTAGTGCCTTGGGAATGTATGCACATGATTATGCCATGATTTTGGCTTGAAATATTGGCTGATTTGGGACTGTTATTTACTGTTATATAGTGCTGGAAACAGGGCAGCCACACTTGGCATTGGCATTTAATGCTTATACTCTACTCCGGTTACCTTGTTTGATGCCCGTATGCGGTCTACTTCCTACCCGGATGTATTGGGGATGTATGCATTTGGTTTGACCATGATTTTGGCTTGAATTTGGGGCTGAAATCTACTGTTTAGAACAGTAAATACATGCTGGAATAACAGTGGGCTGAAGGTACTTTACATGCTTTGGCACTTACCTACCGATACCGGATGTATGCTTTGAGCTTTGGCATGATATCTCTGACATTTGGGGACGACTTGGAGCATATGTATGAGATTATGGGATGCTTTTGAGCTTCGCATTAGCTCCGTCTTCACTGGCATTTGGACCGACTCGGCATGCTCGTGGACCGCCTATGCCTCATGTCTCTGCTTGACAGTTAGGCTTTTGCATTACATGCTTTGGTTCGTGACATATGCTATTTGGTTCGTGTATGCCATACCGACATTTGGAGCTTGGATTTGGATGTATTTGAGCATTCCCGGCTTACTTGATCACTGATCTTGGTTGCTATTTGGATGTCATTGAGTTGACCGAGAGCTTATTTGGGCTTATGTATTGCTTCATGGTTAATACGACCGGTGCTTCATGTATGTCATGCTCTCTCGGATGCGCTTGATGCATTGACAGGGTCACTTATCACTGGTGCTTTCTCTTGGGTTATTTGAGCTTCTGAGCTCGCTTTGTACGCCTTTTGTGCCAGTGGGAGCATTTTACATGCTTTCTTGACCTTTGACAGTTGCATGCTATTGGAGCACTTACATGTATTTGAAGCAGTTTATGTCTTGAGCAGCTACATACACATTGAGACTTTGGGATCATACTCCGATCTTTATGGATATGCATTGATGTACTCTTGGTTCACAGGATGCTTATGAGCTGAGTCTCATATTTGGATCTTTCTCTTTGAGCAGATACCTATTTGTGTCAGGTTTTGGCAATTACAGGAACACTTTGCCTAGAGTGTCTGGGGGTGTGCCTTTCACTGGCAGATGTTATTTTGACATGCTTGGTGTTGAGCTCATGTTCTTTTCACTGTCATTGGCCTTGCTTATGTCTGTTTCATGCCGGCTTTGGACCTAGCATTGTTTGCTTGACATTGGATCCTATTTTGGGACAGTTTGCTCTCTAGACTGCATACCTGCAATTTATTACAGCAAGCAGTTATTGGTGGACTGAGGTGTACTTTTCATGCTGAAATATCCTGATTTGGTGTACCGCACCTAGTACTAAGTGGGCAGCAACTTTTGGCACACTTTGCTCACCCTTTGGACCCCGTTTTGGTCATTTTTGGGCAGTTTCTGCAGTAAAACAGCAAGCAGTTTTGGACTGTTTGGGCATTTCCAGCCTGCATAATGGCGTCATCTTCGCATGATAGTGCCATCTTTAACATTACAAAGTTGGATGGTACCAACTACTCTTACTGGAAGAGTCAAATATGGCAGGTTTTGGTGCAGAAATCTCAGATTAAGCCACTTCGGTTGAGTGGGGAGCAGCCTGAAACTATGGACATTGACGACTGGCTTGAACTTGATGAGCTATGCAAGTCCACGATTGTATTGTCTCTCACTGAACAGGTACATTATAATGTATTTGAGGAAGCACAGAGTGCATGGGATCTATGGAATAAGATCAAGAATCTTTATGATAAGAAAAGTCCGGCGAGTCAGATGTACTGGTTGAAGCAGCTTATGGATCTGCGCATGAAGGATAATGCGACTATGTCTGCTCACTTGAGCCAGTTCCATGCTATACTGAAGAACCTGACTTCGCAGGATATCACCTTTGGAGAGGAAGTAACTCCTCTTTTCTTGCTTGGAACTCTGAATGAGTCATGGGATGTATTCCGCACTGCTCTTTGTGCCTCTAGTGCTACTCTAAAATTGGCAGATGTTGAGAGTGCTCTTCTTCAGGAAGAGGTGAATCGCAAAAACTTGGATGCCTCTCGTGGTAGTCATGCTTTGACAGTTAGAAGCAGGAATGACAGGTATGACCGTGGTAATGGCCGAGGCCGTGACTCGCAGAAGGGTCGGTCTAAATCTCGTGGTGGCAAGTCGCGTAGTAAGTCGCGTGGACGCAATGCAAATGTCACTTGTCATCATTGTGGGAAAAAGGGCCATATTAGACCACAATGTCATGAGTTGCGCAATGAGAAGCGCAAGGATAAGGGGAAAGATAAAGTGCAGGAGAAGTCCTCTGATCGCAGCATAGTACCTACAAAGTCCAACGTCAAGATTGAGGAAATTAATGTCACGCAGATTGAAGAGTCCGATGGTGGTGATGAGTTTATACTTGCAGCTAGTTCTTCTGATGCTTCACACTTGACTGAGACACCTAGTATGTATGCACAGTGCTGGTTATTGGATTCAGGTGCGTCCTTCCATGTGACGCCTTACCGTGAGTGGTTTCACTCTTACCGTACTGTATCTGGATCAGTCAGACTTGGAGATGACAGGTCTCTTGATATTGTGGGCTGTGGAGATATTCAGTTGCAGTTTTCCACTGGCAGTTCCTTTTTGCTCAGGGATGTACGTCATGTACCTGCGCTTACGCGTAGTCTTATGTCTGCAGGACAGTTGGATGATGCAGGATTTCATGTCTGTTTTGGGGATTCTGCCTGGAAGATTATCAAAGGCAGACTTGTGCTTGCTAGAGGCGCCAAGGCTGGCAGCCTCTATCCTCTTGTTGTATCTGGGTCTTCTGTAGACCATGTTTTGGCAGTGGGCTCTATCCCACATGTATCACTTTGGCATGCCCGTTTGGGGCATATGTCTTTGAAAGGAATGAAAATGTTATCTGGTTTGCAGTATCTTCCGCCTTTGGATTATGCATGTTTTGACTCGTGTGATCATTGTCTTTATGGTAAGCAGAATAGGTCTACGCATAAGAAATCGGGTAGGCCACGCATGAGTGAGCCCTTGGCATTGGTGCATTCCGATGTTTGTGGGCCTATGCCTTGCATGTCTATGGGTGGCGCGAAGTACTTCGTTACCTTCATTGATGATTTTTCTAGGAAAGTGTGGGCTTATCCCATAAAGCAGAAGTCCGATGTCTTGGCAGTTTTTCAGAGATGGCTTGCTCTTGTTGAGAACCAGACTGGGTATAGGCTGAAATGCCTTAGGACAGATAATGGGGGAGAATATGTCTCGCATGCTTTTGAGCAGTTTTGTGATGACAGGGGTATTAAGCGTCAGTTGACCGCCCCTTACACCCCACCCCAGAATGGTTTGGCTGAGCGCATGAACAGGACTATTCAGGAGCGTGTGCGCTCTATGCTTAGCCATGCAGGTCTACCCCCGAGTTTTTGGGCTGAGGCAATTAGTACGTCAGTGCATGTCATAAACCGATCGCCTTCCAGTGGATTGGATTTCCAGGTTGCAGAGGAAGTTTGGGCTGGTAAGCCACCCTCTTATGCGCATCTCCGTGTCTTTGGATGTGAGGCATTCTGCCATGTGCCCAAGGACAAGAGGAGTAAATTGGATCCAAAGAGCATTAAATGCATATTCCTTGGCTATGGTGAGTCAGGAGAGATGGGCTATCGCCTATGGGATCCGCAGGCGCGGAAAATAGTACGCAGCCATGATGTCGTCTTCCATGAAGACAAGATGCACAGGCAGCCTAAGAAGGTGGTTGAGATCCGCAGAGTGATCTTTCAGGAGGAGCCTAAAGCTCCAGCACAGCCAGTAGTACAGCCTGCAGCAGTTCCTCCACAGGGCCAGGATGTTGGACAGGTAGTTAGACAGGCAGCAGAGCCTGCGGTGAGACGGTCTGCTAGAGATAGACGTCCACCTGACAGATTTCAGCCCTCTATGCATTATGTTTTGGTTACAGATGCAGGAGAGCCTTTCACTTATGATGAGGCTATGCGCAGGGGTGACAGTCACTCCTGGGAGAGGGCTATGCAGTCTGAGATAGACTCCCTGCATAAGAATGAGACTTGGGATTTGGTTGCCTTGCCTAAGGGCAAGAAGGCTTTGCCATGCAAGTGGGTGTACAAGCTGAAAAGTACCCCTGGACACCCCAAGCCGGCATACAAGGCTAGATTGGTAGCAAAGGGTTTTAAGCAGGAACATGGTGTGGACTTTGATGAGGTCTTCTCTCCTGTGGTTAAGATGACCACCCTGCGCTTAGTCTTGGCTTTGGTTGCACAGCTTGACTTAGATCTATATCAGATGGATGTCAAGACGGCTTTTCTACATGGGGACTTGCATGATGAGATCTATATGGATCAGCCTAAGGGCTTTGCAGAACCTGGCAGGGAGCACCTAGTGTGCAAGTTGAAGAAGAGCTTGTATGGCTTGAAGCAGGCACCTAGGGAATGGTATCATAAGTTTGATGCCTTTATGCAATCACAGGGCTACAGCAGGAGTGCTATGGATCCGTGTCTTTACACGAAGAAAGCCCGTGATGGCAGTTTGCTTATCTTGGTACTCTATGTTGATGATATGCTGATAGTAGGGAAAGCTCATGATGAGCTAGATGCTCTTAAATCTCAGCTAAAGAAGAGCTTTGAGATGAAGGATTTGGGACAGGCCTCACATATACTTGGGATGCGCATTAAGCGCGATAGGCATCAGGGACTTTTGTATCTCTCACAGCGGGAGTACATTCATAAAGTCCTTGAGCGCTTCTGCATGCAGGACGCAAAGCCTATTGGCTGTCCATTACCTTCTTATGTGAAGGTATCACAGGCCGATTGTCCGCAGACAGATGAGCAGAGGGCCGAGATGGCCAAGATCCCTTATGCATCAGCCGTGGGCAGTTTGATGTATGCCATGATAGCCACTCGTCCAGATATTGCACATGCAGTTGGTGTTGTGGCACGCTATATGGCTACACCTGGCAGCAGACATTGGGATGCCGTGAAGGGTATCATGAGGTACCTGAAGGGCACAACAAATATGTGTATTTGCTATGGCAGCCAGGATACAGGGGTCGTGGGGTACACTGACTCCGATTATGCAGGACATGCAGATAGTAGGAAGTCCACTTCTGGCTATGTATTCACCTATGCTGGAGGGGCTATCTCTTGGATGTCCAGGGTTCAGAAGTGTACGGCTTTGTCTACCACTGAGGCCGAGTATGTTGCAGCCACTGAGGCTTGCAAGGAGGCCATATGGTTAGTCCGTCTAGTTGCTGACCTTGGGATTGATGCTACACCTACACTGCATTCGGATTCTATGAGTGCCATTCAGTTGGCTAAGAATCCGGTCTTCCATGCGAAGACGAAACACATTGAGGTGAGGTATCACTTCATACGTGGTGTCGTGGAGGACAGGTCTGTTGACCTTGTCAAGATCTCCACTGACGAGAATCCTGCAGATTTGCTCACGAAGAGCCTCACTACTGAGCGCTTTGCCTTCCTCAGGAGGTTGATGGGCGTTGGATGAGATGTCACCTTTCCTCATCCCTTGTACCTATGTACATTTGTACTGTCTTTTCTTTTTCTTTTCTCTCTCACTAGGGCAGATTCGCCTTTAAGTGGGAGGTTGTTGGGGGTAAAGGCGCCTCCGCCGTGCCGCCCCGTGTATTACTACACTGACAGTACCCGCCACTGCACACTGCAGGTGGCGGGCGCCCGTCACGTCACTTTATTCTTTATTCTTTTAGTGACAGTTTGAATAAAGGAAGGCCCGGTCACACATTGTGACTGTTGGAGTTCCCATTTCTTGTCTCTCTCTTTCTTGCTCTTGCTCTCCCGTCATAGCTCGCGTGCAAGCTTCGATCCTTCTCACCTTTCACCATCCAAATTCGCTGATGTCCTTCTTGTGCAAACTTTTGAACTAGTGGTAGTCTCATCCAGTCGCAGCTTCTCTACACTAGAAGTGACTGTAATTTCTTCATTCTGTCTACCATGTTCCAACATGTTTATCTAGGCTTGCATGGTTTGTAAAGTGGTCATGAGCATCTGAAAATCTCCTGGACCAATCACCGATTGTTTTCCTTGAGTCTTTCCCTTTCCTTTGTCAGAATCTCCAGGTTTCCTAGCAACGTCTTCTTCAACTTCCTGTGGAGCAGAGGCTTCCTTCCCTCTCATGTCCTTAATGGATGATTCCTGTATGGTTGTGGCTTGATTCTCCTTTTCCTTGTGGAGAGCTTCCCCCAAGTGTTGTGCATTCTCTAGCGACTCCTCGATCGCTACGTGGTGCTCTGTCTTAAATTTTCCTTTCTTACTCTTTTTTTGACCCATCTTCTTTAGTGAACTCTCAACACTTGGCTCTTGTTCCTCCCTTGGTTGTTTGTCCTTCAGTTGACCCATCTCAGCAACTGCGGGTGTCACCTGAAAGGGCTCGGAGAGTCCCAAGGCTGTGGTGATGACCTTACTGAGTGCACCACCGTAATTTATCATGCATATCTTGGCCGCAGTAGTGGTGAGTCTCCCTTCAGGAGTTTTAGGAAGAGTCTCATGTGCCTTGGCAAGGGATTCACAAATCTGATCCATCCAAAACTTATTTAAATCCTCATCAAGTATCATGTCTGATAAGATATCTTCCATGAAGCCCTTGGGTATTCTCCCTGCACGAGTGCTGGTTTTGTTGTAGGTAAACAAATGGTGAAACACCTGTGCAGTGGCTCTAAGATCCAACTCCACAATGGCAGAGAACAATAGACCACCAGTAGTAACATTAGGCTTACCCTCCCACCTTTGATCCACTAGATGAGTTTTACTAGCTTTACCATGCCCTCTTGACCCTTGACAAAGACCTAAGGCTTGTTCTATCAGCTTAGAACTAAGTGCTACCTCCCCAACTTTTTGCTCTTTTTCATCCCAGTAGCTCATCCTACTTGTTTTAGTCTTAGGATCGTAGTTTTGAACAAAGTTGTAGCAATTGGCAAAGTGAATAGGCCATTGGTTGCTCTAATATAGTCGGTTAGCCCACATTTAGCCACCAACTCCCCAATTTTAGGATACCTGTTGACAATATTCTCCAAGTTGGTAAGTTGATGAAACTTCAAGGCCCCAAAACTCCATATGCTGGTCTCTAGACCAAACTCCTTGCATTGTTCCATAGTGAATACTCCCCTGTCCTCATAATGATGATCCTTGACAGCCACCAATGTCGACATTGTAGACATTTCAAACTGTGAACCTGTCATCTGCTTAATCAAAAGATAAGACCACATCTTGAGAAATTTCTAGCTAACCATCACACAAAATATAAAAGTCAAACTATACCTTTGCCTTTTTATAAAAATAATGCCAAAATGGATTGCCAATTGCCCTCCTGCAACAAAAAGACCTAGCAAGCTTCCTAGCTTCCAGGGGTAAGCGACAAAGGACGGAAAAGATGACAGGGCAACACAAAAAGGAAAAAGAAAAAGAAGATGAAGTATGGTCAAAGAAAATGGAAAGACAACTAGGTGGACGGGGAAAATAAAGGAAGGATGGACATCCACCAAGCGTAAAAGTTGGGGTTATACTCCAATTCTGCAAATGTATCAAGGCCAAATGGGTGCATAGCCAAACCACACAAATAAGTGGTAATATCTGTGAGGAGACATGGACCAGCAAAGCGACTAGCCACATGTAGTTCTTCCGCCGTTAGAATTTTATTAAACAGGGGATGGTGTTGCAAATTGGAACGCACTTCTAGGTCACTAGCCAAAATGATGGCATGGAGTGAAACAGGAGAATGATATGTAGGATCAGACCGAAGGTTACTAATGGCGCGCCGTTGCTCGACAGTGGTCATCAGACGACTGCCAGCCTGAGCAATCTCAAGCCGATGGTTATACCAGAGGCGTAAGAAAAGACTAGAAGTGGTTTGTTTAGTGGTAAGAGCTGCAAGCTCGGCGGAATCAACACATTTGGTCACTGGAGCATAAGAAGAGATCAATCGGGAGGACTAGAGACGCTTCTGAGGAAGAGTCTTGACATACTCAGCCTGCACCAAGAGACTTTTGCGGAAGAGATGTTCATGCTCCTCCCACGTGGGATTCCATCGAGTAGCAAGTTCAAGTGCCTCATTGTCGGCAAGGCCGAGGTCAATCATAGCAAACAATTTCGCAAAGGTGGTAAACATAGAATCGAATTGGAGTAACCAACTAGCGTCAGAGGAGTTGTCCTTCGTGGCCAAGTCCACAGCCATGCCATTAAGAGAGCAGCAAATGAGTAGAGGTTTTAGACCAGAAGGGGGATCAGGAGCGGTGGAACTAATCTGAAGATGAGGTGGAACCGGGTCCTCGCATTCATGTTGGAGTTTAGCTTGGGCTGCCTGATCCAATTGGTGGACTGGCCGAGAGAGATTGGAAGAGGAGGATGCCTCAGAGGAAGCTGAGGGCCCAAGGGAAGGTGTGAGAAGAGGGTCATGAGGGGGTTCTGGAGTGAAAGATGGAGATGAGGAGACAGAGGAAGGTAGTGGAAATGACTTCTTATTAGGAGGTGTTTGGTTAAGGGAAGCGGAATGGTGCGTAGACTCTGACTCATCATGAGACGGGGTGACTGGAGGTAGGAAGGAATGAGAAACCCGCGGATAAGACATTCGGCGCTTCGAGCAGCCTGGAGGAACGGTGGACGAAGCCCAATAAAAAGGGATAGATGAGAAGTTAGATCGTTTGGGAATCCAAATGTAGGTGTTACCCTGGTAATAGTCATGAGCCTCCAAGAGAGCACGTGCCACCCAACACAAGGAAATTGTGGGCTTTGGAGGAGTTCGACGACGTCGACTCGGTTGCCGATGCAACGGCTTTGAGGGTGGTGAAGGTGGAAATGGAGGTGGTGAGGGGAGGCGAGGTCGCCACTAGAAGTGAGGAAACTTCATAGGCGTGGGTTTTGAGGCGCGACTAACAGGAGTAGCATGGTGATGTTGGACTTGCAGCAACTGATGAAATAAGGAACTACCAGACT
The DNA here is from genome assembly GCF_053477565.2 of Lygodium microphyllum. Lineage (NCBI taxonomy): Eukaryota > Viridiplantae > Streptophyta > Polypodiopsida > Schizaeales > Lygodiaceae > Lygodium > Lygodium microphyllum. Next base: position 16,941,863 of record NC_141144.1, on the reverse strand, counting down.
GAGAAGGGGTGGGAAGAGGAATTGGCGTTGGCCCCACAGAAAGATCCCCTTTACTGAAAGCAGAAACTACATGGGCACCTAGAAATTGCAATGTAATGCGCTGATCAACATAGTTGATAGTGCATGGAACCTGATACTTGAAAGGTCGGCCCAAGAGAAGTTCCTTGCCCACATCTTCGTGGTTCGGAAGAACATAAAAAAGAAGAGGGATGCTCTCGGTTGCAATAGTAAGCAAAGGCTTACATTTACCCAAGAGCGAGTAAGGTTGGCCACCATAGGGGTTAAGCTTAGTGTGAGTGGGTGTCAAGGTGGGTTGGGAGCGACGACATCGGATCGTGTTGATCGTGGTCGTGGAACTATCTTCGAGCCTTTGAAAAGTAAGTTAGGTGAGTTCACTACAACTCGAGCTAGTCTTGTGTTCTTGCTTCCTTGGGTTGGAGAGGAGAATGCTTGGTTAGTTAGAGCGGAGCGTGAGAGACAAGGTGAGAGATTGTCGCCAACGTGAGTTGCAGCTTCTGAAAGAATAGAAGTCCGTCCAAAGTCCCAACTGTTGGTGCGTTTGCCTCAACAAGGCCAGTGAGGGGTTAAGGTCCTAGGTGATCAGAGCATATCAAGACTTTCAATGAGATTCAAGTATGGAATGCCCTTGGCCTACACTCCTCCTTGATTTCGGTTGGCACGTGTTTTGGTCGGTGGAATAAGTGATCGATACATGTTTTGGTCGGTGGAATCGGATGCCTCCCACAGTGTTGGATTCTCAGAATCAGACCGAACAAGCCGTCCGATGCCTAGAACACTCGGACAAACCCAGCTCATCTGATCAAACACCTTGTCCGATTTTGAAAATTGGATAACCCATAATCGGACCGCTCGGACTCGACGGACCCTCCAATCAGCTGGTCGAACCAATTCCAATTGAACACACTACCCGTCCAATCTGACGCTCGACCTAGTCTGATCACAACGATTGGACCAATAGCCTTGTCCGATCGGACATACACCAATCAGACCATTCAGAATCGGACACTCTAGAATCAAACACTAGTAAATCGTACATAGCCTGGGAAGGAAAGCCTGGGAATTTGATGAACCCTAGCTAACAAGAAGCATGGCCCACGCTGGAAGAACCCACCAATCACCTCACACGTAGTTATAAACCTAGAGATGGTGGTTGAACGGTCTAAAAGGATGTTTGGTGTTGATGGCTGATTGCAAGACACCAACGGACCAATCCAAATGAGATAGTGCAGCAAAAAAACCAAGAAGCTGGCAAGAACAGTTAGGAACCAGTAGCATTCAACATTGCTGTTTGCATTTTGCCCTCTTTGCCATCCACCACGACCTCTTTGGCTCCCCCTGCCTCTAGAGTTACCACGTCCTCCTCCATAGGACTGGTTTTCTTGAGTTTGCTGCATATTCTGATTTCTACCACAGCCTCCAAATCGGCCTCCTCTACCTCTGCCTCTACCTCTTCCAGCATTTGAGTAGAAGACAGCTTCTTTTGAAGTTCCTCCTGAAGAAGATACACCACCATTTCTCTGCTCCTCAGAAATTAGAAGAGCAATCAACTCCTCAAAATCAGGAAATCTTTCACGGACGGAAATGGATGTTCGAAACTGTGCATAATCCTTTCCTAGACCATTCAAGGTCACAGAAACTAAATCATCATCTTCCACTGGCGACCCAATGGAAGCAAGTGCATTTGCAATCTTCTTCACCTTCATGTGGTAGTCATTGATGCTCATATTTTCTCTTTGCACATTATGCAACTCTTGCTTGAGCTGCATTTTCCTGGCTTGCGTATTTGTGTTATACATTTTTGACAAAGTATCCCATGCCTCCTTTGGCGTACTTGCATCCTGAATATGCACAATCATAGAGTCTGAAATATTGATAGACAGCCAGTACATAACTTTCCTGGCTCTCTCATGCCATGCTTTAAATGCCTGCATTTGCTGTTGATTGGGAACATCAGGAAGAACTGGTTCTTCTTCATTTCATGCAACAAATTCCCAATATCCTTTTCCCATAAGGAAATTCGTCATTCTAAACTTCCATGCTTGGAAGTTGTTCTTGTCAAGCTTTTCAGTGACAATCTGTGAGAGAGGATCAGACGCCATTACAGAACACTGCAAAAAGTTCTGTCACTGCAAAGAACACAGCTTCAGCCTCACAAGGGCTAATCTGCAAAACTGACGAAAGTGGTATTTGACCACACAGTCACTTCCTAGTGACGATTTTGCATCAACAGGCAATAGGGATGATTCTGTAACTCCCAATGTCTCTGCACACAAGCATATGATGCAATTTCTATAGTAACTTTTTACCAACCTGTAGAACAGTGGTCGCACAGCATAAAACTTGGCCTTTTCCTGAGTGCGTGCAGAAAACTTCCGCCTCCAAAACAGGCTCCGAAATGGCCTCAAATCAAAAAAACAGGGTCGCCAAGGGCTAAAGCCCTTACCCGCAGCATATACTTCCCTCTTACTTCACCGCGAAGGGCGTCTCAACCTGAGACAATGCACTCTTGCAATTTCCGGCTGTGCTACCTGCAGAGATCTACTCCCAAAACAGAAAATGAAAGCAACACTACTCCTCTTACCAGAACACCGCGAGCTTGGCTTGCTTTCTTGAGCTCCTTACCACGAACAAGGCTCTGATACCATGTCAAGATTGTGGGAGAGAAGGAAGGAGTCTCAATTGTAGCTTTCTTGCTTGCACAATGGGGGAAAACACACAGAGATGGAGGCTGAAAACAATTTTCCTCTTCTTAGTTGTGTAAGCCAAAAAGAACTCCCATACATAGAAATAGAAGAACCCTATATATGGGTCTCAAACCAAACTCAACTAACTAAGGTGGCATACTAACTGAGCCACAAACTAGAGTAGATAAGGATAGCTGTCATGTAGCTATTATTCATGGGCGTTGTACCAACCGCATCTACAACTGACAAGTCGGTGACATAAATGCACAACGGTCACCCTGGCATATCACGAGTGGAGCTGGATCTCTCAACAGAGATTAGGATGGACATAGCCAAACTACAGGAGATGATGAGATGACCAACATGTCCGCGCATCCAGTGTGTGCATTGTGGTGGAAACCACTTCCAGCTGAGTGCCAGGATCCTAGGTCATGATCGTGTGCTGATTGTGGTAGATTCATCCATGACACCATGCATTGTCGATTACCTCGAAGGCTCCCATACCTGCAACCTTACGGTCACAACCCCACCTTGCGAACAGGCCACCAAAATTCTTTGGAAGGGGAGCCCCATTGGCTCTTTCGGCACCAAACGATGCTAAACTAACCATCCCTAGGATGGAAACAAATCCTATGGGTATCCCTAGACCACTTGGACCCTACGTGACCCATCCACTGAGTGACACTCCAGTCCACTATGTGGACGAGCCTAGCAACAATGAGCCTTATGTAAACCCGTATGTGTTGTACAATGAGGAAGGCAATGCTATCCTCATAGATTATTGACCAATACCAGTGATGGCATTGGGTAGAGGAAGAGGCAGAGGCCTAGGAGGGCAAAACCAAGAACCAATCGTGTGTTGGACTTGCGGTCACCCAAGACACAATTCTTTGCACTGCCCCAAAAGGGAGCAAGCAAACAGAGATAATGCTGATCTGAGATGCGCTGAGTGTGGAATCACGCATCTCTTTGTTGACTGCCCTAGGCAGAGACCGTCCTCAAGTTTGGCAAATGAGCCATCGATTCCATTGGGGTTGTTCGGTGTCGAGACACTTGATGGGGAGGCCACACCTATCCCGTGCATGTCATGACCCATGCACAAACGAAGCAAGACGGCATTGCCAAGGCCTAGCAACCTTGATGTAACCTTAGTTGGAAAGAGGAGTCAGAGATAAAGGAAGAGGAGATCAGATGCTAAGGTCACCCTAAAAAAACTGAAAGTGCCACGACTGTGCCGGTTGGAGGGAAAGTCATTGACGCACAAGAAGAGATGTCGGCACCTCAGACGACTGAAAAGGAAAGTGTTAAGGTTGGGGAGTACCCCAACTCGGAGCACCAAATCAAAGCCATCAAGAAGGTGAAAGAATGGGTAAGGGAGGCCCAAGAGCACCTAAAGGACGTTGATCCCATACTAGAGAATGAGATCAACAATCTCTCAAGCTTAGGCACCCCAATCTCTCTCCCACAACCAAAACCAAGGGAGGCAATGGAACCACAAGCTGAACCACCTGGACAAAGTCTAACTGCCTCAAGCCAACAAAATAATCAAGGCCATTGGCCAAGAACCATAGACCTAGAAGAGAGGTGAGTGACTAGCAACCTCCTCAATACACTGGTGACCACTTTGGTAACTCTGACCTTAGGAAACCTACTTAGGCAGCACCCAATGCTATGGCGGGAGCTTAAGCAGTGGATTGAAGAACCAAATGAGCTAGTTTTCGTAGATTTGCCTGAGCATGATGCGGAAACTCAAATATCGAGTATGACGCTGCACCCCATGCCTAAATCTCTATACGTCAATGCCTTTTGGGAAGGCACAAAAATGCACGCAGTCCTACTAGTCTTAGAACTAGGGGACTTCACCAGAAAGGGGATTATGGACACAAGGGCAAGAGTGAGTGTGCTGAGTCATGCGGTACTCCAAACTTGGGGCAATCCACCAGTTGAGACTGCTAGATTTAACATCACACTGGTGAATGGAATGAAGGTGAAGCCATTCGTAGTGTTAAAAATTTGGCCAGTAAAGATCACAAGGATCCAGCTATCTATTGACTTCATAGTCGTGAAGGGAGTGGACTACGACATCCTACTAGGTTGACTCTGGATGCACAACACAAGAGTCATAGAAGACTAGGGCAACGGTCTTATCTTCTTGGGCAATTGAATAGAAACTGTGAGAGTGGAGATGGACACTTGGAAGACTACCCTAGTTGACCTAGATACCATCTCCACCATGCTAAAGGGCGATGGAAAAACTAGGGGATCCTATGGAGCCCTTACCAAGTATATCCCATGCCCTGAGGGCGAACGAGACTGGATACACGTTCAGGATACCATTGACCTACCGTTCTCAGATATTGAGTACAAACAAGCCATCAAGGTGACTTATCAATTCAAGAACACACCTTCAGTAGCAATCTGCATGATGACTAGGAGTCTACATGGAGGACCCACTCATGTTGCATTTTGAGTCCCAAGCAATAGACACAAGCTCCAAGAGATTCTAGGATACTTAACCAACAAGTTGGCTAGAAATCTAGTGACGAACCTTAAGCCACTCCAAGATCTCTTGGATGAGCCTGAATGGCGATGGTCCAAGGTACACGAGTTGAACTTGAAATACAATTAGGTATTACTTCTCAACAAACAAGAAGGTAATAGTCAGAACCAGGAGAATCAGGAGCAACTTGATGAAGACAGCTCCGATGACGAATATGAGGACTGTTGTTCCTTCACTGTGGTGAAAGCAAAAAGGAAATCGATACCCTAGAGTACGACACTAGGGGACATGTAATCAAACAAATACAAGTAGACCCAAAATCACTCAAGGAGAGTGCACTTAGAGGTGGAGTCAGATGTAAGGATTGCGATCGAACTTGGTTGGAGCACACAGGTGCAATTGATTACGGGCAGGCAAGCCTAGTGTAACCAAGTGTCGCACCTCTGCTACGAATGGACCCACCTTTTGAACTATGACCACTAGGAGAGAGCCCCTCTTCTAGCAAAAACGGAGAGTTTGATTCCGAATCAGAAGTCAGCTTAGATAGTGACCCTAAAATACCTCGGCCTCCTAAGACTAGACACACTAAGGGGGACCTACTCATTCACCTATGATGCCGACGATTAAGGGAGGAACGGAAAATGTTGAGCAAAGAAACACGGACAGAGGAACAACAAAAACTGCAAGACCTACAAAAACAATTCACGAAGTTAAAAAAGGGAGATGCCTTCTTTTGCTTTTAGAGTTTGACTTCTCAATGGTGGTGTGTAAAGGGAAGCAACATTACATGGCTGACCATGTGTCTTGCGTCCCCACGAGAGAAGCGGCTGGACATGGCATTATGGATGAACTGCCAAATGCGCATTTATTCCGCTTATCCAATGAAAAATAATTGTTTAGAGCTGACATGATGCCATACTGGGCAGATGACATAATTCAAGTACTTGAATACGGACTACCGAAACCACCGATAGAAATGACCCGCCTTAGGCACACATGTGTAATCGATGAGCATGAGATGCATGACGTACTGATAGAGGCACACAATGGAATCGCATGAGGACATTTCAGTGGAGATGCGACAGCCCACAAGGTGTTGCAATCCCAACTGTGATGGCCTACCCTCTTTTGAGAGATGCGACACAATTCGTGAAGCATTGTGACGAGTGCCAATGAACTAAAGTCCCTATCCGTAAAGATCGCATGGAGCTAACCCCAATTATCGCACGACAACCTTTCGAGAAATGGGGGATTGACTTCAATGGACCCATTAGTCCTGCAGCACAATATTCACAGGCTAAATACATCATTGTGGCCACCAACTATCTAACCAAATGGGTAGAAGCACAAGCTATGAGAAAGGATGATATTAGGACCACCGCTAAGTTCCTATGGGAGCAAGTGATCTCACGATTCGGCTACCCCATCAAACTAGTCAGCGACGAAGGCACACACTTCATCAATGAAGTAATAGCTCACCTCCTATCCTCCTTCCTAATCATCCATAAAAAATCCTCACCCTATTACCCACAGGTAAACGATCAAGCTGAATCGACAAATAAAATCCTAATAAACATTCGGACCAAGGTTGTCTCTGCTTCATGCAATGATTGGGATAACAAATTGATGGCGGCCTTATGGGCCTACCACACGGCTTACAAGACAGCGGTAGGACAGACCCCCTTTAGATTAACATATGGTACAGAGGCAATCCTTCCCTTGGAATTCTTCGTACCAAGCCTTGAGATTTCCCTTCAAGAAAGATGGGATGGAAAGGGAGCATGGACGAAACACTTGATTGAACTCGAATGCTTAACAAAAATCCAGCTTCTAGTCACCCATGCGCTCATGTGTGAGAAGGCAGGTCGCAAAAGCTAGTTTGACAAGCATGTCAAGCAATGCTGCTTCAAACAGGGTGACTTAGTACTGCTATACTCAGTCAAGGGACATAAGCAAAAGATGAAGTTTCAAGGGCTAGGACCTTTTAAGATTTGAACCATTAGTCAAACTGGCAACATCAAACTAGAAATCCTAGAAGGCAAGGGCATAGGCTTCTTTAACTTCAGCTGCATAAAGAAGTATTTCCCTCCCACGCACCCATTGCATGAGCTCCCAATGCTAGTACCCCTTGTCCACGCGCAAGTAGCCATTATCATTGAGGTGAACAATGGGGATGGGAAAGCAGTACCACCAGCTTACCTACGCATGACGGTGACTGCTAAACACACATGCACCATTAATGCATTGGTCAATGAGGGAGTTGATTTTAATATCTTAACTCATGACCATTGGACCCGAATTGGCAAACCGTAACTGCAACCCACTAATGCTACCCTACAAACTTTTGCGAAAGTGCAAGGTTGCAATTTCAATCGAGTCTAAGAGCATGCCGATAATTTTTTGTGTGTTGCCTTGCACTAAAGATGCAGGCACAGAATCGTTGCTAGGACAAACTTTTAGAAAGCAAGCTCGTTGCAATGTCGACTATGAGTTGCAACACATCCACCTAGCCGTAGGTAACATCCGCATTATTATAGCTTTCAGCAAGGGCAGTGTGACTCCTCCTATGTCCACAAAGCCACCGATAGAGAAACCCACCACCAAGTCTCAAGAGGGGGATTGTGACTTGTCATAGCCTACCCAGCCTCACAGCCAGCAAACCACTAGAACCAACACTGAAGCTCATGGACCCCAGTTCAAGTGGGCACCTAAACAGGGAGCACCACCTAGGAATAGAAACCCACAGCCTTGCAAGGCTAACCATCTATCAATGTATCAAAGGCATGTGTTTGTTGGGCAGTGATTGTTATGCACAGGTAAGCACATGCTACTACCTCTTCGTCCTCCTCATCAATTTCTATTATTGTGTCCACTCGGACCTTCACAGGGGACTCTATCATGGGAGGCTCATGTAGTGGATGTGTGGGAGGGTAGTACTTCTTTATGTAGCTACTATTGATGAAGAAGCCTCTAGCCTCTCCATCTAGGGTCTCAAGCTCTACATTGTTGGTTTGGCTGATAGCGCAGACTTGAAAAGGCCCTAATCCCCTAAACTTCATCTTTTGTTTATGGCCTTTTACTGAGTATAGCAACACTAAGTCACCCTTCTCAAATTCTCCTACTTGACATGCTTGTCAAACTAGCTCTTGTGTCATGCCTTTTCGCAAATTAGCACATGGGTGGCTAGAATCGAGTCTCTGATAAGTGTTCTAGCTCAATTAGGGACTCCATCCATGCCTCCTTTCCATCCCATCTTTCTTGTATGGCTACTCTCAGGTTCGCGACAAAGAACTCTACAGGTAGAATAGCTTCAATCCTGTAGATTAGCTTGAAAGGGAGTATGTCCTATCACCATTTTATAGGTTCTTCAATAGGTCCATAGGGTGCCATCAGTTTGTTGTCCCAGTCATTGCAGAGGCAAAGGTCATGGCTTTTAGCAAGGGTAGCATTACTCCATCAAAGCCTGCAAGGCCACCGATAGAGAAACCCACCACCAAGCCTAAGGAGGGGGGTCATGATTTTGTCACAACCCGCTAAGACACACCACCAACAAACCATTGAGATTAAAGCTAAGGCCCCTCAACCACAGTTCAATCGGGTGCCTAAACATCAAACATTACCACCTATAAGCATACAAACATGACCTCACAAGAATAGAAACTCATACTCAAAGCCTAGGAGGCAAATAAGAAACTATAGGTACCGACAAACGGTTAAGTCACGATGGATCCACAAGACCTTATTGCAAGCACAAGGCTATTATGAGGGCAATGCTTGGATATGGGTGCCTAAAGCCAATATGGCCAATGACACTATTCAAATGCCACCCTCAAACTTGACCACAAAAAGCCCCATGACAGATCAGGCACTAACGCCACAAAGGACTCAAGTTGTGAAGCCCATAGAGCCCAACACCATTAAACTTGCAGAGCCTCAATGGGTCTATCAACTCAAATTGCAACTCTCTCACTCCAAACCAACTCAACGTAGCATTGCTAGAGCCCTTAAAGCCTCACAAACATCTAGCAACACAATGTCAGAATCACAAACCATGTTTAGCACATAAGAGGCTAGATTGCACACTCAGGAGAAGCCACAACTGCAGACATAGCTACTGCTGAGCTATTTAGTCCCAGTCAAACCCCAACCTCTAGCAAGCATTAAACCCTCCTACGAATGATGATCAATTCCTACCTTGGCCTCAGACCTAGCTAAAAATACAAGAGATGACTTGGTTGTTTGCCTTTGGCACTTGCATGCCACATTTACCACACTTGCTATAAGCTATGACCAATTAGACATAAGTCTTTTAGATGAGCCTTTAGCAACAAAGGAATGCACACTACTCATGGGAAGAATCGGAATTTGTATTCATTAAGGCTCCCTATGCAGCTAAGGAACTAATTGCTACTAAGATTTCCCACAAACAAGCACACAAGCAACTCCTCATTAGGTCTTATCAAGGGCACGGTCCTTGCCATCGACCAAGAAATTGAGTTGAAACAACTCATTGACAATGACTCCTCTTTCTTGAAAAAATGGTATCCTCTTCGACTTCAATGGGAGCAAGAGGACTACCAAATCATGACCAAAGTTGAGCAGAGACACGCAATCAAGACCTCAGAATACGACCCAAATTATGTAGCTCTAATCTCCTATTGGGTGTTGACAACCATTCACAACTGGTCCCTAGAAGAGCGCACCATGACTCACCCCTACTTAGGTTGCATTTTGGCAGAGCAGGAGCTACACATTTCCAGTAGAATAGACTCCGATGATTTCCTAATGGATGTTCTCACCTACATCACTCATGTAGACATTCGACCTTTCGACATGGACCACTATGCTAATATGGAGTACAACCTGAACTTCTATGCTTGGCTCATGCAAAAGTGAAGCACAGTGAGCATGCGCTAAATGCCCTTAACCCTTCAAATCCTAGGAAGTATTCTTCTCATCTCCCAAAGGGGGGGGGGGTAAAGTGTGGAACGTAAAATTAGACTAGCAGAATAGAATAGATTTAAAAAAAATTTGGGATTAAGGAAAAGTCTCATAAAATTGGTTGGAATGCATGGACTGCTTGAAAGAAAAGTCTCTTTTTGTACTTAAAATTGGTTGGAATGCATGGACTGCTTGAAAGAAAAGTTTCTTTTTGTACTTAAGCATTTCAATTTTCCATAAGCACACAACCACTTTCTACGTGTCTTTCCATAAAAATTTATTTTAAAGAACACTAAAGGTGAGCTATGGCTTCATGACATGCACCTACAATTGTAGGACAAGAAAAAACTAGTAAATTGCCATTCTCAAAGGAAGAGCAAGCAAAGTATAACCTCTCAGAGGAGATGAGAGCCTACAACCAATTCAAGTTCAGGTACATCTTGAATTTGGAGGACGTGGTCATGGAGGAGTAGGCCATATAGTGAATCATGAACCAATGCAAGTTGCAGAAGTATGTGGAAAAGGTTGGCTAGGTTATTGACTACAAAAACTACATAGAGTTCCTCTGGACCTTCAACAATAGGAATTGTAGCACTATAATGGTGCGCCAAGTAGAAGATGCATGCTAGGTGGAAGTTGAGCTGACCCTAGAGTTGGTGGAGAGGGTGTTGTGCCTGGCCAACAAGGTGGAAAGATGGCCAAAAGGGGATGTATATAGCATGCTTGGAACAGACAAAGTCTTGGCCCACACTAACGATGGCATCAACTTGGTAGATATCCTTGATCCAGAGGTCCCAGCTACAAGCCAAAATGGTGCATGCCTTGTTTTCCAACCAAAGGTATAATGCATTGATGAGTATGATCAATGTGCTGATGTTGGAAAGCATTGCGGCTAAGTCTCTAGATGAAGTGAACATGAACAACTTTGTGTGGAAGACCATTGAAACTTCAGCAAAGGCACTGGCCACAGGAGGAAGACCTGTAAGTGGAGAGTCCCTGGCCTCCAAGGCAAGAAAGACATCATCCTCCAAGGCCTTGACCATAGGATTTGGTGGGGTCTTGACAACCATCATCAAGGAGGCATTAGGGGAAGCCCAAGATGAAGAAGAAGTCGAGATGAAATGCTGGACATGTCACCACCTCACCGTGAGCAAGGGCAGTCTAGCAAGAGAATGGTGAGTGAAGAAGGAGAAGAGCAGGAAGCACAATCTAGCTATGGAGGGGGCCAAGAAGTCAAAGAAGAAGACTCCACAAGAGAAGGCCAAAGAAGAGAGCACGAAGAAAGAGAGAGCAGACCTACAAAGAACCCAAAAAGAGTCCAAAAATGTTGAAGAAAAAAGAGAGAGAAAATAAAAGGAGTCAAAAAGGATAAAATATGAATCCAAGAGGGCTGAAGAGGAGAGAAAGAGGAAAGCAGATGAAGAAGCTGAGGAGCTCAAGAGGAGAGAAGAAGAAGAAATAGCCCTAGCCATCTGCCTCTATCAATGGAGTAGCCCTCTAGAGAGGAGGAGCTGGATGCCATGGGTCCTCATGAAGAAGAATGCCCAGGAACAAGCTCTCAGGCACCCAAAAGCATGCCACCCTCAATAGCAGAGGGCAAGGGCAAGGGTATAATTGACCCCATCCCACCTATCCTAGTGCCCACCACCCCAATCTCTACACCCACCTAAGGCACTTCTACCAAAGTAGATGCCAGTAACCTTGTGGCGTGGGTGCAGTTTCTGGTTGATAAAGAGATAATTCAAGGTGCAAGTGGAGGCACAAGGGACTGGAGCAAAAAGACCCGGGCAGCATCTGTGGATGCGAAATCCAGAAAAGATCCCAAAAGATAGAAGATAGAAGCATCCGAAAGGTGAGAAGGATCGAAGCTTGCTTAGCTTGCTTAGCTTGCTTGGAAGAGAGCTATGGCGGAGAGTAAGAGCAAGAAGAGAGAGATACAAATGGGAACTCCAACAGTCACAATGTGTGACCGAGCCTTCCTTTATTCAAACTATCACTAAAAGAATAAAGAATAAAGTGATGATGATGGGTGCCGACCACGTGCAGTGTGCAGTGGCGGGTACTGTCAGTGTAGTAATACACGGGCGGCTAGTAGAGGCACCTTTACCCCCAACAACCTCCCACTTAAAGGCGAATCTGCCCCAGTGAGGAGTGAAAAGAAAAAGAAAAGATAGTACAATGTACACATGTACAACAGGATGAGGAAAAACGTCATCTCATCCAACACCCATCAATCTCATGAGGAAGGCAAAGCGCTCAGTAACGAGGCTTTTGTGAGTAGATTTGCAAGATTTTCATTAGTGGAAATCTTGACAAGGTCAACAGACTTGTCCTCCATGGCCCCACGTATGAAGTGATACTTCACCTCAATGTGTTTCGTCTTCGCATGGAAGACGGAATTCTTGGCTAGCTAAATAGCACTCATAGAATTCGAATGCAATGTAGGTATAGTATCACTCCCAAGGTCATGAACCAAACGGCCCAACCATATGGCCTCCTTGCAAGCCTCAGTGTGGCTGCAACATACTCCACCCCAGTGGTAGAGAGAGCCTACACTTCTGAACCCTGGACATCCAAGAAACAACACCTACAGCATAGGTAAAGACATAGCCGGAAGTAGACTTCCTACTATCTGCATGTCTTGCATAATCAGAGTTTGTGTAGCCCATAACTTTTGTATCCTGGCTACCTTAGCAAATACACATATATGATGTGCCCTTCAAGTATCTCATGATATCCTTTACATCATCCCAATGCTTTTTTCCAAGTGTAGCCATATAGCGTGCCACAACACCAACTATAAAGGCAATATCTAGACAAGTGGCTATCATGGCATACATCAAACTGCCCACAGCTGATGCATAAGGGATCTTTGCCATCTTGGCCCTCTGCTCATCTATCTGCGGACACGTCTGCGAAAAATCGGCCTGTGAAACCTTCACATAAGAAGGTAATGGACAGCCAATAGGCTTTACGTCCTACATGCGGAAACGCTCAAGGACTTTATGAATGTACTCCATCTAGGAGAGGTAGAACAGTCCCTGATGCCTGTCACGCTTAATGCACATACCAAGAATGTGAGAGGCCTATCCCAAATCCTTCGTCTCAAAGCTCTTCTTCAGCTAAGATTTAAGAGCATCCAGCTCATCATGAGCTTTCCCTGCTATCAACATATCATCCACATAAAGTACCAAAATAAGCAAGGATCCATCACGGGCTTTCTTCGTGTAAAGGCACAGATCCATAGCACTCCTGTTGTAGTCATGTGACTACATAAAGGCATCAAACTTATGATACCACTCCCTAGGTGCTTGCTTCAAGCCATAAAGACTTTTCTTCAACTTGTGCACTAGGTGCTCCTTGCTAGGTTTTGCAAAGCCCTTAGGCTACTCCATGTATATCTCATCATGTAAATCCCCATGCAAGAATGCAGTCTTGACATTCATTTGATGCATACCCAAGTCAAGCTATGCAACTAAGGCCAAAACCAAGCATAGGGTGATCATCTTGACCATAGGAGAAAAGACTTCATCAATGTCAACTCCATGTTCATGTTTAAAACCCTTAGTGACAAGTCTTGCCTTATAAGCCGGCTTGGGGTCTTTCCAAGGGTACTTTTCAGCTTGTACACCCATTTGCATGGCAAAACCTTCTTGCCCTGAGGCAATGCAACCAAATCCCAAGTCATATTCTTATGCAAGGATTCTATCTCAGAGTGCATAGCCCTCTCCCAGGAGTGACTATCACCCCTATGCATAGCCTCATCATAGGTGAGAGGCTCTCCTGCATCTGTAACCAAGACATAATGCATCGAGAGCTCAAATCTATCAGGTGGACGTCTATCTCTAGTAGACCGAGGTGCCCTAGCGAGCCCAAATCGGACAAGACCAAACACAAAGAAAGAGAGAATGCAAGAAGGAGGCCTCACACTGAGCGAGCTTTTGACGAAGTGATTTCTAGATAACATGACGGCAAAGCAAAGTGTTGCAGGACTAGCAACATCACTACTCGTAGGTCTAGGAGTTAACCAAGGCTCCAAGAGCCACTCAAAAATCCCCATTGTCGCAAAGCACCTAGATAAATACCAGTCAAATGATGACCCATACAGCTTCATGGAGTAGTTTGATCAGGTTTGCGAGGCGAACGGCTTCACCGACCTTACTCAATACTCACAAGCATTCGGTCTATGCTTAGGCGATAAGGGAAGAACTTGGTACATAAGTCTAGATGCTACTGAGTGAGCTAACTTCAATAGCCTTAAAAATCTCTTCATTAAGAGATTCTACGAGCCAGGGTACTCCGATAACCTACTAGTGCGGCTAATGAATGTCAAGTAGAGGGACAAGGAAGATATCCGAGATTACGTGACCCACGTGAGGAGTCTCTTCAAGAGAATCCCAAGTGGCGAGTGACCAATCAAAAGAGCAGTGTCCATAGTATTCATTAAAATGGAATATGAAGCGAAGAGCTCTACAATGCCTTGGCAGCAGGCAACTCAAGCTTACAGCGAGATGCGCTAGCTAGGGTCTTTAAAGAGGCCATTAGAGTGGACAACCAATTCCTCAAGGAGAGAAGTTCCAGGAGCTCAAATCGAGAAGAGACTACCTCTAGGAATTTTGAGAGAGTTTTGATGACAAGAGAAAGATCATGCCCAAGTACTCAGGATAAAGGAAAGGGCACTGACTCAAGCCAAGAGCTAGCAGCGAAGATGAAGATGGAGCTAGCTAGATTACAAGAGATGACAAGACGACCAACAGACCCTCACATCCAATGCATATATTGTATTAGAAACCACCTATCAGTTGAGTGTCATGACCCTAGGTCCCAACCTTGCACCAATTGCAGTGGGTTATTTGGCCACAATGCCATGCATTGCAGATTGCCGAGGAGACTCCCATACTCGCAACCATACAATCAACCAATAGGCTGCCAAACTTCTTCAGAAGGGGAGTCCCATTAGCTCTCTCGACACCCAATGATGCGAAGCCAGCCATTCCTAGGATAGAGATAAACCCTACGCGGCATACCTAGACCACCTGGACCTTACATGACCCATCCACTAAGTGACGCTCCAAACCACTATGTGGAGGAGCCAAACGATGAAGAGCCGAAGGAAGTAGAAGAGATGTTGGCCAGAGAATCCTTTAGAGATTGAAGCCCCTCACTGATTCTATTCTGTTGAGTACATACCAACTGGTTGGAGCCAAACCCCTGATGAATGACGCAATCAAGAGGCAAGCATTAGAACAAGTCCAGAGGTACGTGAGAAGAGAGAAGGCAAGAATCAAGGCTGAGAACGAGCTTGCAGTAGAAGCCTCCTTTGACGCCCTAAAAGCACTCTTTACAGAAGTCCCCATGGCAACTCAATGTCCCCTTCCTAGTCAAATTTGTCCTGGAAATATTGATGACATGCTAGCAAATGTAGTCCCATTGCCAATTTTTAAGGGAGAGTACAATGAAGACTGTTAGATATGATCAATGCCCCACCCTCATTAGGTGCTACCAATGATCCATGGTGCTCAAAGTTGTAAGGCCCCCATTATGAGGAGAAGCCAAATGTGAGCCCGGACATTGGTTGAGTCCTGACTTGTATATCAGATGAGGTCTATGTGATCGGATGGCAAAAAGGTGACTGTTGTGGGTCTAATCTTTGGGTTAGACGGAGTGGTTAAGCTGGTAGCAACTCAAGGCACATTGCATTGAGTTGCGGTATAAGGGAGTTAAAAGGGGCCCCTATTGTGGGGTCCGGGGGCCCGATGGTAAAGGGAATATTCCCTGGAATATTCCCTGGCCGACTAGTGGAGGCTCATATGGTAGGTCGGTCAGTAGGCCGACCTAACGACCTTCGCGGGCTATAAAAGCTAAACCCTTTCGCAGCCATCTTACACTTATCTTTCACCCAGTCAAAGTTGTTATTCCAGCTAGCCTTAAGCTCTTCACCTATCTTCTGTCTAGATCGCCATCTAAGCTTCACACAGTGGAAGCGCACGGGTGGACAGAGCCATCTTCGTATCAGTTGTTTGGAGTTAAAGAATTTACTGATTCTCCTCTTATCTGTTGTGTACTCTCTATCTCTTTCTCAGATTCTGTTCGCTGCACCGTGTAATATTTGACAAAGACCCCGATCTTCATGTAGCAGAATTTATGGTAGCATGTGTGGCTAACGATGCAAGAACCCCTGAGCATTGGTTAGCGATATTCCCCGTCACTTTCAAGGGCGTGACATTTCAGTGGTATGAGAGACAAGAAGCAGGAACTTCTGGCACATGGGACGACCTAAAGTTGGCCTTCCTCACTAAATTCGGGCGTGAAGGTTTTGAAGAGCGGATGCGAGAGGAGTTCATGAACCTAAGTCAATCCTTTGGAGAAAGAGTAGAAGCTTATGTCTCTCGAATGGAATCCATCCTGAAGAGATGAACTAACCATCATTTGGATGAAGGTATCCAGAAAGGAGTGTTCGGTAGAGGCCTACAACCAGAAGTTTGCAAGTTCATGGAATTGAGAAGACCAGTCAATCTGCAAGCTCCAGTTGAAGGTGCAAGATTGTATGATGAAGTTGAAGCACGGTTGTCAATGACTCCAGGAAAGGATTCTTACCCTCTCCCATGCCAGGAATGGTATACCCACCAAATGCAGTCCTAGGGATAGTTCCCCACCCCTATTCCCAGATGCAAACAGTGCCACAGTACAGTGCACCTAATCCACTGTGATCACCACAGATGACAGTGACTCAAATAATGGTTCAACCACAACAACAGTGGCCTCAAACAGTCCCTCCAATGGCGACTCAACAATAGTGGAACCCTACCAACTAGAATCAACAACCCCAAGTCTCAACAAGAGCTCTAAATTAGAACCGGAATAGAGGACCCTTTGGATCAACCCAACCAGTGTATGCAATGATTACAAAAGCTTCCCAAAACCCTACTACAAGTACTCTAGGAGGTGAAAATCTGGAGGACTACTTATCCAACTCAGTCGCAAGTATCAAGAAAGAGCTTATGGATGTGATTACAGAGCACCTACAAATGTTGAAGGTGAGTACCGCCAATATATCCACTCCTGCGGGAGGTGGGAGAGATGTGATGCATTCTAATACATGGTGCAGAAAGTGCCATCAAGTGGGACATTTAGCCACTGAATGTACCCAAAAACCAACCATTCCTGGAGCCTCTGTTTGCGGAAGAACTATACAGAGGATATTTACCTGAAAGAGATGCACGAACGAAGACAGAAATATGAAAATTCAAGATTCAACTTACTAGAATCTAAAATGACAATGCAAGACATTGGACCAAAGCCTAGGGAGTTTGGTCCTAATTTCAGTCCAAGGAGGTTTTCCTCTCAAAGTTACAAAGGAGGACAACAGAGATCCGAGGTGGAATGTTACAGATGTAGAGAAAAGGGTCATATCTCACCAAATTGTCCAAACCCTAGAAGATCTGTGGATTACAAGCCCTTATGTAGTCGATGCAAAGGAGAAGGCCACACTGCAAAGGACTATCCAAGTCCAGCCCCTGTCAAGGCCAATGCCACTGATAGCCAACAGAAGGCACAAGAGCCTGCCTCCAATTTGGTAGAGTTAGAAGTTGCCGCTATCACACACGCCAAGAAGAAGGAACCAGTTGTTCAAAAAGAGAACAAATCCCCTGCTAGGACTGTGAAGTTCAACTTGCCAACAAAGGGACCTAGTAGTACATGACAGAACAGTGCAATACAAAGCACTGCAGTGCCACAGAGAGTCATAGAGATAGTCCCAAAAATAGGACTAGAGGTCTAGGAGATAGATGATATAGAAGCACCTCTAGAAACAGAGGAAGTGCAAACGCTGCCATTGCTAGAAGAAAAAGGAAAGATGAAAATGGGTGTAGCCCCATTCCCCAGCAGGCTGGAGAAGCCTGTGGATCCTATCAAAGAATATGACTTGGTAAAAGATCTAGACACTTTTAAACCAAACTTAACATTCTGACAGTTACTGATGCTATCTCCCAGTTGCCGAAAGAAATTCAAAAGCATCTTGACTCGAAGACGTGGATTAAGAATTGCTCCTTCAACAGCGACCAAGACCAATAAGGCCTCAGAGCCTGTAAAGGAAGTAGATGTTGCCAACACCTTCCTAGATCCTAGAACCCCAGAGATTAGTGTATGGATAGAAGAATGCTTTATTTCAGATGCATTGATTGATGGAGATTCATCGGTAAACATAATGAGGGATGTGACAATGAAGGACTTAGCTTTGCAAGGAATGCAACCTACCCAGTGGCTTATCATGAAAGGGAGCAACGGATCGAAGGTTGGACTCGAGAGCTATGGCGAGAGAGCAAGAGCAAGAAAGGGAGAGACCAGAAATGGGAACTTCAACAGTCACAATGTGTGACCGGGCCTTCCTTTTATTCAAACTGTCACTAAAAGAATAAAGAATAAAGTGATGGTGACGAGCGCCCGCCACCTGCAGTGTGCAGTGGCAGTGACTGTCTGTGTAGTAATACATGGGCGGCTAGGCAGAGGCGCCTTTACCCCCAACAACCTCCCACTTAAAGGCAAATCTGCCCCAGTGAGGAGTGAAAAGAAAAAGAAAAAAGACAGTACAACATGTATACATGTACAATAGGATGAGAAAAGACGTCATCTCATCCCATGCCCATCAATCTCCTGAGGAAGGCAAAGCGCTCTATAGAGAGGCTTTTCATGAGCAGATCTGCAGGATTCTGGTCAGTCGTCCAGATCTTGACAAGATCAACAAACTTGTCCTCAATGACCCCATGTATGAAGTGATACCTCACCTCAATGTGTTTCGTCTTTGCATGGAAGACCGGATTCTTAGCTAACTGAATAGCACTCATAGAATCCGAATGCAATGTAGGGATAGCATCAATACCAAGGCCAGCAACTAAACAACCCAACCAAATGGCCTCCTTGCAAGCCTCAGTGGTTGGCTGCAACATACTCGGCCTCTGTAGTAGAAAGGGCCATGCATTTCTGCACCCTGGACATCCAAGAAATAGCACCTCCAGCATAGGTGAATACATAGCCGTAAGTGAACTTCCTACTATCTACATGTCCTGCATAATCAGAGTCAGTGTACCCCACGACTCCTATATCCTGGCTGCCATAGCATACGCACATATCTGCAGTGCCCTTCAGGTACCTCATGATACCCTTCACGGCATCCCAATGCTTCTTGCCAGGTGTAGCCATATAGCGTGCCACAACACCAACTGCAAAGGCAATATCTGGACGAGTGGCTATCATGGTATACATAAGATTGCCCATTGCAGATGCATAGGGAATCTTGGCCATCTCGGCCCTCTGCTCATCTATTTGCGGACAATCAGCTGATACCTTCACATAAGAAGGCAATGGACAGCCAATAGGCTTTATGCCCTGCATGCGAAAGCGCTCAAGGACTTTATGAATGTACTCCCTCTGTGACAAGTAGAGGAGTCCCTGTTGCCTGTCGCGTCTAATGCGCATACCAAGTATGTTAGTGGCCTGTCCCAGATCTTTCATCTCAAAGCTCTTCTTAAGCTGAGCCTTAAGAGCATCTAGCTCATCATGAGCTTTCCCTGCTATCAGCATATCATCCACATAGAGTACCAAAATCAATAAAGAACTATCACCGGCTTTCTTCGTGTAAAGACACAGATCCATAACACTCCGGCTGTAGCCCTGTGATTGCATAAAGGCATCAAACTTATGATACCACTCCCTAGGTGCCTGTTTCAAGCCATAAAGACTTTTTTCAATTTGCACACTAGATGCTGCCTGCCAGGTTCTACAAAGCCCTTAGGCTGCTCCATATAAATCTCATCATGCAAGTCCCCATGTAAGAAAGCCATCTTGACATCCATCTGGTATAAATCCAAGTCAAGCTGAGTAACCAAAGCCAAGACTAAGCGCAAGGTGGTCATCTTAACCACAGGAGAAAAGACCTCGTCAAAAACCACACCATGCTCCTGCTTAAAACCCTTTGCTACCAATCTAGCCTTGTATGCCGGCTTGGGGTGTCCAGGGGTACTTTTTAGCTCGTACACCCACTTGCATGGCAAAGCCTTCTTGCCTGTAGGCAAGGAAACCAAATCCCAAGTGCACAGAACCCGATCATCACCCAAGCGCACAGAGCCCAAAACAGTACGGTATGAATGAGACCACTCTCAGCAAGATGTCACATGAAAGGACACACCTGAGTCCAAGAGCCAACATTGTGCATACATAGAGTGTATCTCTGTCATTTGTGAAGCACTAGAAGAATCTGCTAGGATATATTCATCATCATCAACATTCTCAGGCTGCATAACATTGATCTCTTCAATTTTAACACTGGACTTTGCAGGTACTATGCTGCGATCAGAAGACTTATCCTACACTTTGTCTTTCCCCTTATCTTTGTGCCTTTCATTGTGCAATTCATGGCATTGTGGCCTAGTATGGCCCTTTTTTCCCACAATGTTGACAAGTAACATTTGCATTCCTGCCGCGGGATTTGCTACATGACTTCCCACGAGTCTTGGACCGAGATTTCTGAGAATCCCGTCCACAGCCACTACCACTACCATGCTTTCCATATCCATCATTCCTGCCTCTAACTGTCATAGCATGAGACACACGAGAGGCATCCAAATTCTTACAGTTAACCTCTTCCTGCAGAAGAGCACTCTCAACATCAGATAATTTCAAGTAGTAGTAGAGGCACATAATGCAGTGCGGAATACATCCCATGACTCATTAAGAGTACCAAACAAGAAAAGAGGAGTGACATCCTCTGCAAAAGTGATGTCCCCTGCGAAGTCAAGTTCTTGAGTATATCATGGAACTGGCTCAAGTGAGCAAACATAGTCACATTCTCCTTCATGCGCAGATCCATAAGCTGCTTCAGCCAATACATCTGACTCGCTGGACTTTTCTTGTCATAGAGATTTTTAATCTTTTCCCACAACTGCTATGCACTCTGTTCTTCCTCAAATAGTGAACATATTCTGTGAGAGACAATACAATAGTGGACTTGCATAACTCATCAAGCTCAAGCCATTCCTCATCTGGCATAGTTGTAGGCGGATGCCTGCTTAATCTCAAAGGTCTGATCTACAATTTCTGCACCAACACCTACCAAATATGGCTCTTTCAATAAGAGTAATTCGTACCATCAAGCTTAGTGATGTTGAAAATAGCATGATCAGTGGGGACGAACTTGCCATAATGCAGGCTGGAAGACTGTAGACAATTCAAAACTGCTTGTTATTTACTACAGAAAATGACCAAAAAATCACCAAAATCGAGGAAAAATGGCAAAGAAATTGGAACCAAACCTGCTGCCTACCAAGTACTAGTGAAAGTACATCATTTCAGAGTGTTTCAGCATGAAAAATCCATGTCAGTCCATACATATATGCTTGCTGTAATAAATTTCAGATTTCAATAAAAGAGAGCTAACAGTACCAAAATCGGATCCCAAGGCAATCAGACACTGCCAAGACCAAATCCGGCATCGTGCGGGCATAACATAAGCATATGACGATCGATAAGCATGAATCCAACACCCAAGTATGTCATACAAACATCTGCCAGTGAGTAGGCACACCCCCCGGGCAATGGGGCAAAGTGTTCCTGCCACTACCAAAACTTGACACAAGTAGGTGTCAGTTCACAAAGATACGGATCCAAAACTAAGACTTAGCTCATAAGCATACAGTGAACCAAGACATATGATGCATCATCCCAAAAGGTAAGAAGTCCCAAAGTCTTAAGTGTCTGTAACTGCTCAATAGCATGTAATGGCTCAATGCAAAAAAGTACCACCTGCTCAATGTCTGATAAGCATTCAAGAATGCTCCCACTGGCACAAAAGCCGTATGTACGAGCTCAAGAGCTCAAGCCAAGGCAAGGCACAATGCCAATGACATAAGTCCAAGACAATACATCAATAGTACATCTCGAACATGTAGGCAGTAGAGCATTCGTATGTAGCATCCATAAGCATGTAAGACATCAAGTACATCCCAAGATACAACACTGGCAAGCCAATAAATAGCTCAAGTAAGCTCCGAGAATCCAAGGTCAAGCCAAGACCGAGCTTCAGTAGCAATAGGCTCCAAACAATGTGACTAGCATGTAGTAATGGCTTAGGCTAAGCATGTCAAGATCGGTCAGACATAAGCAACATACATGCCATAAGTACATCCAAGACGGAGCATCTAAATGATTTGCAAAGCAATCTCAAGCTCAACCAACGATCCTGAATCAAAACCAAGCCCCAAATGTCAATACATCACCATATATGTCCGAAACATAGCCTGAAAAGCATAGGCATAAGTATACATGAGTAAAATGACTTCAGCCCAATTGTGTACAGTAGCACCAAAATCAAATCCAAATGGTTTCCAAACAATAGGCATACATTCCCCTAACATGTGGGCATCAAATGGGACCAACCGGGCATCAAATGACAATGCCAAACAAGCTGTAGCATCAAATGTCAGTGTAACACTGTCATAAACTGCCTATGGACTGTTGTGACAGTCCCAAAACAGTATTAAATTAGTCCAAATGCTATGCCAACACATCAAGCATCAAAGCATGTTCATATGCCCGAAATGGAGCCTTTCCAAGTGCCAATGGAGGGGGAGAGCTGCTGTTGTGACTGTCAATGCTGAAGACACATATGGCAGGGCTGCGTGATTCTGCCAACTATAAATGCTGGTCCTGGGGCTACAAAAAATGGTGGCAAAGATTCGGAGGGGTCCGATTAAAGCCAAGGAAGGCCTCAAACAAGCTCCAGCAAGTCTTGTTCAAAGGCAAGTGAGATATGAAGCAAGGGAGCTTCAATGGTGGCTGCCCCAATCTTGTTTACATCCTGTGAGACCTGAGATTGAAGTAAACCCTGAAGAAAATGATCAAATACCTCTGATGTAATGCCCTGAAGGTGCCCAACAATGTCGGGAAGGTGCTTGGGAAGTCGGGGAGTGATGAGAGCTCGAAGGAGTCGGATATGGCTACCGGGAAGGAGACCCAATGCAAGTAGGGAGTCGATGGGATGCTGAGAATGCCACAAACCAAGCTCAAGAGTCGGAAAGCAAAGCTCTAATACCAGTTGAAAGGGAGCGACGGATCGAAGTTTGGACTCGAGAGCTATGGCAGGAGAGCAAGAGCAAGAAAGGGAGAGACTAGAAATGGGAACTCCAATAGTCACAATGTGTGACCAGGCCTTCCTTTTATTCAAATTGTCACTAAAAGAATAAAGAATAAAGTGACGGTGATGGGCATCCACCACCTGCAGTGTGCAGTGGCGGTGATTGTCAGTGTAGTAATACACGGGCGGCTAGGCAAAGGCGCCTTTACCCCCAACATATTAGATTGGCAAACCAAAGCATAATTAAATCGTTGGGCACCCTCCCATATGTAAAAACAACCCTTGCAGGAAGAGACTATTGGCTGACATATTTGGTGGTCAAACCAAATTCTTATGGGATCTCATACCCTCTGCTGTTGGGAAGACCTTGTCTTTTTGAAGCAAGAGCCAGGACGGACTGGTTCAAAGGAACCCTAACCCTAGGCAGAGGACCCCACAAAGTGGTGTTGAAATTGTATGGATCGCAAAAAGGCAATGGATCCACATCCATCAAAGTCATAATAGACTCCTCCAATGAAGTAACAGATGGTACATCAGGAGATGAAGAAGTTGTTAAACAGTATACAACCGGCTAACACTTGCACAACTTGGAAGTTGGCACCTTTTGATCCTTCTTGAGTCTCCTTCTCTCCTACACAATATGTGTAGGGCTCTCCTCTTAGCGCCTGATTTCAGCAGAGCTTTTGCAGCACTTGCACCTTCTCTTCTCCTCTTGGAACTTGATTTCAGTAGAGCTTCCGTAGCACTTGCACCTTCTCTTCTCCTCTTGGAACTTGATTTCAGTAGAGCTTCCATAGCACTTGATTTCAGTAGGGCTTCCATA
Source organism: Lygodium microphyllum (assembly GCF_053477565.2). Classification (NCBI taxonomy): domain Eukaryota; kingdom Viridiplantae; phylum Streptophyta; class Polypodiopsida; order Schizaeales; family Lygodiaceae; genus Lygodium; species Lygodium microphyllum. The sequence goes on along the minus strand of NC_141144.1, from coordinate 16,917,768 downwards.
GCACTTGCACCTTCTCTTCTCCTCTTGGATACATGCAAAGTGATGCTTCCTTCACCTCTCCCTTACACCCAAGGAGAGCCTCCTATTTTATAGGTTTTCAAGAGCTTCTCTTCTTGGAGAGAGAGTTGAGTTAATCTTCATGCAAGATGTGGTTGTTCCACTCTGCAGCACTAATTTTGAGATATGTCTTTGTGCATTGTTTGGATGAAAAAATGTCCAACACGAAAGTTGTAGATCTCATTATTTCCAATAACCCTCGTGGCCTGTTTTTAGATATCTTTTTTCTATTGCGAGATATTTTAAAATGAAATTTTCCAAAAAATAGCTTTTTAAACTGTACTCTTAACTTGTGGTTCGTGCAACCACCTTGACTCATAGATAAGGAGAGTTCATTAGATTACCTTGGGCGTCAACCTTAAGATTGAATCCACACAAAAACTTGTGTCATTTTAGACCTTAGAAAGAGAAAATCACTTCTCTCCTCACTTCCAGAGGATCGCGTCTCTCGTCTTTCTGAGTGTGAGAATTCCCTCTCTCGTCTTTCTTAATGAAAGAAAAGACCTTAAACCTTGACTTGTAGGGGAGAGGATGACCCCAAATGAATGCAATGCTCATTACACACAAGTAAACATTCCCATGCGTCCTTGGATGTACACATAAATACATATACACAATGCTAATGCACTTCCTCTTCTTAGAACTCAATCCATCTTCATTTATGTGTAACTCCTTGGTTCTTGTGTACACTCTTACACTTGGAAGACACTTCTTTCCCCCTTCATAACTTGTACTGCCTATACCAGATATCCCCGTCACAGTGCTTTGATCACCCCATTAAGTGATGCACTAGGAATACTGGTCTCTAAATGGTCTCATGGCCATGCTAGATCATCATCAACACTTAAAGAAAAGTGAGTCATTGATTTATTGACATAAATTTATTTAACAAAGAATGTGTAATAAGCAATCGATTTCGTGACACCTTCCAAGGTTATAGGCTTAATTGTCATAAGTTGTTGAATTCATTCATCTTGATTGATTCAAAAGATGGGGGAAGATAACGTCCTTTCATAGCTTCTTTGATCTCCTTCCAAGTTTGGGAAGCTTCTGTTACCGCTTTATCTCAGCAAAACTGTTTCCACCAAAGCTTAACTTCACCAGTAAGACAAAGACGAGTAGTCATGTACTGATTTGTAGCAGTACTTTTAGCGGCTAGGAAATAGTCGTCCAAAGTCTCAATCCACGCTTCTACATCTTGCTCCACCTTGGGTCCTTCATCACTAAACCTAGGTATTGGTGTTTGCTTGAGAAGAAACTTCTTCTCTTGGAATTCCTTGTATGTTTCATCAATTTGCACTAGTTGGCAATTCTGATTATCTCTGTAACTTCTTTTTCACAAAACGAGGTGGTTTGGCCTTCATTTCTATGAATCGATAAGATTTTGGGAGATTGGGATACTCTGGAAGCTCATAGACTTTACACTCCCAGTAAGGGTTAACCTATCGGGAGAAATAACCATTGTATATTGGTCATACACCCATTTATTTCTCATTACAATTTTTCCATCTATATATTTTGCCTTATCATTTCAAAGAGTATTGTACTTTTATAAAGTCTTATCAAGTTGAGGTCCTCAAGCCATTTCAACAACTTGAGATGGACTTTCACATCTTTGTACAAAGTTGAGTCTAAGTAAAAGTAAGGGTTGTCCCTTTTCCAGGTTTGGGCTCCAGTTTTGGTTCATTCATAAGCTTAAACAACTCCATAGACGAGTCTTCTCTAAGATAGCCATTATGCTTTTTCTCTTAATTCCAACATGTTTGATTGGCAAGCACTGGAGTGCATGATCTCAAAAGTCACTCGCATAAAGCGTACTTCATCATTAACTTGTCAAAGCAACTCAACTATCATCTCATAAGCTCATAACTCACACTCTTCAAAAATAATAATGATACTTTATATTTATGAAAATTATTTACAAAGATGTATTGATCATACTATGATCTACCAATACGTCATCTCATGGATCTTTTCCTCATGAAAAGTATCAGGGTCTATATTCTCATATCTTGGGGGATTCTTATATACATGGAAAACAACATAATGTGGTGGCTCTTGGGGATAACCAAAACATCCCGTACCAAAATAAGGCCTTCTTGGTACTACAACAACTCTCTCAGGTGGTACTATTTGTAACATTTTTCAATATACCCACAAGGTTTCAAATACAGGGTCATCCCCAATGTCTAGTAACCATTCAACAAAGGTACTATACAAAAGGTATACCTTAACTATCCTTAGTTGTTCAGCCCATCAAACCCTCCATAGTTCATAATGAAGAAGGATGTTATGCCCATAATATATCTCCATATGTGACCTTTTCCTTGGACAGAAATCTCTCATGTACCATGAGTTATGATGAGGTTGCAAAATAATTGGAGGAATATATATTAGTTTCATTATCTCAAATATAGCCTTGTGATATGAGAAATTATTCAACCCTATGGCTACTTGATACATGATTGGAAAAATATCCTGCAAATGTGTAGCTTCTTCATTGCTAAGTTCCTAATGAGCACAATGTGTATGCTAGTGTTAGTGCAAGATAATCAACAATTGTTTTCTTCAAACAAGTGTGGTTATTTTTTTAATTCCTTTTATATGTTGACTACTTAACCTTACACTAAAAGCTCTTTTGAAACCTATGCCCTTTTGAAACCTAGGCTCTGATACCATGTGTGAGATACCTCCTCCAACAAACCCAGAGGAGTCCTCTTAGTAGTCAACTGTAATTCATATCCAATCTCAATTCTACTTCACAAGGGAAGCATGGACAAGTCACCCCTAATAGCAATCTAACGCCCACCTAAGAATGATCACTTTGTAATCAATCAAAGGTAGGAGTGAGGTTAACACCGCACTTGGTTCAAAGAGAGTGAGAGATGGAGGAGAGTGTAACTCGATCTCCCTATCCATAAGGTAAAATCTTAGCTCCGCGGCCCCCTAAAATGGTAGTAACTAATCCTACAGATATTGGGAGGGTCACGATTTAATCAGCTCTATCTAATGTTGGCCGTCTTATCGGGTCTACCCACCAGCCATAGGCGTCCAATCGTCAGGATCAAAGCCTCCCACTTTCCTTGATGGGGTTTGCTTATTTTTCTAATTAGCAAAGCATACTACCACACTATTTGGACATGTAAAATCAGCTTCCTTTTATTACTCTGTTAAACTGGGTTTGTTAAACTCAATCTTTACACATAACAAACAATTCGGAAATCAGATACTTTATTTCACCATCACTTCGTAGAGTGGTACAAAACTGTCTTTCCGTAGAAAGACACCATCCAGCCTAGGATAGGACCTTCCAATCCCTCGAGATTGGGTTGTATGTGATTGCACTCTATCTGCGGTCAACAGGGAAGTTACTAGCTCAGAGCCCCTCTAAGCTTCCCTGTAACATACTTGTATGTGATGCATAGAATCTATCCTCTTTGTCAATTTTCGTGTTCCTTCCTAAAAAGCAAGTGATAATACTAACATGCTTTTATAAGTTTAAGTAAGTTCTAACTAATTGTGATCCTTTTCTTATGTACTAACCTGATTATCTTTGTTTGACCATCCATCGTGATTATATTTTATGGCCGGAACCATGGTTTGTTGTGGAATAACTGGTCCTTTAGGTTGAACAGGGTTAACTTCTGCTTGCTCTTCATCATCGTATTGAGTTCCCTCAGCAACGGCCACTTCGTCGTGTTGGGGAACTCTCTAAGCATGATCTCGCTCAACATCTTGACGTCTCTTGGGAGCCATGGAAGAAGCTAATGGATTCGAGCAATGCTCCTATTACGTAGGTGTGGAGAGAGAGAGAGAGAGAGAGAGAGAGAGAGAGAGAGAGAGAGGTTCAACTGGTGACAGCATAGCTTCATCGCGTCAACTAGCAGAGAGACTTTTGCACGGATCATTGTTGTGTCTATGTGTGTTCTTGGCGTGATGCTCTATCCTTGTTTATATAGTAACCAGGGGGAGGTAAAAGGAGGACATTTGCTTTTTAACGTTTTTTATGAGGTCATTGATGATAAAGAGGGAACACTTTCTTTTAGCGTTTTGACGACATCATTGATGATGTCAAGGAGGGGCTTCATTTTCGTAGCACAAGGATACCAATTTAACGAGTATATGGGCGAGCACTACATGTCTCGTCGTTGGGTGGTGTCATTCTAAGGCTCATGACCAAGGCAACAACCAAGGCCGACCTTGGCATCTTGGCCTTGGCATACTTGGCAACAAGCTACGAAGGCTTTGTTGGAGCCATTGGCTGCACGTGAGAAGCTCCCACTAGCTTGTAGGAAAATCTTCCTGGGAGGTCACCCCCATCTCGACAGTGTCATCACCCAAGTGCACTTAACTACCAAGTGATTATCCACTAGGCTAGTTCTTTTTGTTATTCTATACTACAAACATAGTCTTAATAAGCTAGTCTTGGGAGGGTCTCTTAAGTCTTCCTTCCACGAATTGACCTATAATACCTTATTAAAAATAACAGTTATCTTTATAATGAGAGTTAGTTTCATAATTAGAGTTAGTTTTTAAAAATGTACAACATAAATCAAGTTTCTTTGGAATGTATACACACATTAAAATAAACTAAGTAATGGGGACATCACATTAATCTTTGCATTGTTTGATTGCTCAGCCCATAGCATTAACCATACAATTTCCTTTCAATTTTACTAATGGATTGCTTAACCTCTAACTTTTGGGTCTTTTGCTAATTCAATCTATTGAGAATACCCAAGAAATTTGTAAAATGTGAGCATAGTAATTCAGTGAGTCATTGATTACTATAGGTAAACCTTTCTCATTCTCATTTACATACATTTTACCTTACAATTCCTGGATATCATGGAAATATGAAAATCTTGATTCAACCATGCATATCATACCCTGATTTTTAGAACACTAGCTCTGCCATGTGTATTCCAACTGAGAAAAAAGATTGAAGCTAGACGAGATAGTAAGATGATAGTAAGGTGATCCTCCCTTGCTATTTACGACTTCGTAGGGGTGCACAACCTGGCTCAGAAGGAACTTTGCACACCTTCCAAAGTTTCACTGTCCATTTAGGTGCCTATCCACCATTTTATCCCTCACCACATGTGGTGGACCATGAAAGACCACTTGGGAAAGAGTGGACAAAGACTTGAAGACTTTTGGTACCAAACAGGGCAAAACAAGGCAGTAGGTGACAATTTTGAACAAAGATATAGGTCTACAAGTACTTTACAGATGATCACAAGTTGGTGACACAGCCTATAGGTTGTACTTCAGTGCCCACACGGGATTCTTAATGATCTATGACCAAATGGTTGAAATAGGGTCTAAATAGTGACTTTACAGGCGGTTACTATCTCATCCTGGACAGTCATAAAGAATCAGTTACAAGAGTGGAATATTTTATTCTAAAAATTTATTTCATATACTCTATGAATAGAGGACAAACTTAGCTTTGATTCTAGCTATAGAGCACCTCATTTGGACAAAGGTGGTCACTGTAGACAATTGGTTAACAGGGTACACTTTTTTGATTTAAAGCAACCATATACCTCTTCCAAACTTGCAATCTTAGTAAATATGTATATCTATGTGTTATTACTTTGTTTGGAGCTATCAAGTGCTTAGGTTGGAGGAGTATAACTCTAGTTATTGACCAGGCAGTAGTCCTGAGTTACTATAGTTTCCATGATGGCAAGGAATAAGAAGAAGGAGCAAGTATCAGAGCACATTAATGAGGGCTTAAAAGATTACAATGCTGAAGAAAATCCTACCATAAGGGCTACAAATTAGGGATAGGAATTTATGGGCAATAGTACAACTAATGTAGAGATCCAATGGCCAAGGGTTCCCCATCATGACAATGATCCTAGAATTGAAGTAAATGTTTCTCATGACTCCAATGATTTCTAGCAGCTATTAAAGCAAATTGGTAATATGAATGAAGGTCTAATCCAACTTACCCATTCAATGGATGACAAGTTTAGCAAGATAATTACACATATGGAGCAGTAAAAGCATAGGTTGGATGCCAAATTTGAATAATTGGTTACAATATTCAACAAGTTGGGTAACAAATTGCAAAGCAATCCACCTTCCCATGTCGAAGATGTACCTACACTCATGTGGCAATGTGAGGTTGATAGCATCCCACCAGCATATACCATCCACTTTTGAACATGGAGGACCTTCTACGGTGAATGAAATAGTTCAGCCTCTTACCAACTTTTGGAATAGAAATAGGCCAAACTTCACTAATTCAAGAGATAATGGACAACAGGACTATTCCCTGCATGATGACAGAAATGAGTTTGTACATGGATGTCATCCCTTCTATAAAGAGTTCGGTTCTCAACATACTCAAGTTCATAATGTAAGCCCTTCATTGACTAAACTTGAGGAATGAATCAACAAATTGGAAATGTATTTCATTATCTACCCACAGAATGATCAAGCAAAGATTTGTTATGCAACCCTACACCTAGAGGGATATGCACATACGTGGTGGAGATACATGAGCAATATTGGGGAGAATTTTCAATCTTGGGAGGACTTCAAATCAACCATGACTCAAGTGTTCGTGTCACCGATGGAGAAGGAAAGGCTTGAAAGGAAATGGTATGATCTTAGGAAAAGAGGTTCTAGCGTGGGGAGTATTCCATCCAGTTCTTAAACATTTCCGTGTATGTGGAAGGCATTTCCAATTCAACCAAATTGAACAAATATATTTTTGGTCTTGATCCAAACCTTTCAAGTGAAGTTGGGGCAGCCAAGCCTACAAATGTCCATGCAGCTATTCAATATGCTGAAAGGCCAGAAATACAAAAGAGATTTGACTTCATTTCAGCCCAAAACAAAAATGAATTATCAATCAAATCAGCCTATGAGATTTGGACAACAGTGTAGCCAACAAAGAGAGGGATTTAGAATGGAAAACAGGTTTCAAAATAATTTTAGCAAGGTTCTAACTTACCCTACATCATATGCTTCAAAACAAGGGAATAATTTCAGATATAATGCTAATCCAAAAGGAGAATTCAAGAGGGCTGAAGGTGCAGCTAAGCAATATCCCAATAACAATTGCAACAAGGCACTTCCCAATGACAAATTCAAGGGTCTATACTATAAATGTGGGGAGAAATTGTCTCTTGAGCACAAGCAGAAGTGCAAAGGATATATAGCAAAGTCTGATATGTTGAATATTGAAGACTCTCATGAAGAGGAGACACAAGAAGGAAATCTTTTGCAAGTAGAGGCAGTTCTTACTTGTGATGAGATGCATGAGCATGATGATCAGGACACACAGGAGGAATTAGAGCCAGTTAATAATTTCCCTTCTGATCCAAGTGGTTGGTGGATCAGAGATTGATGATCCTTCTATGGTTTCTTGTCAGCCTATGTTATGTTCCATATCTTAGGATGCATGGATGTGTTGTAAAGGTGAAAATACGCTTCAACTCAAGGGTACTATAAATTCAAAGGTTGCTCATATTCTCATTGATACGGGCAGCACACATAGTTTTGTCAATGCCAAAGCATTGTACGAGCTGAAGTTACTACCTCAAGAAATAGATGCCCCATTGAAGGTACAAGTGGCTAATGGTGCTCAAGAGTTAAGCAAAGAGATATGCCGGCAGACTCCTATTGAATTATCACAGCCTTGCACTATTATGATAGACTTGATTGTCCTAGATATGGGTCCTATTGACATCATCATTGGCTGTGATTGGCTTAAACAACTTGGAAATTTTCATTTAGATCTAAATCAAATGTTCTTCATGGAGTTTACTTGGAATGGGCAGCATAAGTAAAAGTTAATGGCATAGAGAGAAAGCAAGTGGAAATAATCAGCAAGAAGAAGATGAAGAAGGAAATTAATGCTATGTCTTGCATTTTCACACTTCTTCTATCAAAGGCAAATGAAAAAAAAACAATCTATTTCATTTAAGGAGGAAGATCCATGTCTATGTAAACTTTTGGAAGAGTTTAAGGACATATTCCAACCGCCTACATCATTGCCTCCTCAGTGAGAAGTGGATCATCCTATTGATTTAATGTCTAACACTAAACCCATCAACAAACCTCCTTACAGGTTATCCAAGTATGAGAGAGAAAAAGTAGAGAAACATGTTAAAGACTTGCTGGAAATGGGGTTTATTCAGCCTAGTCAATCACCTTTTGCTTCTCTTGTACTACTTGTCAAGAAGAAAGATGGGTCATTTAGGATGTGTATTGACTATAGAGACTTAAACAAGAGCACCATAAAGAACAGGTACCCAATCCCCCGCATTGATGATTTTTTGGATGAACTCAAGGATGCTATAGTTTTCACTAAGATTGACTTAAGGTCAGGGTATCACCAAATCAGGATGAAAGTAGGGGATGAGTACAAGACAGCTTTTAGGACAGAAAGAGGTCTCTACCACTTTCTAATTATGCCATTTGGACTTTCAAATGCACCTGAAACTTTCCAGGCTCTTATGAACAAGATTTTGCAGCCATCCTTGTATAAATTAGTCTTGGTATTCTTTGATGATATTCTCATCTATAGCAAGAATAGAGAGGAATATTTGAAGCATGTCAGAGAAGTCCTTCTTACCTTGAGAAGACACAAGTTTTTTGCAAAGGAAAGCAAGTGCACTTTTATGGCTGATGAGGTAGAATACTTGGGTCATATAGTTGGTGTAATAGGAATTATGGTTGATCCAAAAAAGGTCCAGTGCATCAAGGATTGGCCAATACCACAAAATTCTACTCCATTGAGAGGATTTCTTGGATTATCTTCTTTCTATAGGAGATTCATCAAGAATTATGCCCATGTAGTAGCTCCTCTCACTAACAAATTGAAAAAGGAAGCTTTCTTTTAGGATGTTACAACCACTATGAGTTTCAATAAGCTGAAAAGTCTTCTCATCTCAGCACCTATCTTAGTGTGCCCAGACTTTTCCAAGGAGTTCAATATATTTGTTGATACTAGTGGCAGAGGTATTGGGGTTGTTTTATGCCAAGACCATGGTGTTATTGCTTATGAAAGTAGGAAGTTGGATGATAAAAAAAGAGAACTCCATGTCTATGAGCAGGAAATGTTAGCTATTCTTCCTACAATCAAGAAGTGGCACCACTACATCTATGTCAACCATTTTAAGGTGAAGAGTGACCATTGTGTGCTGAAGTATTTCCTCTTTCAGCCAAATCTCTCTCCCAAACAAAGAGGATGGTTAGTTACACTTCAAGGATATGACTTTGACATTTCTTATATGGCAGGCAAGGATAATGTAGTGGCAGATGCCTTATCCAGGATGTGGGTATGTTCCATTTCTACCATCTCTACCATACATAAGGATTGGATCCATGACATTCAAGAAGAATATCTTTTAGATGAGCACACTGCCAATATTATGAAGAAATTACAGTAAGATGATGGATCTGAATTTCCCAAATTCAAATGGCAAAATGGACTTCTTTGGTTTAAAGGGAGAGTATACTTGACCCCTCAGTCACCATTTAGGTCTTGAATTTTACAGGAGATGCATTCTTCTCCTTTGGCAAGACATATTGGATTGTTTAAAACCTTTGACAAGATCCATAAATATTTCTATTGGAAGGAACTTTGGAAAGATGTCAAGGAGTATGTGATACCGTGCTTACTATGCCAGCAGAATAAATATTCAAATTTATTGCCTAGTGGTCTACTTTAGCCTTTGCCTATCCCACATGGTAAATGGACTGATATTAGCATGGATTTTATAACAAGACTTCCTACCACTAAGCAAGGCTGGAATATCATTTTTTTTGTGGCTAATTGTCTTACAAAATTAGCCCACTTCTTACCTACCAAAGTCCAATATTCAGCCAAATAGGTGGCAGATTAGTTCATGGAATAAATTTTAAGACTTCATGTATTACCTATGAACATTGTTTCTGACAGGGATTTCAAGTTCATGGGGAATTTTTGGAAAAGCCTTTTTACTTCCATGGGTACCAAACTAACTCCAAGTAATGCCTACTATCCACAAACAAATGGCCAAACTGAAAGGGTCAATAAATTGTTAAAAATCTACCTCATATACTTTTGCCATGATACACAAAATGCATGGGATCATTGGATTCATCTTGCAAAGTTCTGTTACAATAATACTCATCACATGAGTATTGGTATGTCACCATTTGAGGCATTATATAGATATAAAGTCCAAGTACCTTCAGCATTATTTCATGACAAAGTGAATCCTCTTGCTCAAGAAGAGTTGGAAAAGATGGAAGCCTTAATGAAGCAATGCAAAGAAAACATCAAGAAGGCACAAGAGACAATCAAATTATATGCGGATGATAAAATAAGGTATGTGGATTTTGAAGAAGGAGAATGGGTATTTTTGAAAGTACTTAAGTCTCGTTATGCTTCTCTCGAGGGTGGACATAATAAGCTTGCTCATCGCTATTATGGCCCATATCAAATCACAAAGGAAAATTGGAGATCTTGCTTACCAACTTGATTTGCCTTCAACCACACGCATTCACAATGTTTTTCATGTGTCTCAACTCAAGAAATACATCGGCCATGACATACAAGTTCTTGAAGAACTACCTTCTCTTGATGAAGATGGCTTAATCATCTATGAGCCCGAAAGGATTATTGGCAAGAGAGACAAGATTCTAAGGAATCGTATTGTTATGGAATATCTTGTCAAGTGGAAGGGATTGCATATGGAAGAATCATCTTGGCAACATACTTCATATTTAGATCAATTTTCATGGCTTCTTCAAAAAGATAATTAGTTCATTGCACAATGGAAAACTTGATGTTATAATTTTCTGTCATGAAAATAATTGACCTATGGACATCAAAATTGGATTTTGATAATATGGATGGATACCTTATGAATTATACTTCATTTCTATATCTCATATGCATCATTCTGACATTTCTATCCAAAGTTATGGGTCATTTACTATTAATACCTTGTTCAGGATAGCATTCCAAATTTCCACTGTTTTCAGCTTATTTTGGAGATTCTTTTCAATGGAAGATTATCTTCTTCAATGGACAACTTCAACAAGGATATTCAGCATTTTTCTCTCATTTCTTCACATTTACCATCCACTTGTCCTTTCAATCTTCAAAGTTTTGAGGACAAAACTTATGGGCAGGGATGGATTGTAATAAAGCAAAATTTCATGCTACCTTAGTTAGGTAATTAGCCTATTTTAAACTGGAGTATAAAAGGCAAGAGGGTGCCAATGTAAAGCATCTTTTATTAATCATTTTCACATCTCCACTTCTTGGAGCTTGAAGGTAATTCCTTCCCCACCATTGTAAGGGGTGAGTTCCTTCCAGCAGTTGTCATCAATTGATTCTCAAGCTACCATGGCTTCAACATTCCTTGTAATTCTTAGTTGTAAGATATCTTGAATAAAGAAGTGGCAAACTATGGTTCTCAACATTTCTTGTTGTTTAGCATTTCTTGTTAGTCTTTGTGTAATTTCCATTGAAGAGGCAACCTTCATTTCAAAGAGAGAGAGAGAGACAGAGAGAGAGAGAGAGAGGAGGAAAGAGTCAATCGTCAAGGAGTCAAATGATCGCAAGAGAGAGAAAGAGGAGCAAAGACTCCGCAAAGGAGGCTCATTAAGAAATCATTTTCTCGTGATTGCCTCATTTTGAGCACCCATCACTCTCACCAATTCAAATTTGCCTTGGTTTGAGAGTTGCAGGTTCGGGAGCTCTCTGGTGCTTCGGCGCCTCTCTTGAAGCACCAAAGAGAGAGAGAGAGAGAGAGAGAGAGAGAGAGAGAGAGAGAGAGAGAGAGAGAGAGAGAGAGAGAGAGAGAGAGAGAGAGAGAGAGAGAGAGGAGCAAAGAGTCCGCCAAGGAGACTCATGAGGCAATCATTTGCTCATGATTGCCTCATTTTCAGAACCCATCACTCTCACCAATTCAAATTTGCCTTGGTTTAAGAGTTGCAGGCTCGAGAGCTCTCTAGTGCTTTGGCGCCTCATGAACCTGTAGCTCAAATAATAAATTAGTATAGTTGTTTTGAGAGTTATAGGTTCGGGAGCTCTTTGGTGCTTTGGCACCTCTCTTGAAGCATAAAAGAGAGAGAGAGAGAGAGAGAGAGAGAGAGAGAGAGAGAGAGAGAGAGAGCGAGATGAAGAAAGAGTTTGCCAAGGAGGAAAATGATTGAGAGAGAGAGAGAGAGAGAGGAGCAAAGAGTCCGCCAAGGAGGCTCATGAGGCAATCATTTGCTCATGATTGCCTCATTTTCAACACCCATCACTCTCACCAATTCAAATTTGCCTTGGTTTAAGAGTTGTAGGCTCGTGAGCTCTATGGTGCTTTGGCGCCTCATGAACCTATAGCTCAAATAATAAATTAGTATAATTGTTTTGAGAGTTGTAGGTTTAGGAGCTCTCTAGTGCTTCGGCGCCTCCTAAACCCTCCACCTTGTGTTGTTCTGGCTCCCCACTACCACTACTCTGTGTGTGTGTGTGTGTGAGGAGTAAAGAGTTTGCTAAGGAGGCTCATGAGGTAATCATTTGCTCATGATTGCCTCATTATCAACACCCATCACTCTCACCGATTCAAATTTGCCTTGGTTTGAGAGTTGCAGATTCGAGAGCTCTTTGGTGCTTTGGCACCTCCCAAACCTGCAGCTTAAATAATAAATTAGTATAAACCAATGCAGGTGAGGGTGGTGCCTGCATTGGCCAACTCCCTCGACACCCTCTCCTTTACTACCTCCCTCACCTCTCTTGCAACAACTCCTCCCCCGAGCTCTAACAGTGTTGCCCCTTGGTGGTGGCAGCCCCTAATCGACAGCGCTTGGATGCAACCTCCACACTGACCACAGAGAGAGAGAGAGAGAGAGAGAGAGAGAGAGAGAGAGAGAGAGAGAGAGAGAGAGAGAGAGAGAGAGAGAGAGGAGGAGACTCACCATTCACGTGCTCCTGCTCTTGGCCCCATGTTGTTCCTACTACCCATTGCCACTGCTACTACTCTTGGCCCTATGCTACTCCTGCTCCCCACTCCCACTGTTGCTGCTCCCCTGCCATTGCTGCTGAGAGAGAGAGAGAGGAGGAGGAGGAGGAGGAGGAAAGAGTCTCCCAAGGAGGCAAATGATTGCAAGACACAAAGAGAGAGAGAGAGAGAGAGAGAGAAACAAAGAGTCTACCAAGGAGGCTCATGAGGAAATCGTTTGCTCATGATTGCATCATTTTGAGCACCCATCACTCTCACCAATTCAAATTTTCCTTGCTTTTAGAGTTGCAAGTTTGAGAGCTCTCTCATGCTTTGGTGCCTCCCGAAGCACAAGAGAGAGAGAGAGAGAGAGAGAAAGAGAGAGAGTTTGTCAAGGAGGCAAATGATTGCAAGAGAGAGAGAGAGAGAGAGAGAGAGGAGCAAAGAGTCCACCAAGGAGGCTCATGAGGCAATCATTTGCTCATGATTGCCTCATTTTTAGCATCCATCACTCTAAAGCAATTCAAATTTGCCTTGGTTTGAGAGTTGCAAGTTTAGGAGCTCTATGGTGCTTCGGCACCTCCCGAAGCACTAGAGAGAGAGAGAGAGAGAGAGAGAGAGAGAGAGAGAGAGAGAGAGAGAGAGAGAGAGAGAGAGAGAGAGAGAGAGAGAGAGAGAGGACGAAGAAAGCGTTCGCCAAGGAGGCAAATGATTGTGAGAGAGAGAGAGAGGAGCAAAGAGTTCACCAAGGAGGCTCATGAGACAATCGTTTGCTCATGATTGCCTCATTTTCAGCACCCATCACTCTTCCCAATTCAAATTTGCCTTGCTTTGAGAGTTGCAAGTTCAAGAGCTCCTCCCCCCGAGCTCCAACTGTGTTGCCCTTGGGTTGTGGCAGCCCTTCGTTGTTAGTGGCGCCTAAACGCAGCCCCCAGTGGCCTAGCCCACTAGCTTGGCGAGAGAGAGAGAGAGAGAGAGAGAGAGAGAGAGAGAGAGTCACCATTTACGTGTTATTGCTCTTGGCCCCGTGTTGTTCCTGCTCCCCGCTGCCCCACTGCTGCTGCTTGTAGCCCTGTGCTGCTCCTGCTCCCTACTACCACTACTGCTAGTCCCCTGCTAGTGCTGTTGAGAGAGAGAGAGAGAGAGAGGACGAGGAGGAAAGAGTCCGTCAAGGAGGCAAATGATTGCAAGAGAGAGAGGAGCAAAGAGTCCACCAAGGAGGCTCATGAGGCAATTATTTGCTCATGATTGCCTCATTTTTAGCACCCATCACTCTCACCACTTCAAATTTGCCTTGTTTTGAGAGTTGCATGTTCTCGAGCTCCTCCCCTTGAGCTCCAATTGTGCTACCCTTGGGTTGTGGTAGCCCTTCGTCGTCAGTGGTTCCTAAACACATCCCCCAGTGGCCTAGCCCACTAGCTTGGTGAGAGAGAGAGAGAGAGAGAGAGAGAGAGAGAGACACACACACACACACAGAGTCATTGTTCATGTGTTGGTGCTCGTGGTCTCGTGATGTTCTCGCTCCCCGCTGTCACTATTGTTGCTCTTTGCCCTATGCTGTTCCCGGTTTGCCACTGCCTGCTAAGAGAGAGAGAGAGAGAGAGAGAGAGAGAGAGAGAGAGAGAGAGAGAGAGAGAGAGAGAGAGAGAGAGAGAGAGAGAGAGGAGCAAAGAGTCCGTCAATGAGGCTCATGAGGCAATCATTTTCTCATGATTGCCTCATTTTCAGCACCCATCACTCTCACCAATTCAAATTCACCTTAGTTTGAGAGCTCTTTGGTGCTTCAGCACCTCCCAAACCTGCAGCTCAAATAATAAATTAGTATAGACCAATGTAGGTGACGGTGGCACCTGCAATGGCCGACTCCCTTGACACCCTCTCCTCTATTGCCTCCCTTGCCACCTGCAACATCTCCTCCCTCGAACTGTAGCTGTGTTGCCCCTGGGTGGTGGCAGTCCCCCTCGGTTGGTGACCCCTAGGCGACGCTTGGACACAGCCCCCACTGGCCTCTGGCCAAAGAGAGAGAGAGAGAAAGAGAGAGAGAGAGAGAGAAAGAGAGAGAGAGAAGAGAGAGTCACCATTTACGTGCTACTACTCTTGGCCCCGTGTTGTTCCTGCTCCCCGCTGCCTCTATTGCTGCTCATAGCCCTGTGCTGCTCCTACTCCCCATTGCCACTACTACTACTCCCCTACCACTGCTGGAGAGAGAGAGAGAGGAGGAGGAGGAGGAGGAAAGAGTCAGCCAAGGAGGCAAATGATTGCAAGAGAGAGAGGAGCAAAGAGTCCACCAAGGAGGCTCATGAGGCAATCATTTGCTCATTATTGCCTCATTTTCAGCACCTATCACTCTCACCACTTCAAATTTGCCTCGATGTGAGAGTTGCATGTTCGGGAGCTCTGTGGTACTTGTAGCTCAGCACCCATCACTCTCACCACTTCAAATTTGCCTTGGTTTGAGAGTTGTAGGTTCGGGAGCTCTGTGGTGCTTCGGTGCTTCTAGAACACTGTTGCTACTCTTGGCCCTGTACTGCTCCTGCTCCCCACTCCCACTATTGCTGCTCCCTTGCCATTGTTGCTGAGAGAGAGAGAGAGAGTGGAGGAGGAGGAAAGAGTCCGCCAAGGAGGCAAATGATTGCAAGAGAGAGAGAGAGAGAGAGAGAGAGGAACAAAGAGTCTACCAAGGAGGGTCATGAGGCAATCATTTGCTCATGATTGCCTCATTTTGAGCACCCATCACTCTCACCAATTCAAATTTGCCTTGCTTTGAGAGTTACAGGTTCGAGAGCTCTCTCGTACTTTGTTGCCTCCTGAAGCACGAGAGAGAGAGAGAGAGAGAGAGAGAGAGAGAGAGAGAGAGAGAGAGAGAGAGAGAGAGAGAGAGAGAGAGAGAGAGATGAAGAAAGAGTTTGCCAAGGAGGAAAATGATTGAGAGAGAGAGAGAGAGAGAGGAGCAAAGAGTCCGCCAAGGAGGCTCATGAGGCAATCATTTGCTCATGATTGCCTCATTTTTAACACCCATCACTCTCACCAATTCAAATTTGCCTTGGTTTAAGAGTTGTAGGCTCGTGAGCTCTATGGTGCTTTCGCGCCTCATGAACCTATAGCTCAAATAATAAATTAGTATAATTGTTTTGAGAGTTGTAGGTTCAGGAGCTCACTAGTGCTTCGGCGCCTCCTAAACCCTCCACCTTGTGTTGTTCTGGCTCCCCACTACCACTACTCTGTGTGTGTGTGTGTGTGAGGAGTAAAGAGTTCGCTAAGGAGGCTCATGAGGTAATCATTTGCTCATGATTGCCTCATTATCAACACCCATCACTCTCACCGATTCAAATTTGCCTTGGTTTGAGAGTTGCAGATTCGAGAGCTCTTTGGTGCTTTGGCACCTCCCAAACCTGCAGCTTAAATAATAAATTAGTATAGACCAATGCAGGTGAGGGTGGTGCCTGCATTGGCCAACTCCCTCGACACCCTCTCCTTTACTGCCTCCCTCACCTCTCTTGCAACAACTCCTCCCCCGAGCTCTAACAGTGTTGCCCCTTGGTGGTGGCAGCCCCTAATCGACAGCGCTTGGATGCAACCTCCACACTGACCACACAGAGAGAGAGAGAGAGAGAGAGAGAGAGAGAGAGAGAGAGAGAGAGAGAGAGAGAGAGAGAGAGAGAGAGAGAGGAGAGACTCACCATTCACGTGCTCCTGCTCTTGGCCCCATGCTGTTCCTACTACCCATTGCCACTGCTACTACTCTTGGCCCTATGCTACTCCTGCTCCCCACTCCCACTGTTGCTGCTCCCATGCCATTGCTGCTGAGAGAGAGAGAGGAGGAGGAGGAGGAGGAGGAAAGAGTCTCCCAAGGAGGCAAATGATTGCAAGACAGAGAGAGAGAGAGAGAGAGAGAGAGAGAGAGAGAGAGAGAGAGAGAGAGGAACAAAGAGTCTACCAAGGAGGGTCATGAGGCAATCATTTGCTCATGATTGCCTCATTTTGAGCACCCATCACTCTCACCAATTCAAATTTGCCTTGCTTTGAGAGTTACAGGTTCGAGAGCTCTCTCGTACTTTGTTGCCTCCTGAAGCACGAGAGAGAGAGAGAGAGAGAGAGAGAGAGAGAGAGAGAGAGAGAGAGGAGCAAAGAGTCCACCAAGGAGGCTCATGAGGCAATCATTTGCTCATGATTGCCTCATTTTTAGCATCCATCACTCTCAACAATTCAAATTTGCCTTGGTTTGAGAGTTGCAGGTTTGGGAGCTCTATGGTGCTTCGGCGCCTCCTGAATCACCATAAAGAGAGAGAGAGAGAGAGAGAGAGGAGGAAGAAAGAGTCTGCCAAGGAGGCAAATGATTGAGAGAGAGAGAGAGAGAGAGAGAGAGAGAGAGAGAGAGGGGCAAAGAGTCTGCCAAGGAGGCTCATGAGGCAATCATTTGCTCATGATTGCCTCATTTTCAACACCCATCACTCTTCCCAATTCAAATTTTGCCTTGGTTTGAGAGTTGCAAGTTCAGGAGCTCCTCCCCCTGAGCTCCAACTGTGTTACCCTTGGGTTGTGGGAGCCCTTCGTCATCAGTGGTGCTTGAACGGATCCCCCAGTGGCCTAGTCCACTAGATTGGTGAGAGAGAGAGAGAGAGAGAGAGAGAGAGAGAGAGAGAGAGAGAGATTGTTCATGTGTTGGTTCTCGTGGTCCTGTGATGTTCTCGCTCCCTGTTGCCACTACTGTTGATCTTTGCCCTATGTTGTTCTCGACTCCCCACTGTCAAGATTGTGGGAGAGAAGGAAGGAGTCTCACTTGTAGCTTTCTTGCTTGCACAATGGGGGAAGACACACAAGGGTGGAGGCTGAAAACAGTTTTCCTCTTCTTAGTTGTGTAAGCCAAAAAGAACTCACTTACAAAGAAATAGAAGAACCCTAAATATGGGTCTCAAACCAAACTCAACTAACTAAGGTGGCATACTAACTGAGCCACGAACTAGAGTAGATAATGATAGCTATCATGTAGCTATTATTCATGGGCGGTGTACCAACTGCGTCTGCAACTGACAAGTCGGTGACATAAATACACAACGGTCACCCTGGTGTATCACGAGTGGAGCTCGGTATCTCAACACTCCCCCTCGAGCTCAATCCCAATTCCTGCACACCAAGCAGGTCTCTGAACTTGCGCAGCTTCTCTGCGCCCAATGCCTTCATGAATATGTCAGCTACCTGATCCTCTGTGCTGACATAAACTAGATCAATAAGACCTAGTAAAACCCTCTCTCGCACATAGTGATAATGCACCTCAATGTGCTTTGTTCTAGCATGATAGACTGGGTTATTTGCCAAGTGTATACTACTCATGTTGTCACAATAAATGACAACTGGCCCATCTGTAGACTGATGCATATCATAAAGTAGCTTATGCAACCAAGCTACCTCACATGCAGCCATTGCTGCACCCCTGTACTCAGCCTCTGTGCTCGACAAGGCAACTGTAGGCTGTTTCTTGCTGCTCCAAGTGACTGCAGCACTCCCAAAAGAGAACACATATCCACTGGTAGATCGTCTATCAGAAATACTACCAGCCCAATCAGCATCAGTGTATCCATGCAACTGTATCTAAACCCCAGTCTCATAAAATAGTCCATACTGCAATGTGGACTTCACATACCTGAGTATGCGTCTAGCCGCATCCAAATGTGGTTTCCTTGGAGCCTGCATAAACTGACTTACCAATCCAACAGCATAGCTCAAATCTGGCCTGGTAATAGTCATATAAATCAAGCTTCCTACTATGCGTCTATACATAGTAGGGTCTTCCAGAAGCTCACCTGCATCTGTGCTCAGCTTCACATTCTGCTCCAAAGGAACTGAAATAGGCTTACAGCCTGTCATCCCATATTTGGACAGCATGTCCAATCCATACTGCCTTTGCAAGAGCTGTATCCCACTTGGTGATCTAATCACCTCAATGCCCAAGAAATAGCGCAGCTCTCCCAAATCCTTCATCTCAAACTTCTGCTTCAATAG
This sequence comes from Lygodium microphyllum, assembly GCF_053477565.2. Lineage (NCBI taxonomy): Eukaryota > Viridiplantae > Streptophyta > Polypodiopsida > Schizaeales > Lygodiaceae > Lygodium > Lygodium microphyllum. The sequence goes on along the minus strand of NC_141144.1, from coordinate 16,898,764 downwards.
CATTTTCACATGAAGGATATCTTCATCACTGTCACCTGTCATAATCAAATCATCAACATAAATGACAAGTAGCATAATACCTTTCTCTGTTTTCCTCACATAAAGTGAGAAATCTGCCTTGGAAATCTGAAAGCCAATAGTGACAAGATACTGTCCTATCTTGTCAGACCATGCTCTAGGTGCTTGCTTTAAGCCATACAAGGCTTTCTTCAACCTGCAAACAAACTCAGGATGAACAGCATGCACATAACCTGGCGGCTGCTCCATATATACCTCTTCTTGCAAATCACCATGCAAGAAGGCATTCTTTACATCCATCTGATGTAAAGACCATCCCTTTGATGTAGCCATAGCAATGACCGCTCTTACGGTTGCCATCCTTGCAACCGGACTGAATGTTTCTTCATAGTCAATACCATATGTCTGTGCATACCCCTTGACTACTAATCTTGCCTTGTATCTGTTCACAGAACCATCTGCATTGTGCTTCACCTTATAAACCCACTTACAGCCAATTGCATTTTTACCTTTAGGCAAAGGTACCAATTCCCATGTAGCATTAGCTTCCAAGGCATCCATTTCTTCATCCATGGCTTTCTCCCATTTTTCTTTTCCCATGGCTTCCTCAAAAGAAGTGGGTTCTGGTTCCTGTATTACTTTAACCATATATGCATAGTGAATGGCTGTAAATCCATCATATTTCAGCCTATCCACATGATACCTAGCTCTCGTAGACCTGCGCAAAGTAGGTTCACTCCCAGGTGCTCTCAAAACATCCCTGGTCTTCCTTACTCCAGGTGTAACAATAGAAGGAATACCCAACTCATCATCAATGCTCTGTTCTGAGCCACTAGATTCACCATCCACATAAGAGTGACCTGCATTCACATCAAACATGGGCTGATCAACCTTCTCTTTTCCTTTTCGTGATACCTGCATACCACTATCTGCATTACTTTGAGAAGATTCTCCTGATCTCAATCTGCCTGTCCATGGCGAAGAATGTGAACCACTACTAGAGGATGCTCCAGGTCCACTAATATTTTGTGACTGCTGCTGTGAATTTTGTGCAGCATTACCATTTTGTGCATCTACATCATCAATCACATTTACTGGTTTATACCAGCTACTCATCTCATAAAAAACAACATCTCTGCTGACTGTAAACTTACGAGTAGAAGGGTTATAGCATCTATACCCTTTTTGCTGCAGAGAGTAACCAATAAAGATGCACTTCTCAGCTTTTGGATCCAGCTTGGATCTCAGCTCATCTGGCACATGTACATAGGCAATGCAACCAAAAATTTTCAAATGAGAAATATCTGGTTTCCTACCAGTATACCTCTCCTCTGGAGTCATTCCATGTATTGCTGCAGTGGGTGTCCTGTTCATTATGTAGACTGCTGTAGCAACTGCTTCAGCCCAATAAAAATCTGGCAAGTCTTTTTCATTTAGCATGGCACGAGATACCTCTCCAATATGCCTGTTTTTTCTTTCTGCAATTCCATTTTGTTGTGGGGTATGACTGCATGAATATTGCTGCTTTATGCCATGCTCCTGCAGGAACCTTGCAAACTCATTTGAGAGGTACTCTCCCCCTCCATCTGACCTTAGGCATTTTATCTGCAGGCCTGTTTCTTTTTCAACCATCGCTTTAAGAGTTTTGAAATGCCCAAAAACTTCACTTTTCTTTTTCATAAAATACACCCAAACTTTTCTGCTATAGTCATCAATAAAAGTGACAAAATAATGACAGCCTCCAAGAGATGCAGCTTTAGTAGTCCACACATCAGAGTGGATTAATTCCAATGGCTTCTCACTCTCTTGAACATGTCTAGGAAATGGTTTCCTTGCCTGTTTTCCAAACTGACAGGCTTCACATACCTTATGCATTTCTGCAACCTTGAATTTCGGCAAACCTGCAACAATATTTTGGGCCTGCATTGATTTAAGTCGCTGTACATTAACATGACCAATGCGTTTATGCCAGATATCAATATCTGCAACTACACCGGTCCCATGTGCAAACATTGCTGCACTCAATTCAGACATGTCTGCATCCAATGTAAACATTCTGCCCTTCTTCTTTCCTTTTGCTATCAAGCGACCTTTATTTTTCATATCCTCAACAAAGCATCCATGAGGATTAAATCTGACCTGCAAGCCCTGCTCAACCATTTGACCGACAGAAACCAGATTCTTGGTGATATTTGGGACATGAAATACATCGGACAGGTATTTCTTTTTCCCATCCTGCATAGACAAGGGAATTTTTCCAATCTGCACAATAGGATGTGCAGTATCATCACCAGTCTCCACAAATCCTGGTTTTTCCATTTTCCTTGCATCCTCCATCCATTCTGCATGACCTGTCATGTGGTTTGATGCACCTGAGTCAACATACCATACATCATTACTTTCTTCTGCACTTGTCACAGAATTGTTCATGTGCTGCACCATGAACAAATGTTCATTTCTGTCATCACCCTGTCTGTTAGAAGATGCATAATTCCCTTGTTGCAGTTTTCCATTCATGATGTCATTCTGCTTTTTATAGCAGTCTTTAGCCATATGACCCATTTTACCACAGTAGTAGCATTCAACATTACTGTTTGCATTTTGACCTCTTTGCCATCCACCACGACCTCTTTGGCTCCCCCTGCCTCTAGAGTTACCACGTCCTCCTCCATAGGACTGGTTTTCTTGAGTTTGCTGCATATTCTGATTTCTGCCACGGCCTCCAAATCGGCCTCCTCTACCTCTGCCTCTACCTCTTCCAGGATTTGAGTAGAAGACAACTTTTTTTGAAGTTCCTCCTGAAGAAGATGCACCACCATTTCTCTGCTCCTCAGAAATTAGAAGAGCAATCAACTCCTCAAAATCAGGAAATCTTTCACGAACTGAAATGGATGTCCGAAACTGTGCATAATCCTTTCCTAGACCATTCAAGGTCACGGAAACTAAATCATCATCTTCCACTGGCGACCCAATGGAAGCAAGTGCATCTGCAATCTTCTTCACCTTCATGTGGTAGTCATTGATGCTCATATTTTCTCTTTGCACATTATGCAACTCTTGCTTGAGCTGCATTTTCCTGGCTTGCATATTTGTGCTATACATTTTTGACAAAGTATCCCATGCCTCCTTTGGCGTACTTGCATCCTGAATATGCACAATCATAGAGTCTGAAATGCTGATAGACAGCCAGTACATAACTTTCCTGGCTCTCTCATGCCATGTTTTAAATGCCTGCATTTGTTGTTGATTGGGAACATCAGGAAGAACTGGTTCTTCTTCATTTCCTGCAACAAATTCCCAATATCCTTTTCCCATAAGGAAATTCGTCATTCTAAACTTCCATGCCTGGAAGTTGTTCTTGTCAAGCTTTTCAGTGACAATCTGTGAAAGAGAATCAGACGCCATTACAGAATACTGCAAGAAATTCTGTCACTGCAAAAAACACAGCTTCACCCTCACAAGGGCAAATCTGCAAAACTGGCGAAAGTGGTATTTGACCACACAGTCACTTCCTTTTGACGATTTTGCATAAACAGGAACCACGGATGATTCTGAAACTCCCAATGTCTCTGCGCACAAGCATACGATGCAATTTCTACAGTAACTTTTCACCGACCTGTAGAACAGTGGCTGCACAGCATAAAACTGAGCCTTTTCCTGAGTGCGTGCAGAAAACTTCCGTCTGCAAAACAGGCCCCGAAATGGCCTCAAATCAAAAAAACAAGGTCGCCAAGGGCTAAAGCCCTTGCCCGCAGCATATACTGCCCTCTTGCTTCACCGCGAAGGGCGTCTCAACCTGAGACAATGCACTCCTGCAATTTCCGGCTGTGCTACCTGCAGAGATCTGCTCCCAAAACAGAAAATGAAAGCAACACTGCTCCTCTTACCAGACCACCGCGAGCTTGGCTTGCTTTCTTGAGCTCCTTACCACGAACAAGGCTCTGATACCATGTCAAGATTGTGGGAGAGAAGGAAGGAGTCTCACTTGTAGCTTTCTTGCTTGCACAATGGGGGAAGACACACAAGGGTGGAGGCTGAAAACAGTTTTCCTCTTCTTAGTTGTGTAAGCCAAAAAGAACTCACTTACAAAGAAATAGAAGAACCCTAAATATGGGTCTCAAACCAAACTCAACTAACGAAGGTGGCATACTAACTGAGCCACGAACTAGAGTAGATAAGGATAGCTATCATGTAGCTATTATTCATGGGCGGTGTACTAACCGCGTCTGCAACTGACAAGTCGGTGACATAAATACACAACGGTCACCCTGGTGTATCACGAGTGGAGCTCGGTATCTCAACATCCACTGCCATTGCCTGCTCTGAGAGAGAGAGAGAGAGAGAGAGAGAGAGAGAGAGAGAGAGAGAGAGGAGGAGGAGGAGGAGGAGGAGGAACGAGTCCACCAAGGAGGCAAATGATTGAGAGAGAGAGAGAGAGAGAGAGAGAGAGAGGAGTAAAGAGTCTGTCAATGAGGCTCATGAGGCAATCATTTGCTCACGATTGCCTCATTTTAAGCACCCATCACTCTCACCAATTCAAATTTGCCTTGGTTTGAGAGCTCTTTGGTGCTTCAGTACCTCCCAAACTTGCAACTCAAATAATAAATTAGTATAGACCAATGTAGGTGAGGGTGGCACCTGCAATGGCCAACTCCCTTGATACCCTCTCCTCTATTGCCTTGCTCGCCTCGTGCAACATCCCCTCCCTCGAGTTGTAGCTGCGCTACCCCTGGGTGGTGGCAGCCCCCTTTGGTTGGTGGCCCCTCGGCGGCGCTTGGACACAACCCCCACTGGCCTCTAGCTAGAGAGAGAGAGAGAGAGAGAGTCACCGTTTACGTGCTACTACTCTTGGTCCTGTGTTGTTCCAGCTCCTCGCTGCCACTGTTGGTGCTCGTAGCCCTGTGCTGCTCCTGCTCCCCACTGCCACTATTGCTACTCCCTTGCCACTGCTGGAGAGAGAGAGAGAGAGAGGAGGAGGAGGAGGAGGAAAGAGTCCGCCAAGGAGGCAAATGATTGCAAGAGAGAGAGGAGCAAAGAGTCCACCAAGAAGGCTCATGAGGCAATCATTTGCTCATGATTGCCTCATTTTCACCGCTCATCACTCTCACCACTTCAAATTTGCCTTGGTGTGAGAGTTGCATGTTCGGGAGCTCTGTGGTACTTGTAGCTTAGCACCCACCACTCTCACAACTTCAAATTTGCCTTGGTTTGAGAGTTGCAAGTTCGGGAGCTTTGTGGTAATTCGGTGCTTCGAGTACCTATAGCTAAATTAGTACAGAATATAGATATAGACCGTCTCCTCCGAGGGAAAATTGGTATCGTCTTAGCGAGGCTAACTGTTATGGGAGGGGGTCCTCGAACCTTCGCAGGCGGGTTGAGCAAATGGCAATGGTGGCGCCAACAGAAAGAGAAGCGTAAGGACAGGACGAGCTGGCATGAGAGCGCTCTGAAGCAGCTCGACGCCTTAAGGCAGCGCGCGGAGGTCCTCGCCAGGAGACCGGAGCTCGCGCAGCCATGGGAGAGGCTGGCCCCCCTTCCTCCTCCTCCTCCTCCCGCCGTTGATGTCGCATTTCAGCAAGAGGTGAGTAAATCCTCTCTCTCATGTGATGATACCACGCCATTGAAGCAGCAAATTAGCTTGGACGAGGCGGCTCTTCTGCAGCAGAACGTCCGTGACTATGTTGATTCGTTTGAAAATGATCCCCTTGGTGTGTATACTGACATATGCCTGCATCTCCACAAGAAGAAGCAGGGTAAAACCAAGTAAAACACATCAATCGAAAGATGTGAAGTCTGAGGTGAATGGCTGTCTTGCATAGCCTAATGGCAAGGTTAACATATATCAGTTGAAGATGAGAAGTCTGAGGCGAATGGCTGCCTTGCATAGCCTAATGTCAGAGTTAACACACATCAACTGAAGGCGAGGAGCCTGATGCGGATAGCTGTGTTGCATAGCCCAATGTCTGGCTTCTCAGACCTACCGTCTATCTATAGAAGATGAGGAGAAGAAGAAAACAATTCCGTTGATGTATATATTGCCATATCTGCCTGCATCTCCACAAGGATAAGCAGAGTAAAGCCAAGTAAAACACATCAACCGAAGATGTGGAGTCTCAGGTGAATGGTGGGTTAGCCCACATCAACTGAAAATGAGGATTCTGATGTGAATAGCTTTTTTGCATAGCCTAATGTCAGGGTTATCAGACCTACCATCTAGACAAGGTGAGGAGAATATGAAGAAGACGCTGTCTTGCATAGCCTAACGTCAGAGTTATCAGACCTACCATCTGTACAAGGTGAGGACGATGAAAAATGGTACCCTTGGTCTGTATACTGACATATATGCCTGCATCCCCACAAGAAGAGAAAGAGTGTCACCAATTAACATACATCAAGATGAGGAGTTTGGTCTGAGGTGAACAGCTGCCTTTTGCATATCCTTCTGTCAGGGCTACAAGAAGCAATTAAATATGAAGGCACTACGAGGAGTCTGAGCTTTCTTTGCATGATATGTATCAGAAGAGTCTAAGCTTTCTTTATCACATATAATGAGACAGCACTGAGGAATATGACACATGACAGAGGAGTTTGAGGTTTCTTTATTATAACAAGAATCTAAGCTACAAGAGAGGGGTCTGCTACACTACACAGGACTCTCAGCTCTCTGTGTTATGCATGAGAGGGGCCTGAGGAGAGCAGAGGAGTCTTGAGTTTTCATTGTCAGATATGAGAGGGCATGAAGAGTATGCTTTTTTTGTTACATGTGAGAGGGGCCTGAGAATATCACAGGAGTATGAGCTTTCTGTTTTATCAAAAGGGTCTCTGCTGTATGATACAGTCTGAGCTTTCTTTGTTTTCTACATAATTCCTTGGGTGCTAGCCTGATTAGGGTTTTTTAGGGATCTCCCAGCTTGGTGAACAAGAGTTCTGCAGAACTTTCTATCATCTACCAGCTGGGCTTGGTTACAGCTGTGGTGTAGTTTGATGGACCGAAAAGGTTCTTTATTTGATAAGAACCTCTGGTTGTCAAGCCTGAGCAAAACCATTTCAAGATCATCAACAAGTTGATCACCTTTTCATTCCTTTTGTACATTTGGTTTGGAGTGACAGTTGTATCAAGAAGACTGCTTCCACAATACTACTTTTATGGGATTAGGGCTTTACATACAGGAGCACCTATGGTTAATGCTGTAGTTCTCACAATTATTCAGGCCGGTTTATGTCAACTTGTATAAATGTAGCTAAAATATTGGCTATATTTTACATGGCCTTTACATTGTTTTTTTTTTTGTTATATGACCAGTGGATGTTATCCAAACTTGCCAAACATTTCGGCAGCTATCTCTTATGCTGCTTGCTGCTTTTTGGTCCTTCAGTACAGTGAATACCCCTTTGACCTCCACAAGGCACTTATTAATAATTAAACCCATTTTCAATCCATCTTTACAATATCTTGCATCTCCTCTAATCCTGCAATTCTTCATTGATCGTATATTGTTCATAACTACTCTTATTATAGCCCTAAGCCTGCAGCTTTCACACTTCATGCTGCCTCTATCTTCTAGCAGGGCCTGTTTACATTTAATCATGCTATGGGAACTAGCCTTAATCATTATCTTCTCAAAACCTTTCCAGATTTTCCTAACATGCCTGCAGTTTTAGAACAGATGATAGACACCATCTTTGTGGCCACAGAAAACATACTGGGCTTATCTGTTTAAATTTCCCAATCATCTTTTTGGTTGGAAGTTCTTGAAACAACACCCTCCATAAAAACTTGTTCTGCCTGTTTGATGTTGAGGACTGCCATGTTGGATGCATTAGCAGAGTTGTCAGTTCATGTGTGAATCTATGCATATTCCCAGTGGGCTGGGCATTTCGTGATGTGGCTTGTTTATGTGGGTACCTGATTATTTTATTCCTTTTTTTAAATGGTGGACTGCATTATGGCTGGCCGACCTGTTTATTTGTGGCTTCTAGATGCTGGCCAACCTAATCATGAGTTTGGGCCTATTTGTAGGCTGGTCATTTCCTCCTCCTGTCATTCACTTTGTTTACTCCTATAGCGGATCCGTCAGAGGGGGAGCCGATGCCAGTGCCCTTACAGTTGGTGACTCGCATTGTTTCTGTATTGTCTCATGTCTTGGGATATGGATTCCATTTCTCAGGCATCTTTCGTTCTGAGTTCTTTGTGCAGTGTTTTTCATTTATTTGCAGTGTTTTTCTTATTTGTTTGTTCTTGCGTCACAGTCTAGTACAGTAGTTTTCTATGCTTCCATTGCTGTATCCACTTTTGACATGGTATCAGATTTCAGGTCGGGGTCTTGCTCCTACCTGGTATCAGCCATTTGAGGTGTGCTGGTGGTGATTTGTTTAGTTGCTGCAGATCTGCATTTTGATTTCTCAGCTGCTGATTGGACGTGTCTTGACTCCTATGACTGGTTTACAGCTGGGTGACCATCTATTGAGCCAAAATGGCATGATTTTGCCTTGAACTGACTATGTTTTGCTTGCAGCACTGCATTTACTGTTCTTGCAATGTTTTAGGGCCGAGGCAACTTTTTCCCACTGCTGTACAACAGCATTTGATGCCTGCTACATCTATGTTTTGACTCTCTACTCCTGTGTAGGGCTGGATGACCGTTTTCAGGTTATTCTTGGTCTTTGGTAGCTGCAAACTTTGTATTTTGCACCGTGTTGGCAGTGTTTTGATATGTTCTTTCTTGTTTGGTCTATTTTTGCAGCAGGTATTTTGTTTTTTGGTCAACTTATGTGTGATACATTGCTTAGCTTTAGAGGGGGGTTCATGTGCATCCATTGTGTTATTTTCACTACACTCTGGTTACTACTGATACTTTCTCCGTGTGCTTTCTTTATTGGTTGAACTCTCGAAATTGTTGTTGAGTCTATTTTGTTGGCAGAAGCCTATCCCTCAAGATCCCTTGCCTCAGTTCATATTCTTTGTATCTCCCTCATCATGGCTCCTGGCTTTTCCTACTATGCAAACAATGTTTAGTCATCTACGAGTGTTATGTTAGAGAATTGCTATGTTTAGATTTAGGTTTCGATGAGGATGCTCTCTCGGTGCTCAAGATGTTCCAGTTTTTGAGAGAGGGGTGACATATGATGAAAGAAGTCCTATTGCTATTATTGTGGCAAGAAGGGACATCTTCGAAAGGATTATAGGACATTAACAGCTTTGTGGAAGGACTGGACGACGACAAAGGGTGACTCTCTGGACGAGTCTTTCTTAGCTACAAGTCTAGGTTCAAGTTTCAGCCATGTGGCCCCGGCGATGGTTACAGGGTCCTCCCTTCCCGCTTGCTAGTTTAGATGATGCAGGTCATCTCACAAGTCTTTGGTGCTAGAGAGGAAGTGTGAGAGGGTGGTGAGGTGGGGCAATTAGGCCTCATCTATACTTTTACATAGGTATACAAGATCTAGAGAGGGTTTTCCTTGATGTATCAACTACAGTCTGACAGATTGAAATCTTGGAGTTAGGATTGATATCTAGGTTCATAATGAGCTATTTGACATAGCGTGGGATTGGCTTCTAATTTGAGTTCACATAAGGGGACAGCTTGGTGGTTTGGGAATTTTTTGTTTATTTATGTACTATAGTATTGGTGACAGGATGATGACGTGCACTACTTAAGAGACATTGTTGATTGACATAGAGAGTTGCTATGATTTGTCTCTATTTTCAGGAGTTGGTATGATCAATATCGACATTGTCTTCTCTCGGATGCACCTTGCTAGTGGCTTGCGTATCCATTGCTCGGATATTCGTGGGCTCTATTTGATGGTCTTTGTTGTATGTAGTATGATGAGGCATTCTCTTTGTATATTGTGTTGTACTAGAATACCCATGATTTGAGAGATGATGTTTAGTGGAGTTGTGAGTTCATGTGCAAGTCTATGCATGTTCGAGTGGGCTAGGCATTTTATGATGTGGCTCGTTCATGCGAGTGTCTAATTTCTTTCTTTTTATATGATTGATTGCATTATGGCTGGCCGATTTCTTTATTTGTGGCCCTTAGATGCTGGTTGACTTAATCATGAGTTTTGGCCTATTTATAGGCTAGTCATTTCCTCTTATAGTCATTTACTTTGTTTACTCATACAACAGGTGCATTGGATGGAGCGCTAGTGCTAGTACCCACATAAAGGGTGACTCGTATTGTTTTTGTTACTATCTCATGTCTTAGTATATGGATTTTATTTACAAGCATCTCTTTCCCTCTGAGTTCTTTATGGAGTGTTCTTTCCTTTGCAATGTTTCTCTTTTCTGTTCTCACGTGTTACACAATCTATTACAAGAGTTTTCTATTCTTCCATCATTGCATTAACTTTTGACAACGTGTCTTTATCTAGATCTTAACCAAATCACTTGGAAAGTATTTAGATAAGCTTTCTTTTAGCTTCAATGTAAACCATTTTATGCATTAGGGGGAGTTCTGAGGTCTCGAAAAATCCCTATAAGAGATCCTATAGATAGAATATTTTGGGGAAAGAAATCATTTTGTGGTTTTAAAAAAAGTTTTAACTTTTGATAAATAAGCATATCTTAAATTGTGAAATATCATTACATGACATTCTCATGGCTTATATCAAATCTAAAAACTTGGGCTTCCATAAAGGTGACAATGATTGACCCAATAATAATCCTACATTTTTAGCATAAAAGGGGCAAAGAATAGTCAATTAGAAAAATTTTGACTTTCAATTACCTTTCTCCATCTTCATTTTCATTTTCTTCTCTCGTTCTTGCTAGTTTTTTCCTTGTTTTTCTTTTTCTAATTCATAGTTTTTTGATATTGATCTTCAAATCACATCGTTAGCTTAGATTAATCATCCAGTGATCTTTATATTATTGATAAAAAAGCTCTTTATTATCTTCATATTGAGCTAGAATATGAGTATGAATTGATTATAAAAAGAATCAAACTCAACATTGTTTTAGAGTCCATGAAGTATGTGTGGAGATTCGAAGAAAATAAAAAACTTGCTCTTTGGTTGGATAAAAGGTTATCTTGAAGATCCCATAAAAAAATAGCACATCTCCTTGTTACAATATCTCTTCATTGATGAGGTTTATTGGCGATGGTTATTATTGTTATTTAATATATAACTCAATTTTATTACAAAGAAAGATGATCTAAGATTGGAGAATCACTTATTATCAATAAAACATAGAGATAAGTTATTGTGTAGGGTGAAAGCAAGGTAATCTAGTATGTTTTTGGTGCTTATTAGTAGTATCATGTTAAGAAAGTAGGTGTATGGTAAAATTTTTGTTAGTCACATCATAACTTGTTACAAATTACATGTCGAGATTCCTTTTTGAAAAGCTAAATTTGGAATGATATATAACGCGATAGAAAATTTCGCATTTTAGATAATATTTAGATCTAGTTAACCCATACTAGATTTGTTGTTGTTTTGGTAAAGGTTAGCCTACTTTCAATGAGGTTCTATCTTGTTATAAGAGTTGTCTTGGAAGCATTGGTTGCTTGAATTGATGTAATGCACATATTTATCAATTGCAAGACTCTTTGAATGCCCAATATAATCTTCTCTATGAACTTGAAACTTGTCAATAAGATACTCTACAAGCTCTTGAAGGTTGAAAGAAACATTTAATGTTGCCTTGATATAGTTGAACTTAGATGAATTTCCTACCTTGTCAACAAAAGATCCATTCATTGAATCTCGGAGATGTCTTGAGATTGAACTCGTTAACGATGTTGCACCTGGTAATAAGAGATCTTAGGAGCACTGGTTGCTTGAATTAGTGTAATACACATTAATATCAATTGCAAGACCCTACATGCATATTATAAACTTTTATGTAACTTAAAGCTTGTCAATAAGATTCTCCATAAGCTCTTAAAGGTTGAAAGGAACATTCAACATTGCTTTGATATAGTTGAACTTAGATGAATTTTCAACAAGTTTGATAAGTCCATAATAAAAAAATGTTAAGATAATTGATGACACAAACTATCATAAATAACTTGAAATAATCACACTTTGTTGTTGATTTTAGAATCCCATTAAGAAGATATCCATTCATGTGGCTAGAGAGTAATTACAAATATAAGAAGATTGATTCATTTTATTTTTGTTAATGATGACAAGTTTATAAAGATGACATAAAAGAAAGTAAGATTTAAGATAGAGTTTTACTCACAAGCTATTCCTTTGTAAAACAATGGTAAATTAACACTCTTTTTATTCAAACGTATATAGTTCTTTGGAGATTGTTACAATAGTGAGCATGCTTGGTATCTAAGAGCAAGGCTATTGAAGCATATGATCATCAATCATATCTAACCATAATAAGAGAAAGATAATCAAGGCAAGAGGAAGATTAAAAAAGATACAAAAAAGGATATTAACCAAGGAGGCTATAGTGAATAGAAGAGTTGTCCAAAACCATAGCAATTGAAGGTATGCCTCAATCCCTGTGGCAACTACAATATCCAAGAAAGCCTAAAGGACTCCTAGAAAGGATATCTCTTCTAGGAGAATTCACAAAAAGCAATAGCTTTTTGTATTGCCTTGTAGATACTCTTGTATGTAATTATGATGAAAGCAAAGAGATTTGATTTAATATTAATACTTGAAACTATATTGAAGTAAAGAGAGATTCACTTTAATTTCTTTGCATTGTATATTCTTCTTCTCCTGTTTGATATTTGCAAAAATTATCAACAAAAATGTTTACAATTAAAGAAGTTATGGATCCATTATGTATCATTTTGAAATGAATTAAATGTTAGTATGGATGTGATCTAAAAGCTTGGAAACCTTCTTGAACGTCGAATTTCTTTATCCATGACTGGCAGTACGCACATATACACACATGTATTGTGTGTATGTGTATGCATATGCATATATACATTAGATGTATATGCATGTTTATATGTATGTGTGTGTGTGTATAAAGAGAGAGGGAGAGGGAGAGGGAGAGAAGAAAAAGCCAAAGAAAGATGAGAGGGAAGTTTGAGGCATAAAGCTTTTTTGTGATTTGAATTTAGATTCAATCATGATTATCATGCAATCACAATCATGTCATTAATGTGATGGACAAGACCCTATGCTATTAATGTAAAGGCCACCACAATTACAATTACATGAGGTAAAATAGCTATTTAAATAAAAAATTTATATTTTTAAAAATAATTTTTAATTTTTTAAAAATAGAAGTTTCATTACAAAGGCTTTACTTCTATTAGTCAAAAGCATACACTCTTTACATCCAAAAAGGCAAATTTGAGGCCTCAAAACTCTCATAATGGGTGGCCCAATAAGAGATGACTTTGTCTTCCTTTATCACCAATGTAGTTGGCTATACATTTTTCTTCTTGTATAGCACAATTTACATCCTCTCCAACTCTATTCATAAGCTTGAACTCGTCTATTCTTTCATCCTTGACCACTTTGCTTGACCTATGAAGCTTGGCTAGGGAATCCACAACCACATTGTCGAAATTGCCTCCCTATGAAAGGGATGAGGGATATAAGGGAACCATTAGAGGAGTGGGTGGAGGATGGGATGGAACTTGTGGGATAGATGGTGCACAATTGGGAATGGGTATAGCTATAGACAAGTGTCTCATAGGACCTTGTAGAAGGAAAGGGTGTTGGGATATAAAGGCCCGGTGGCCTTCGTGTATATAGAACACGCACACTGTACATGTGAATGCACCCTTTATATGCCCTAAGTATAAATATATTTTATTCTTTGTGTACCAACATATTGTTGGTACACTCTTATCGTCTCGGACTTTCACTCGGCTCACACTCTCTCCAGCCGTCACTCTCATATGCTCCTACTCGATCTCAAACTCTCTCAGTTGTGTCCTTCTAGTTCCAACAATTGGTATCAGAGCCAAGACTCTGCACGCTTTCCAAGATTGAGGCAACGGTTGCTGGGCTTGTGGCAATAGGCGTGTAGCAGCAGTCAATAGGCGACTATAGCAGGGAACTAGTAGACCAGCGTGATGAAGTGTAGGCGACAGTTGTGCAGTGCAACGACTCGCTGGTGGACGAAACCAGCGTTGGTGAACGGAACTAGCGAAAAGGCAGGCGTAGAGGTCGCATGACGGGCAACAGGCAAGCGGCTGGCGGGCAAGCGTCAGATGTTGCGTGACGGTGACAGGCAAGCGGCTGGCGGGTAAGCGTTAGACGTGATGGGGTCGCGTAACGGTTCGCGACTGGATAGGCGGGCGACGTCTGAGGGTAACGTGACGGGACGGGGGTCAATGGATCCCCCTGCTAGTTCCTTTGTTTTCTCAAAAACAAATCAAATCTTTTCTCTAATCCCCTAATTACCACTTACCACTGACGGGAGTTCACACGCCAGAAGCACAGATCACAGATCTATGAGGATTCCAGCTAGAAATTTGGGGCTTTTTCAAGATTTGATATAATTCATGCATGTCAGTGACTTTTGAGTCAAAAATTGTAGACATTGTGAGTGGTGACCTCAATTAAATTGGAGATTTTACCAGTTTTGTCGAAATTTTGAATTTTTGGGTAAAATTTCCTGACATTGGATCCCAGAAATTTGGGGCTTTTCATGTATTGGCAAAGCTTTACTCAGCTGGGTCAGATTGACTGACATTCATGCAATTTTGGACTTGAAATTTTGGGAATTTGCGCAGAATTTTGGTAAATTTCTGCATCTTTTGCCCATGCAATGGCTGGTTAATGTATAAACAATAGAGATTTATTTTTGGTTGAGGAAAAACAACAGAGTACTTTGCTGGTTTAGCTTGTGCTTCCGCAGATTAGTGCATTTACTCTTGTGTTCGTGATAAAATGGCTGCAACTTCTTCTAGTTCAGACATCAAGAGTTTGATGGAGATCAAATGATTTGATGGTCATGGCTTTGACCTTTGGAAAGACCATATGCAGGGCATTTTGTTCCTGAAGGATTGTGAGGATGCTTTGCAAGAAGATAAACCCGCACTAATGTCTGATGCAGATTGGGCCAGAGTGAATAAAAAGGTTGTGGCTTACATAAAGATGGGTGTCACTGATGACATTCTAACAGACATTAAGGGTTTAGACACAGGTTATGCAATATGGGAGAAGTTGAAGACTACTTATGAGATCACCACACCTGTTAATCAGGTGCATTTAATGCGTAAGTTGGTGAATATGCGACTGGATGAGTCAATGCCTACAGCTGAGTACTTGAGTGCATTTACAGGGATTCTAAATCAGCTTAAAGATGCAAATTTGGATTTTGATGATAAGTTGAGAGCGATATTTTTGATTATGACACTGCCTGACTCTTGGGAGACCTTGGTGGTTTCACTCAGCAATAACCCCAATCTCTCATATGATGGGGTGAGGGGTTCTATCTTAAATGAAGAAATTAGACGTATGTCTAGTAGAGAAGGCAGTAACTCAGCTTATAATGTAAGAGGCAGGGCTGAAAAGAAAAATGCATATGCAGGGCAGAGAAACAAGAGCAAGAGAAAAGGAAAGGATAAGAGTGACATTACTTGCTATCATTGTGGTCGAAAGGGCCATAAGAAACCTGATTGCAAGTACTACAAGAAGGAACAAGAGAGAAAGAAGAATGCATGATATAAAAAGAAGAAGGAAGAAAAGACAGATGCATTGGAGACATCCAAAGGCAAAGAAAAGGCCAATGTGGCCTCTAGTGTGGTCATAGAGGAGCTTTCAGATACAAAGGCTAATGTATTATGTGCAGTTGATTATGATGCCCTTGTATGTCACATGCAGGATATGCAGATTACCAAGGCTGATGTGATTGATGCACTCTTGTCAGTTGATGATGGTGTCACTCAGACTTGGATTGTAGACTCTGGTGCCTCTTTCCATGTAACTCCTTGCTTGGAGCGTTTTGCTATGTTCAATGCAGGTAGTTATGGAAAGGTGTACCTTGGAAATAACCATGCTTGCAGCATTGATGGGATTGGCATCGTACACTTGTATTTAGACAATGGTCAAGAGCTTGTGTTGAAAGATGTCAGATATGTGCCTGGCATTAAAAAGAGTTTACTATCTGTTGGTTAGCTTGACTTGCATGGCTACACTACACTGTTTAGTGGTGGTTTGTGGAAAGTAAAAAAGAGTTGCATGCTGATTGCAAAAGGAACCAAGAAGGGCAAATTGTATTGTTTGCATTGTAAAGCCTTGAATGGCAAGTTTCTTGCACTTATTGAAATTTGTAGCCACGTGGAGTTATGGCATAAGAGATTAGGCCATATGAGCCAAAAAGGACTTGATGTTCTTACCTCTTTGAAGAGGGTTGATGGAAAAGGCTCTAAAATTGATTTTTGTAATTGAGTGTCAGTTTGGAAAGCAAATAAAAAATTCATTTTACTGTGGTGTCTCTCGTAAGTCCAATGTCTTGGACTTAGTGCATTCTGATGTATGTAGTATGCTCGTGAAATCATTGGGTGGTGCTGCATATTTTGTCTCCTTTATTGATGATTATTCCAAGAAGATTTGGGTGTACTTGTTGAAAAAGAAAAGTGAAGTGTTTGCTATTTTTAAAAAATTTCATGCATTTGTGACCACTCAGATAGATAGAAAGATGAAATGCTTGAGAACTAATAATGGGGGTGAGTTCACATCGACTGAATTCAAGTCATTTTGTGACTTACATGGTATTAAGAGGGAGATTACAGCCCCTTACAGTCCTTCTTCAAATGGGGTGGTTGAAAGATATAATAGGACTTTATGTGAAAGAGTGCGATGCATGCTGTCCACTGCCAATCTCCCTCATGCATTTTGGGGAGGCACTCAAAACTGCGGTTCACATTTGCAACCGGTCTCCAAATAGGTCCTTAAATAATGGCATCCCTGAGGAGGTTTGGTCTGGCAAATCGGCCTCATATGACCATTTACATATATTTGGCTGTGATGCTTTTGTACATGTTAGGAATGACATGAGAAACAAACTCGACTCAAAATCCACCAAATGCATTTTCATGGGCTATGGTGATGAGGGCGAATTTGGCTACAGAGTTGGTTACCTCAGTCCAAGAAAATTATTTGTAGCGTAATGTTGTGTTTAATGAGGCAAAATTGCTGAAAGGCTCTTTAGCCTCTAATGAAGATCTGAAAAAGGTGAAATTTCAGAGTTTGCAGCCACCCATAACTTCAAAAAATGAGCCTCAAGGTGTTTTACCACAGGTTGAAACTGATGATCAGCCGGTTACTTTTGAGCCAGATGATGATGGACAGCAAATAGAAGCACAAGGAGGTCATGGATAGCAAGATAGACTTGCTGATTATGAAAATACAGGTGCTGGAAATGAAAATGAAGGTGCTGTATACCATGAACAGCATGCTGAAAATGGTTTACAGTAGCAAATGAATGTTGAAAATAATATACCTCCTGATGTAGACCCAATTCCTGACAATGTTGATAATTGGGTACGCAGGTCTACATGTGTAAGAAGGCAATCACATAGATTTGACCCCTCCTTGCATTATGTGATGCTTACAGATGAGGGTGAGCCTCTTACATACAAAGAGGCCAAGTCATGTGAGTTCAGCAGTAAGTGGGAGCTAGCTATGCATGAAGAGATTAAATCTCTATATGCAAATGATACTTGGGATTTTGTGTCATTACCAAAGGGAAGAAAGCCACTTCCAAACAAATGGGTGTACAAGGTCAAGATAGTTGATGGGAAACCCAAGTACAAGGCAAGGCTAGTTGCCAAAGGTTATGCACAAAAGGAAGGGATTGACTTCCAAGAGGCCTTCTCACTTGTTGTGAAGATGACCACTTTACGTGTGCTTTTTGCTCTTACTACTGTTTCGGATTTAGAGCTGTATCAAATGGATGTAAAAACAACTTTCTTGCATGGTGACATTGATGAGGAAATCTACATGAAACAGCCTGAGGGCTTTGTAGTTCCTGGAAAAGAACAGATGGTGTGTTAGCTAAAACGTAGCCTGTATGGGCTGAAGCAAGCACCACAACAGTGGTACAAAAAGTTTGATAATTTTATGCTATCTCATGAGTTTACACGCAGCCATGCAGATCATTGCTTGTACATGAAAAAGAATACAGATGGTAGCCCCATAATACTTGTTTTGTATGTGGATGATATGTTACTAGCTGGGAAAAGAAAGAGTAGCTTGGATGCTCTCAAAAATCAGCTGAAATCAACTTTCTCCATGAAAGATTTGGGGAATGCAGAGCATATTTTGGGCATGAGGATTCGTAGAGATAGAATGCAAAAATTGCTATTTTTATCTCAAGAAAAGTACATTGGAAAGGTACTGGACATATTTAACATGGCTGAAGCTAAGCCTTTTGGGGTACCCTTACCTCCTTATCTCAAGCTTAGCAAAGCCAACAGCCCAAAAGATGATGTGGAAGCAAATGCTATGAAGGGAGTTCCTTATGCATCAGCTTGTGGTTCTCTTATGTATGCTATGGTTGCTACTCGTCCAGATATTGCTCATATAGTGGGAGTTGTTAGCAAGTTTATGTCAAATCCTGGCAAAGCACACTGGGAGGCTGTCAAGTGTATTCTTCGATACCTTAAGAGTACACAAAGAAAAATTATTTGCTATGGGCAAGGTGCACTTAGTTTGTAGGGTTATTGTGATGCAGACATGGCAGGTGACTTGGACACTCGTAGGTCCACCGGCGGGTATGTCTTTATTACAGTTGCTAGTGGGGCTGTTTCTTGGTGATCCAGGTTACAAAACATTGTTGCACTGAGTATCATTGAAGCTGAATACATATCACCTCTACTGAAGCTTCTAAGGAAGCTATATGGTTGAGTAGACTTGCAGATGATCTCGACATGTCTATGGGTACTGCAGTTTTGGGATGTGATAGCCAGAGTGCTATGTATTTGGCTAAGAATGCCATGTATCATTCATGCACAAAGCATATAGATGTGCGATATCACTTCATCAGAAAGATTCTGGAAGATGGTCAAATCACATTGACCAAGATTAAAACACAAGATAACCCTGCAAATGTTCTCATTAAAAGTCTAAGTAGAGCTCAGCAAGAGCATTGCATTCGACTAGTGAGAGTTGGTTAGCTAGAGGTTCATATCAAACCTTTAAGTGGGAGGTTGTTGGGATATAAAGGCTCGGTGACCTCCGTGTATATAGTACACGCACACTGTACATGTGGATGCATCCTTTACGTGCCCTAAGTATAAATACATTTTATTCTTTGTGTACCAACATATTGTTGGTACACTCTTATCGTCTCAGACTTTCACTCGGCTCACGCTCTCTCCAGTTGTCACTCTCATACACTCCTG
Organism: Lygodium microphyllum; assembly: GCF_053477565.2. Taxonomy (NCBI): domain Eukaryota; kingdom Viridiplantae; phylum Streptophyta; class Polypodiopsida; order Schizaeales; family Lygodiaceae; genus Lygodium; species Lygodium microphyllum. The sequence continues at coordinate 16,879,457 of NC_141144.1, read as the reverse complement.
CTCGATCTCGAGCTCTCTCAGCTATGTCCTTCCAGTTCCAACAAAGGGGAAAGTAGTATAGAAATTACACAACACAGTGAATAGAATTTAAGCAAGGAGTAGAGAATACACAACAAATATGAGAATAATAGAAACTACTTTAATCTCAAAGGAACTGATATAGAGATGGATTTGTCCTCCCATGTGCTTTTAGTGTGGAGCTTAGATGGCAATCTAGATAGATGATAGGCAAAGAGCTTAAGGGTAGCTAGAAGAACTTTGACTAGGTAAAATATAGATAGATCATGGCTTCAAAGGGGTCTTCCTTTTATAAATTAAGATAGTAGTCTAGTGGGCATGCTCAAACCATATTAGGAACCTTTCCTAGTCGGCCAAGGAATATTCTAATAAATATTCTCTTTATCCTTGAGCTAGGGACGTTGCCCTTAGATCCCCATTAGGGGTGCTATTGGCCCCCTTGAGACCCCCTAGCTAGGGGCCACTTCTATGGCCTTTGGACCCCAAAATAGGGGGTCCTTACTAACGCCCATACCATGCAACTCAATGCATTGTGTCTCGAGTTGCTATACTGATATGACTACTTTATCTAATTCAAAGGCTAGATCCATAATGGTCACTTTTTTGCCATTTGGTTATATAGATCTTGAAGAAGAGAATGAACATTTGTGATCTCTACACAAATGGGATCAATCTCCTCACATAAAGGGATGCAAAAGGGACAACACCTAACCAAATTGGAAGTAGACGTACACTTTACACACACGAGTAGAGAGATGATGATATAAAAGAGAAAGAGAGGAGAATGTGTGGTACAATATGGAGCCAATGATTGAAGACACTAATATTTAGAGTTGCATCCCAACCCAAAATGGTGGAGGGGACAATCACACATAAGTGGAGGAATAATGGTGGTGACGATATAGAAATAGAAAGAGGAAGAAGGGTGGAGAGAATGATGGTGTGGAGGGGTTTGGAATAGTGGAATGGGAAGAAAGGGAATAATGGAGGGATGGAGAATGAGAGAGGATGAGGGCAAGAGCAGGAGAGGGTGAGGATATTGTGAAGTGGGGGATAAGGAAGGTGATGAAGTTAAAAGATGGTTGAGGGAGAGGGAGATGGTGTGTGTGATGAAGCTTGGTGGATTAAAGAAGAGGAAGAGAATAGAGGTAGTGAGAATTGTGGTAGAGTAGAGTATGTGTATCCCTTCCCTCTTGAAGGTTCAAAGTGATCTCCTTTTATAGACACTTTGGTTGGATTATATTATTTGTTAATCTTAATTAATCAAGTATAATCTCAATTGATTAGAGTCTCGAATTGGATGATGCATAGGTGATGTAAGGCAGTGCATATGATAGATGATTTTTGATGCCAAGTGCTTAAAAATAGCCAAAAATTACAAATATTAGGGAAAAAATAGAGTTTGTCGAAGGCGGTGGTGGCAATCAGTACGATTTTAAGTAGCAAATCTCTAAAAGCGCTAATGCTAATTTACATGGAAAATCAAACAGTGGCGGATGACCGAGTTATAGATGCAAAACGACATCAGGAATCCAACGCAAGTCTCAGATCTCAATTCCGAGGTCGTTTGATCCCCCATTTAATCCTCGCAAGGTTCGGGGTTGTGAAGCGGCTACTAGATCTGGAAGTCGAGAAGAGCATGACGAGGCTTAGCTTTGAAGATTTCAATGCTACGAAACCACCCATCCAGACGGATCTCGAATCTGATGTCGTTTGCCCCTCCAAAAGCGAAAAAACCACTTGCCGGAAGTGTGAAAGCAAGAGTCATGAACTAGATAATTTGATTACGAGCTTAAAAGCTTTTAACAAAGAGCTTAAAACTAACAAATTGAAATGTTGGGGGGGGGGGGCGTCAGTTTTTTGTGCCCCATTTTCCCCCCCATTTCTCATCATTTTTTGATTGAGCAAATGGAGAGGAGCCCTCTTGGCTGTGGGATGAAGATTCTCTGTGCCTCCGATTGCTCCAGACCACGTGAGGAATGATGCACTGAGCAAAGAGATAAAAAACCAGTCTTTCTCTCTCCTCCCTCTCTCTCCTGCATAGAGGCAATTCATGTGCAAGAAATCAAGAAGAAGAGGGGCTGAAGAATGCTTGTCCGGCTGTGATTGGATTGCTTCAAGATGAAGAGGAGGCTGAGGAAAGAGGTTCAGCACTGAAGAATGGTTGCTGGTCGGTCTGTGGGCTTTCCAGAATAATTATTAAAAAACCTGCAACACGCAAGACACGCAGTATGCTCCAATTTTATGAAGAGATTTGCTTGTTTTTGTTATTTCATGGTCCAAATGTTGTTTATATGCAATGAATTTTTGTTTGAACCTTGTTTGCATAATGTTTGAGGGTTATAACTACAAAAATGCAGAACCCGTAATGATTTAGAGCCGTTATTAATTCTTTAAAACTCGCAAAATGTCATTTTAAATGGAAATTAGTGGTTTTTTTTGATTTTGAGTTGGGAAAAAGGAGTGGAAATAGGATAAAATCAGAGAAAATGTTAAGTTTTAGTCAAAATAATAAGCCAATACAAATAAATCAGAAAATACCTATTTTTCATGAATATAAAATAGGAAAAAATAGCAAAAAATAGAGAAAATTAGGGTTTTCGCGCTAAAAAAATATGAAAAAATAAGATTTATGTGCGTGAATGTTTGGTGAGGTTAAAGCATAAGGTTAAGCCTCAGTTTGGCCTCATCCTTTGTGTTATAGTACGCGTTTATTATTTTTTACATATAGAAATGATACAAAACAACCATTTATACCTACACAATGCAGCAACACCTAAACGGTGAGGGGGGATGAAGTTTGTGCGACGATCTAATAGCTGAAAGGATATAAATTCTGATTTTCCTCTTTGTGCATAGTATTTAGGGACCGTTCCATAGTTAAATATAGGTGACTAGTAGCATGAAAGTTTCGATGCTAGTCCCTAAAGGTAGCGCAGCACGTAACACTTAGTTAAAATTCATGAAAGGGCTGTTTTTCGCACCTCACATGGTTGTTTTTTTAATCATAAAATGGTTGTGCACAATCTTCATACACCTTTTTATCAAGCATGCCACGTGGTATCTCCTAGAATGCATTGCAATTGATTGATAAACTTTGACCAACGCTGAGAGGACAGGAAACCTATTGAGGAAAGTTTTGTGAGGCAAATCAAAATCTCCTGGAAGGTTGAATTATGAAAGAGTGGAGTTTGTGCGAATGTTATATGTATTAGCAATGCATCTTAGGGCCAATCCCCGAGGTGTAGGAGAGTTGCAGTGGAGCCGCGGCAATCAGCCGAGAGGTGCTTCCCTATGTGTGCATTATGAGGCATTATGCCTATATGTTATGGGATCTCCCTCTAAAGAGAAGGGAAGGTGAATGTTGGACTACATATTGGATACAAATGCAAAATCGTCATAAGCATTTAGTGCAAAGTGAGTTTTAGATGCTCCTGGCCCGCGAGGCCGTGTGGTGGGGTTGTCTGTCGTATGCATGAGGTTTGGCTAGTGCCATAGCCAGTGCCGGCCCATTTTAGATTCTATCAGTGGTGTGTCTGTCGGGAGCTGCCTATAAGTGGTGGTTTCCGAATCTTGGTCTTATAAGGGACATGTTAGCTTTATTATATAGTTGATAGCTGCCTTGAAGCAGTGGATGCTAAAATAGGTGGATTAAAGTTTCAGCCATGAGCATGATGATGAAACCAAGGAATCCTCGTAACCCTAAAGATACCTTGTCCATTCTAAATGGTTTAGTGGGATCTTTGGCTAGAAATGTGGCAGATTACTTTACCTTTTCCCTGAAAGTGACACCATGATGGAGTTTGGGTCACTATGGTGAAATACCCATGGAGTAAGCATGAGAGAGAGTCCATGGGAGCTAGAGGAAAGATTAGGGAGTAAAAGTGATGTTAGGATGGCACAGTCGTTTGTGATCCTCAAAAGCGATAATTTTTTGAAGGAAAAGACCGTGATGCCATTAGTCAAAGTAATATATGCCTATGAGCAGGAGATACCTCCGATGCTAGGGTTGATGCAATTGGGTTCCAAAGCATAATTTTGTAGATCCATAAAGCATTGAACGATATCTACATATGTGGAAAACCCTTATCAGAAAGGAAGGTTCTATTAGGACCTACCTCCGACTCTAGGGAAACAATAGCAAATGAGGATAGAATTACTAAAACACCAACATCAAGCGATGGAGTAGACTTCTTAGTGCATAGCATATGACTCCCTAGACCACTCTGTGAGTTGGCAGAAAGGAATAGCAAGGATGATATTAACCTACCTACACCAGTAAAGGTGGAAATGGAAGATGTTGGAGACCCCAAGACACTAGAGTTAGGTCATGAATATGAGGATTTTAATGGCCCAGTGCTGATCTCGAAGGAAAGGACTAAATGCCCTCCTCCTTATAGGGATCTCCAGTGTTTTATGGGCTGGTTAATGAGGATCCGATGGTGCATTTACGAGAATACGGCCTAACTTGCCTTGCAAGTGGGTTCAATGATATTCATCGGATGCTCATATTCTCAAGTACCCTAAAGGGAGAGGCTAGAAAATGGCACTGGAGCCTCCCAAGGGGGTCTATTAAATCCTTTGAGGAGTTGAGTGATCGATTTTTAGATGAATATGAGAAGAAGGTGCCTATGACCCAAGTTTTAGGGTAGCCGATGCAGATTAGGCAAGAGTCCTATCCTTCTGTCAAAGAATACACTAGAGCCTTTGATGACATTTTGAGGCTTTGGCCAAGAAGAGCTACTGCATTGCTAGGTGATGTGCTATGTGAGCTCTTTTTGAGTGGCTTAGAGATTAACATGCAAATCCAAGTGGTACTGCGGAATCCTAAGTCGTTAAGGGAAGCAAAGATGCATGCCATTGATTATGAGGGACATATTCAGAGATGTTGGGAAAAATTTTGGAGTTTTCCCCGCTCAGTACAACTGCATCCTAGCTTTCGACCATTTCTACAAGGAGACAGCTCGCTTGTTGATACCAAGGCAGCCTATGAGAGGAACCTTGGTAGCCAAAATCTCCAAGGAGAAAATGGCAATAGTAGGGATAATATACCCCCTGGGGATAAAAAGATTCCAAGCCCAGTAAGTCCCATCAAGGCTTGCAACACTTCTATGAGAGGTAGTTGTGACGGTGGAATTGATGAAACCATTAGGTCTACAAGCTTAGATGAGCATTCTATGAGTGGTTCTAGTTGTGCTCCTAGTAAGGCTCTTGAGAGACCTTTCCAATTTATAGATGAATCATGCTTTCGAGTAGATGCTATTCCTTTTTAGTAAAAGCATGGTTCCTATGGCTAAGCAGTTGTTGCAGAGTGGACAAAGGCAAGTAAAGAAATCTCGTGTAGAGAAGATGCGGCATGCCAAAGGTCCACCTATACTAAATAGAAGCCATAAGGCTGTGAGGCTATCTGGTAATGGTGATAAATCCACAGTGAGTCCATTGGACCAATGTGGGCAGATGAGACAGTTTAAGAATATGAAAAGGAATATGAGATGGGTTTGGAGGCCCAAAACCCCTAAAAATATTGTTGGTGTGTTAGACGAAGGGCCAAGAATTGCATGTGGACATGCTTTGATGGATTCCCAAGAGGATGCGACTAAAGACCATAATGCAACATCTGACAATAGGGACCGCTACCCTGAGATGCATCTATGTGATGGGTCTAGGCTTGAAGCTCTGTCTAGTTTGGATTGTATCATTGACATATGGAATGGTCCAATTAGAGAATAGTTGAATGATCATAAATCCATGATTCTCCCTGTAGGAGGAGTTACTGGAAATTTGGGACAAGCGATCCATTTGAATGACGACCAAGGGGATGAGATATACCAACCTAATGATGTCATTCATTCAGCTCATAGTACCCAAGAAGAGATGGCCAAGAGCGCCAGTTGTCTATTTACTACGGGTGCAATTAATGGTTTCTTGTTTTAGTCCTGTGCTAGACAGGTTCAAAGAAGCGCTTGGAAGGAGCCTTTGTCGCATGGAAGCTTCTCGTGGCCCTATCCAAGTGATATCTCTTCTTTACGAGTGCCTACTCTTTCACGTTATATGTATCTGTGTACTTGAAGGGGGTTTCTTTCTTTTGTTTGTTGGGGACCGGCAATCAAGGCATGAAGTCCCAGGTTTAGGTTAGGTACGTTTGAGGGAGGTCTGAGTAGTTGTTTGCTTTTGTAAAGACATTGCCAAGCATTGAAAGACCTGTTTTAGAAGGCAATTCTAGTGACCCTGTTTTGCTGACCTGCTAGGCGACCGTTCTAGGAGTTCCTGCTAGTTGTGAGGTAGTTAGAGAAGCCTACTAAAATAATGATGGAAAGAGAAAAAATCCTAAAGATTTGAAAGACAATATATGAATATACGGAGGTGTGTAAAAAGGGGTTCTAACCCCTATAACAATAGAAAAGGAAAGAAAGAAAAATCCTTGAGCTGTTGTTTATTGCCTTGCGAAGGCCTGGTAGGTTCCTGGGAATGAGACAAGATTCGGGGCTGATGCCTTGTCTTCTTTGGGGTGACATCTTGCCCTAAAATAAAAAAAATATAAGAAGGTTGGAGCGAAAATAAAAGTGAGCGTTAGAAAAGGATTAAGTGTCACCTCGCGAGGGCTTGGTAGGTTTTTGGGTACCGATACAGGACCTGAGGCCGATGCCCTGTTCTTCTTGGGTTACTACCCTTAGCTCCCTCCTTTTTACACGCCCGACTATGGACAATCAGACGCTAAAAGAAAAAAACTGTGCTAAAAGAAACTATTTCTTGACCAGGCTGTAGGAGTCCTCGCCTCTAGTAGAAGCTCCTGGTTGAGTTGTCATTAGTCAGGAAGGTAGGTCAGACCACCACTTAGGGAGACCTCTTTGATAGTTCTTTTTAGTTTGGTCGTGTTGGAGTAGTGACTAGCTTCGAGCCTTCTATCAGATTATGCTGGGCCTACTCCTCGTGGACTTCATGCCTTGGTTTTGTCAGGGGGTAGGGTATGAGCTGTGATGTATTGTGTTGTGTATTTTTTGTATTAGCTTGATGCTCCTTTTTGATTATGTGCAGATCTCTTTGTGGAATTCAATAGGCTGAGTCGCCCTATCCCGTGGTTGCCAATGACAGATGATTTTTGATGCCAAGAAGTGCTTAAAAATAGCCAAAAATTACGAATATCAGGGGAAAAAAAGACTTCGTCGAAGGCGGCGGTGGCAATCAGTACGATTTTAAGCGGCAAGTCCCTAAAGCACTAATGCTAATTTACATGGAAAATTAAATGGTGGCAGATGGCCAAGCTGGAGTTTTCCTAGATGGAAAACGACGTCAAGAATCTAACGGAAGTCTCAGATCTCAATTCTGAGGTCATTGATCCCCCATTTAATCCTCGCAAGGTTTGGGGTTGTGAAGCGGCTACTAGATCTGAAAGTCGAGAAGAGCGTGACGGGGTCTAGCTTTGTAGATTTCGATGCCACGGAACCACCCATCCAAACGGATCTTGAATCCGGTGTCGTTTTCCCCTCTAAAAGCGAAAAAACCACTTGCCGAAAGTGTGAAAGTAAGAGTCATGAACTAGATAGCTTAAAACTCACGAATTGAAATGTGGGGGGGAGGGGGGGCGTCAGTTTTTTGCGCCCCATTTTTTTCCCCATTTCTCATCATTTTTTGATCGGGCAAATGGAGAGGAGCCCACCCTTTATACTCAGCCTCTGTACTAGACAAAGCAACTATAGATTGCTTTTTGCTGCTCCAAGTAACTGCTGCACTACCAATAGAGAACATGTATCCACTGGTAGATCTTCTATCAGACATACTACCAGCCCAATCTGCATTTATGTATCCAAACACATGTACATCTATACCTGACTCATAGAAAAGTCCATAATGTAATGTGGACTTCACATATCTCAATATACGTCTGACTGCATCCAAATGTGGCTTTCTAGGTACTTGCATAAACTGACTCACAAGACCAACAGTGTAGCTCAAGTCTGGCCTTGTAATGGTCATGTAGATCAAACTCCCCACTATCCTCCTGAACATAGTAGGGTTTTCTATCTCATCCCCAACATCAGCACTCAAGTTTACATTCTGCTCCAACGAGACTGAAAGTGGTTTGCATGCTGTCATACTATACTTGGACAACATATCCAAGCCATACTGTCTTTGGGACAGCCATATACCATCATCACATCTGATCACCTCAATGCCAAGGAAGTACCTTAGCTCACCTAAATCCTTCATCTCAAACTTCTTCTTCAAAAAGTCATTGACTTCAGCAATCCCATTATCACTATCACCTGTAATAATCAAGTCATCCACATAGATGACTATGATGACCAAACCTGTATCTCTCTTTCTCACATAAAGTGAGTGATAAGCATCAGAAACATAAAAGCCAATATTGACAAGATACTCTCTGATCTTGTCAAACCACGCTCTAGGTGCTTGCTTGAGCCCATAGAGTGCCTTCTTCAACCTGCACACATACGTGGGATGCTCTAAATCTTCATAACTTGTTGGCTGATCCATATACACTTCTTCCTGCAAATCACCATGCAAGAAGCCATTCTTCACATCCATTTGCTGCAACCTCTAACCTTTGGCTACTGCCAAAGCAATCACACATCTAACAGTTGCCATCCTAGCAACTGGACTGAAGGTTTCTTCATAATCTATGCCATATGTCTGGGCATACCCTTTTGCAACCAGCCTAGCTTTGTACCTACTAATAGAACCATCTACATTGTGCTTAATCTTGTTAGAATATCAAGCTCATATTATTCTCATGTCAGTATGTATGACCGACATCAGCTATATCAGCAAGTGTGGGACATTAAATAAGTCGGTGGTCTTAGACCCAGTGTGAATGGTCCTACGGACCTTAGTACTATTGTATACACTTATGTTATGTGTGCGGTCTATCAGATAATGGAAGAAAGAGAGAGCACTCTGCTCTTGACTCTTGTCTCTGTCTCTGAATCGTAACATGGTATTAGAGCACCCATGACTGGGCTCTGTGCAGTGCATACGGGAAGAAGACCTAAAGATTGAACTGACAGAGTTGAAGAGAACAAAGGACTAACTGTCATTTTCCTATGCTACAAGGTAGGCATTATCATTGTGACTTGTCATTGCTTGAAGGAGGACCTGTAACTTGTTTGGAGCCTTGTAAAGGCTTGGTTGATCATCATTTAGTGGATATACATCGAAGTGATCATCAATGTGAAGAAGGAGAAGCCCAGATCTGTCCACACAAACTACGCTAGGTTGCTGATCTACATATGTTGGTTGGATAAGCACATTGGAAGGGAGTGGAGCACTTAAATGCTTACTAAATCATCATTGGAAGATGTTTTATTGTCCTGGAATGCTAACCCTTGATGTAGAGCTCATCTATGAGCTGTGATAGTTGACCACAGATCTGAAAATAGTGAAGACCTGCTGTAAGCAGGGTGTATACAGCATACACTTGATTCTACTCAAGAGCTTTGAGCTTCTTGGCATGCTCAGGAGAACTTGTTGAAGCATATACATGCTCTGGGAACCATATGCATTGACTGACACGGTTGTGGATTGAAGTTATTGATTGAAATGCTCAGTTTTGGGAAGTCAATGATAGGCTGACAATTGTCATAAAACTGTCATCATATAGTCAGTGCCTTGAAGAAGTACATGCCTTTTGTTACCTACAGGGAGTTGTATGGTACGGGATATGACTGTCGAATGCTATAAGCATTGATATGAGCATTGAAAGCTCTTAAAAACTGAAGTTTGAATCTAGAAACAAATGTATTCACAGGGTATTGGCTGGTCATAAACAGTGAATGCATTATATGACATTGCCTCTTACAGATAGAGTGTCTACGGATGCTTGTTTGGTCATGTATTGACCTGTACACACAGTGGCATATGTATGAAGTGGTTTGAGATTCTCTTGGGCTGAAATACATCTTGATTTGATAGTTTATTGGCTATATACAATCTGTGAGTAGATTTATGTCCCTTGTACTTACTGGATATGCACTGTTTTGTACCCGTATGCTTATGACTGGACTGCCACATGTACCAGCAGATATTCTCGAGGGTTTGGAACATGTATCACATGTATACACATTGATTTTGGCCTTGAAATTGCTGTTGGTTACTCATAGTTTATAGTTTTCGGACTGTATGTATTTACCCTGGCAATGAGGTTGCAGGAGTTTAAGCTGAAGCAACTCCATAGCATATGTATTGACTATTATACTTATGAGTTAGACCACTAGTTTGTGGATTGTTTTGAGCTGTCATTGGGCTGAAATACCCTGGTTTTTTACTGCAATTAATTGCAGAAAATTGTCATAAACAGTTGAGGATTGAACTTGGTCAGTCATACTTGTTGGCTTAGGAAGTCAGGCAGTGACTAGATAGTGTCTGGTACAAGATGGCTAATGCAGAGAGGACTGACGATATAACCCAAATAGTGGGGGAAAAGCTTGACAATAATAATTATGCCATATGGAAGTTCTGCATGGAGAACTTCTTAATAGGGAAAGGCTATTGGGAGTTGGTGACTGGAGCAGAAGATAAACCTGAGCTCCCAGATCGACCTATGGCTGATCAGAGATGATTACACTGAGCTTGGATAGAAAGAGCTCGTAGAGTCTTGCACTGGCTCTCTTTATGTATCTCAGATGCTATGGTAATATAGATAATGAACTGCATCTCTCCTAAGAATGCATGGGACATTTTGGTTAAGTATTATGGCACAACCACAAGTGCCAGGAAGATACAGTTGAAGCAAAAGTTCAACATGGAGAGAAAGAGCATATCTATACAGGATTATGTCACAGAGGTTAAGACCATTGCGGATCAATTGGCATCTGTTGGTTCATAGGTTGAAGATGAAGATATGGTTGCTGTGACTTTGAATGATTTGGGGCCTGAGTATAAGTCTTTTGACACTTCTGTGTCTGTGCGGGCTGAAATGCCTAATTTCAATGAGCTGGTTGCATTGCTTATCCATGAAGAGGTTAAGCTAGGCTTGGCTACAGGATCTAGCGATTCTAAAAACAAGGATGCAGTTTTCTATTCCAATCAACGCGGCCGTGGAAACCATGGTAGAGGCTATGGATCTAGCAGAGGAGGCCAGCAAAATGCATCCTATGGCAATAACAACCAGTAGGCATCGAATGCAAGAGGTGGTGGAAACTTTAGAGACAGGGGGAGATCTAGCCCTAGAGGTAGAGGCTTCTGGCAACAGCAGTGTCCATCTGACAATCCGAACAAGGATAAGGATTGTCATTACTGTGGAAAGTATGGGCATATTGCCAAGGACTGCTGGAAGAAGCAAGGCAATCAGAAAGGCAAACAACACAAATATTTTGCTACATCTAGTCAAGCAGATGATCACGAGATAGATTGTTTTCCATGCAGTATGTAAAAGATAGAGTTGTTGAAAAAAGCACTGATGATGCAGTTTGGTACATTGATTTAGGGGCATCGAACCACATGACTCCTCATGGTGATTGGTTCACTGATATGGTGGCTGAAAAACATGGCTATGTCTGTACAAGTGATGACACGCAGCATAGCATTGAGCATAAAGGCAAAGTGCCTCTGGTAGTTCATGATGGTGGCAAAAAGAAAAATTTGCATGATGTATTGCATGTTTCTTCGATTATGAAGAACTTACTGTCTGTCGATCAGATGATGGAGCAGAACTTGCAGGTTAGATTCAACAAGCATGGTTGCTTTATTGAAGAGTTTGGCAATGGATGCAAGTTGATAGCTCATGGTCACAGGAATGGCAGAATGTTTACTCTTGATGCTACCTTGTCAGAGCTGAATTCAGCTTTGTTTGCCCATGGTTCTGGCACTATCAGAGATTTGGAAATTTGGCACAAGAGAGTGGGGCATGTGAATTTGCAAAGGCTACAAATTATGCAGAAAAAACAGCTTGTTACAGGTTTACCCAAGTTCCAATATTCAGATATTGGTCATGTATGTGATGCTTGCCAGTTTGGTAAGCAGTCAAGGTTGCCATTTGTCATGCATGTAAGGCAGAGTACACGTCCATTGCAGTTAGTGCACTCTGATGTTTGGGGGCCAGCCCATAATGCATCCATGGGAGGCTCGAAGTATTATGTGACATTCTCATTGATGATTACAATCGCTATATTTGGGTTTACATTTTGAAGACAAAGGATGAGGTATTTGTTATTTTTCTGCAGTTTAAAAAGCAGGTTGAAAAGGAATTTAACTGCCATATCTCTTGCTTGAGATAAGGTAGTAGTGGGGAGTATGTGTCAAATGAGTTTGACAACTTTCTGGCTGAAAATGGCATACGCAGGGAGCTTATCTGCAGCTACACTCCTCAACAGAATGGGGTAGCTAAAAGAAAGAACAGGGTCTTGATGGATGCTGCTCGTGCCATGATGAATGAGAAGAAGATGCTGCTCTATTATTGGGCTGAGGCTATTATAATAGCCATGTATATCTTGAAGGTATTCATGAAATGACACCGTTTGAGAAGCTGTATGGCTATAAGCCAAATGTAAGTCACATGAAAGTCTTTGGCTGTCTTGCTTATGTGCATATTTCAGATGAAAAAAGGAAGAAGCTGGATCCAAAAGTGCATAAGTGTGTTCTCATTGGACATTCGCAGGAGAAGAAGGCATACAAATGCTATGATCCCTCTACCAGGGAGACTTTGGTGAGCAGAGATGTTATTTTTTATGAGATGGGTTCTTGGTATGTATCACCGGCTACAGTGCCATCGGATATGCCTTCCACTCATGTATCTACAGTTGATTTGCAGCAGAGCACTGCTATGACAGGACCTAGTAGTCAGACAGTATCCCCATGGACAGGGAGATTGAGGAGCTCATCGTCCACTGATACCAGTATGTTAGTGAGGGGGAGATATGATGTCATGGACAGCAAAGGAAAAGAGAAAGTTATTGAGGATGCATCTGGTATGATGACACCTAGTAGAATGACTTCTAGATATGAGTCTGTTGACACTTTAGACAGTGAACTTGGTATTCCGACTACCTATACGCTTGGCGCAAGGTAGAGCAGGTACATTCCGCCTCATGAGAGAGGGGAATTGAGCAGTGCACCACAGCCTAGACATTCACAGAGGGTCAGATACCCTATTGACAGGTTGACATATAGTGGCTACACTGCAAAGCATTATGCTTACATGACAAAAGTGATGGAGATCAAAGAACTAGGTACATATGCTGAAGCAGTGGAAGATGAGAACTGGTGTGCAGCTATGGATGAAGAAATGAATGCCTTGGCTGAAAATAAGACATGGGATCTTGTGCCACTGCCTGAAGGAAACAAGACCATTGGCTGCAAATGGGTCTACAAAATCAAATGCAAGTTGGATGGCAGTGTGGAAAGGTACAAATCCAGGCTAGTTGCTAAGGGGTATGCCCAACAGTATGGACTTGATTATGAGGAAACATTCAACCCTGTTGCCAAGATGGCAACCATACGCACTATGATTTCTTTGGCTGCCGCTAGAGGCTGGAAATTATAGCAGATGGATGTGAAGAATGCCTTTCTTAATGGTGACTTAGCAGAGGATGTCTATATGGTTCAGCCAGAAGGATATGTTCACCCTGATTTTCAGCATTATGTATACAAGCTGAAAAAGGCACTGTACGGGCTGAAGCAGGCTCCGAGAGCTTGGCATGCTAGGATCAGTAACTACTTGCAGAGGTTGGGATTTACTGTTGGTAGGGTTGATCACAGCCTATTTACAAAGAAGACTGACAGTGGCTTGGTAGTGCTGGTCATATATGTTGATGATTTGATAATCACTGGTGATGATGACTTGGGCATATAGCATGTAATGAAGATGTTGAAATCTGAATTTGACATGAAAGATCTCGGTGAATTGAAGTACTTTTTGGGTATTGAGGTAATCGAGGCTGAAAATGATTTATGGCTGATGCAAAAACATTATGCCATGGAAATGCTGAAAAAGTATGGCATGGCTAAATGCAAACCATTGGATACACCCCTTGATCAGAATGTCAAGCTGGACATTAGCACTGGAGCTGAAATTCAGGATGTGACTATGTACATGCAGATGGGGTTGGAAGTTTGATCTACTTGACCATCACTAGGCCAGATTTGAGTTATGCAGTTGGGCTCATAAGTCAGTTTATGCAGAAGCCCTGGAAGCCACATTTGGATGCTGTTAGGCGGATTGTGAGATATGTTAAGTCCACTGTAGATTATGGGCTATTCTATATGAGAGATAAGCCCTTGAAACTGGTTGGATACACAGATGTGGATTGGGCAGGATGCTCATATGATCACAGATCTATGAGTGGTTATGCTTTTGGCTTTGGAAGTGGCATGATCAGTTGGAGCAGCAAGAAGCAACCAACGATTGCATTGTCTAGTACTGAGGCAGAGTACAGGGGTGCTGCATTGGCAACATGCAATATTTCATGGCTACTCAAGCTTATGGCTGATTTGGATATTCAGGTGGATGCTCCAGTGACCTTACTATGCGACAATCTCAGTAGTGTACTCCTAGCAACGAATCCAATATACCATGCCAGGATAAAACACATAGAGGTATACTAAATTTTATCAAAGAGATGGTTCTTGCAGGGAGAGTAGATCTTATGCATGTGAAGACTGATGAACAGGTTGTAGATATCTTTACCAAGTCTTTGGGTAAATATAAGCTTAGTAGTTTTAGACAGCTACTTGGAGTTCATCAGATGATTTGAGCTTGAGGGGGAGTGTTAGAATATCAAGATCCTATTATTCTCCTATCAGTATGTATGATCGACATCAGCTGTATCAGCAAGTGTGGGACATTAAATAAGTCGGCTTCGACCCAGTGTGAATGGTCACGGACCTTAGTACTATTGTATACACTTATGTTATGTGTGTGGTCTATTAGGTAATGGAAGAAAGGGAGAGCACTCTGCTCTTGAATCTTGTCTCTGTCCCTAAATCGTAACAAATCTTATAAACCCACTTACATCCAATAGCTTTCTTGCCCTTTGGCAATGATACTAGATCCCAAGTCTTATTGGCCTCTAATGCAGCCATCTCCTCATCCATTGCTATATCCCAATGCGCATGACCAACAGCCTCCTCAAAACATGTGGGCTCAACATCCTCAATCACTTTCACCATATAAGCATAATGGTGAGTCGCATAACCTTCAAAACCAAATTTGTTAACAGGGTATCTCATCCTGCTAGACCTGCGTACCACTGGATCACTCAATGGAGTCTTTGCATTGACGTGTGCTCTCTGCACACCTGGAGTCCTCACTGAAGGAATGCCGAGCTCATCATCCAAGCTCTCTGAGCCACTAGAGTCTCCATCAAGTACTGCATCAATGCTATCTAACACTTTATTCTTTCCTTTGTCTTTACCTATAGTGCTACTAGATGCACCTGAAGATGTAGAGCTACTCCTTAGTCTCCCAAACCAAGGACTACCAGATGATGTCTCTGGTCCACTAAGAGTCTGTGATTCTTGCTTTTTAGGCTGCACATGAGTGTCATGAACATCATCATCATCCAATGCATCACCACTAGATGCAAACCAACTGCTCATTTCATCAAAAATGACATCCCTGCTCACTCTGAACTTACATGTGAGAGGGTTATAACAACGATACCCTTTTTGCTCTAAAGAGTATTTAACAAAGACACACTTTTCAGCCTTTGGATCCAGTTTCTTCTGCAACTCATCTAGCACATGAACATATGCAATACAGCCAAACACTTTTAAGTGTGAGACATCAGGCTTCTTACCTGTAAAACATTCTTCAGGGGTCATACCATGAATTGCAGCTGTGGGAGTTCTGTTCATAATATAAACAGTAGTATGAATAGCCTCAGACAAAAAATGCTTAGGTATATTCTTTTCAGCCATCAAGGCGCGTGCAACTTCTGAAATATGCCTATTTTTTCTTTCTGCAACCCCATTTTGCTGTGGGGTATACCTGCATGTGAACTGTCTCTTTATCCCATGAGACCTCAGAAAATCACTGAACTCATTCAAGAGGTACTCTCCCCCTCCATTTGACCTCAAGCACTTTACTTTCAAGCATGTATCTCTTTCAACTGGAGCCTTGAAAGTTCTAAAGTGCTCAAACGCTTCACTCTTTTCCTTCATAAAATATATCCACAGCTTTCTAGAACAATCATCAATGAATGTGACAAAGTATGAACTGCCTCCAAGAGATACATTTTGTGTAGGCCCCAAATATCTGTATGCACAACATCAAGGATATTTCTACTTACATCTCTGTCATGTGAAAAGGGTTGTCTTTTCTTCTTATCAAACTGACACGCTTCGCATACCTTATGAAATTCTACAATTCTAAATGTAGGAAAACCTATAACCAATCCTTTGGACTGCATTAATTTCAGCCTTTGTACATTTGCATATCCAATGTGTTTGTGCCAAATTTCAATATCTGCAACAACACATTTTTCTTTAGCATACATAGCAGCATTCAAAGTAGGAATTCCAGCATCCAGAGTAAACATACGTCCAACTCTGCTTCCCTTTGCAACCAACCTGCACTTGTCATTGAAGTCTTTTACAAAGCAGCCCTTTGCATTAAATCTGACTTCAGCCCTTGCTCTACCATCTAAGTGACTGATACCAAGTTTCTTGTAATAGATGGCACGTGTAATACATCTGAAAGACTCTTTGTCTTACCATCATGCAAGGACAAGGGAACTTTTCCAATGTGTGAAATTGGGTGGCATGAATCATCACCCGTCTGCACATAACCTGTATTTTGCAAATCTTGCATCTCTCCAAACCATTCTACATGGCTGGTCATATGATTGGATGCACCTGAATCAACATACCAAACATCATCATGTGTTCCCTTTCCTGTGTGAAATTGGGTGGCATGAATCATCACCCGTCTGCACATAACCTGTATTTTGCAAACCTTGCATCTCTCCAAACCATTCTGCATGGCTGGTCATATGATTGGATGCACCTGAATCAACATACCAAACATCATCATGTGTTCCCTTTCCTGTAATAGCATTCAACATATGCTACATAACAAACAGACGTTCATTTTTTTCTTCATTATGTCGTGAAGACGATGCATAGTTTCCTTGCTGCAACTTACCACTGCGAATATCATCTTTCTTAGCATAACATTGGGCTGCAATATGACCTGTTTTGCCACAATAGTGACACACAATACCAAAGTTGTTAGAACCTCTATTCTGCCATCCACCTCTTCCTCTAAAGCTCCCCCTGCCTCTAAAGTTACCACGACCTCCTGAAACCTGCATATCGCCAAATTGCTGATTCAATCTGTTTTGCTGGTTGTCACTACCACGACCTCTTGAAGAGGACCTGCCACGTCCCCTTCTTGAACTAGAGTAGAAAGCTTGGATCTCTTCACCACTTTTTTCAGATGTCTCACTCTTCATGTTGATCTCTTCAGTAATCATAAGGGAGACCAACTCTTCGAAATCTGGAAATGGCTTTCTGACATATACGGAAGTTACAAAAGACTTTCAAGCCTTTTCATTGTTAAGTCCACCCAAGGTAGACAACACCAAATCATCATCATCGGGCATTGCATCAATCATTTCCAAGGCATCTGCAATGCTCCTTACCTTCAATGCATACTCATTGATAGACATTTTCCCTTTCTTCAATGTATTCAACTCTTTCTTGAGTTGAATCTTTTGTGCCTTTGTATCTACGAAAAACATACTTTCAAGTATGGTCCAAGCTGCATATGAATTCTCTGTATTTCTAATATGTCCCAGCATATTATTGTACTACAGACAGCCAATATATGACCTTTTTGTCTTTTGCATTCCATTCCTTCCGTGCCTTTGTCTCTTCTGCAGTTGGAGGATCACTCACCTCCGGCTCCTTTTCTTCACGTGAAACAAACTCGTAGAGGCATTTTCCAACAAGGAAGTTCGTGACACAGAACTTCCATGAAGGGTAGTTGTTCTTGTCGAGCTTCTCAATGATGGGGTTTCCACTGTTCTCTGCCATTATCACAAAACTAATACCAAATAGCAAGCAAATCTTTTGCAACCCTCGACTTGTAGTGCACAGCAATACACCAGACAGCCTTTTTCATTGTCTGCTCAACAATACATGCAATCTACAACCAGTTTGTAGATAAACCTTGTGTTCATTCACTGATAAACACCTTTGAACTTACAGATCTAAAATCTGTAACCTATGCACCTGTATACGGCACACAGCTGAAATTGCAGGATACCTCGAACTGTTGTCCACAATCTTGCGAGTCTAAAACAGGGCCTGAAATGACCTCAGATAGCCAAAACAACAGCGGAAAGCCCTAAAGGCCTAATTTGCAAAATACAGAGGGCTCTTTGCGCACACCAAATCTTACTACAATCTGAGATTTTTGCTCTGCCCTGCTTCTGGTGCCTCCACATGCACTGTCCAAGAGAAGAAGTAGAGAATGGAAGAGCTTCTTACCCATTACTTGCTTGCTTGAATCCTTGGCTCCTCTCCTTTGCTTTGGCCTTCAAAACTAGCCTCAATCAGTGGTGCAGCTCTGATACCATGTCACAAATCGCGTGGTGGGGAGACTTGCTCAAGATGCTATGTTGAACACACACAGAATGCACAAGGAGAAGCTCACTCAAGAGACAAGAAGAGAGATGGAGGCCAAAACGTTTTCTTGTTGGTTTCTTCTTCTTCTTCCACACCCTTTACAATGTACATAAAGTATAGATAAGATACAACATAAAGGAAAGTGGAGTACTAAGTCAAACAATGCATAATCGACTACACTAGTCAACTGGTGCTATAACTATGCCAGCTGTAAATAGGTGTAACAACCTGAATATAATAAGTAATGAGTCAATGGCCATGTGAGAGTCATAATGACCGCCGACGTGCTAAGTGTAGACATGTGGAACCATCTAACCAGGCGGTCCATCATTAATGTCCGCATGTGTTGAGCTTGTCATCTCAACATCTATAGCTCGTGACTATCATTTTTGAAGTAGCCCCTCATTAATAAGGCACTTGGACATGGCTTCTTGAGCCCCCGGCACTTGATTTCAACCTTGGCCTTGGTCTTCAAGATTGGCATTGAGAATTGATGTGATTTACTTTAGATTTGATACCATTATACATAGTTTACAGGCAGCCCACAACAGTGCTACATTAGCATTTTATGTCTAGACCACTTTGGCATTGACATTGGTTGCATGGTTGGTCTTGAATGCTTCCCGAATGCTAGGGGAATGTATGCCTATGATGTGAGATACTTTTGGGGCTGAATTTTCTCAGCCATTGACTATTATACACAATCCACAGGTATCCCAAAATAGGATAATCCCTTGTCATTACATTTTATGCTTATGCTACATGGTCATTTGATGCCCGATTATGTCCGGTTGGTGCCTATACATATGGAAAGGTATACCTATGGTTTTCCTATGCTTTTGAGTATGGATTGAGCCATTTTTTCTCATTTTTGGACTGTTATTTGCTGTTGGAATAAGCACAGTTGAAGCTATTTTGCTTCCAGTTTGGTTATGCATATTGGTTACAAATTGCTCCCCTGGCTACTTGGCTTGATACCTTGATGCATTTGGATGATGCCACATTGATGTTTATGCTTCCAGAAGAGCTCAATTTATGGTGTCACTATCATTTTTTATTTGCAACTGGCATGCTACTTGAGACAGTTCATGTTACATATCACTTGGGTGATCCTTGTTCGACCCTCTTTGGGATTGATGGTTTCACTATCATTTTTTATTTGCAACTGGCATGCTACTTGATACGGTTCATGTTACATATCACTGGGGTGATCCTTGTTCGACCCTCTTTGGGATTGATGTGTGAGGTAGATACTTTTGGTCTCAGCTGCAAGATGGCAAATGTTTAGGCTTCGTCTTGACATTCATTATAGTATTTCTTTGAGCAATTTGAGTAATTTGACATTTGGTTGGTTTATCCCTTATGCAACTTGGATGCTATTTGGCCTTTTGATGCTCCGATGATTTTCTTGGATCTTGGATGTTTGGTGGATGTAGATACATATTGAGCAGTGATTGTTCTTCTTTGGTAGTTGGATATTGAGCTTTGATTGTTCGTTGGTGTTTGGATTTGTTGCAGGATACATGGTTGATTAGTGGACTTTACAGTGCTTGGGTTGCAATTATGGATTTCTTGCTCCTTTGTTGTCTAGCTTCTATGCTAGTTGGGCTTTTGTTCCCCATCCATGTTAGAGAGCAGATGCTATGTATGCTTAACTAAGTGCATCGGCAATTGCATTCTCCTTTCCAGACCAATATTTGATTTCAAAATCATATTGCTCCAGCACTTCAATCCATCAACGTTGCCTCATGTGGAGCTCATTCTAGGTAAAGATCCACTTAAGACTTTTATGATCCGTCACTAGGGTAAACCTGTTACCCAGCAAGTAGTGTCTCCAAAGATTGAGAGCATGGATGACAGCTAACTGCTCCAGATCGTGGGTAGCATAGTTCCTTTCATGGCTCTTCAGTTTCCTTGAAGAGTATGCTACAGGATGACCCTCTTGCATAAGCACACATCCTAAGGCAAGTGTGCTAGCATCAATTATCACTTTAAACTCCTTAATAAGTTCTGGAAGTTTTAGGATAGGTGCTGTTACCAAGCTTTGCTTTAGTTTGTCAAAGCTGGATTGTTCAGTCGTTGACCATACAATTGATGTTTGCTTCTTCAGTAGATCGGTTAGTGGTGCTGTAATCAAAGCATAGTTTTTGATAAAGACCTTGTACCATCCTGTGAATCCAAGAAAATTACGTATTTCTTTGACAATTGTTGGTGTTGGCCACTCCAGAATGTCTCTGACCTTGGCCTGGTCCACTGAAATTCCTTCCACTAAAACAATGAATTCCAGATATTCAATCTGTCGTTTGAAAAATACACACTTCTTCTTTTTGGCATAAAGCTTGTGTGCCCTCATTGTTTCAAGGACAATGCAAAGCTGGGTTTCATGATCTTCTTCCTGTTTGGAGTAGACTAGGGTATCGTCAAAGAAGATGAGTACGAAGTCATCAAGATAGGGCCTAAAGATATCCTACATTAGCCTGTTGAAGGTGGCAGGAGCATTTGTTAGCTCGAATGACATGACCAGTAACTCAAAATGCCTATATCTAAATGCCTTCTTTGGGATATCCTCTTCCTTGTCCTTATCTGATAATATCCAGATCTGAGATCAATCTTGGAGAAGATCTTTGCTCCTTGAAGATGGTCAAGAAGTTCATCTATTCTTGGAATAGGATATTTGTTCTTAATGGTTGATTGATTCAACCCTTTGTAATCAATACATAACCGAAGCGTTCCATCTTGGAACATCATTGGAGCTCCCCATGGTAGACTACTAGGACAGATGTAGCCTTGGTCCATTGAGTTTCTCCTTTAGCTCAATCGCTTCCGGGATGAACATTCTATATGGTCTCTTTGCGATTGGTGCAGCTCCTGGAGCTAACTTGATTTCATGATTAACTTCCCTTTGAGGAGGAAGTTCTGTGAGCTCTTCAGGAAATACGTCTGCATACTCCTTTAGCCATGAAGGTTCTTCCTTAGATTCCTGATTCTGATCTAGCTTATTAAGCTTAATCAAATAGACAGGTAGCCCTTTTCTAACTCCTTTTATTATCCGGGATGCTTTGGCCAATTGAATTTTTGGCTTTCTAGCCTCTCCTTGAGTTGTGACCAATTCCCCTTTAGAATTTCGAAAGGAAACTTGGCCCTTTCCACAGTGAATGTGGGCATCATTAGGTTTAAGCCAATCCATTCCGAGCGAACACTCATGGATACCTAGGTTCATAACCCTGAATGACCGAAGTTGACTTTCCACCCAGTAGGAATTCCACCTTAGTAGTTTGCCTGGTACAAGTGACCTCACGACCATTTGCTAATTCCACAAGTAAGGTAGGTGTCTCTATTGTGGCTATTCCTAATCTTCTTGCACAAACTGGTGAAATAAAAGAATGTGTACTGCTACAATCAATCAAGGTTTTGAAGCTTTTACCTTGATAATCCGATGGTGTTTGAATCACCGAGAACTGGTGATTCGGGCCTTTCTTGTGAAGGGCGGCATGAACTGTTGCCCTCTCAAAGTCTGCTTCCATGGTCGGGTCTTCTTCATCGCACATCTTCTTGTTGTCAACACTGGCGGTTCTTCCTCAGGTCTTGACGGCGGCTCCTTGGCCACGAGCGGTTCCTTGGAATGGCCCTTGTTGACGTTGTCCTCCGCCAAGCTTGGGACATTGCATTTTGAAATAACCAGGCTCGTTGCAATGGAAGCAACGGAGATTACAGCCGTACTTGGTGTAGGGGTCGGACTAGGGATCTGCACTTGAGGTTGTGCCTGGGAATTGAAAATTCTTTATGTTAAAAACTTGCTAAACGTTTCTCTCATTACATTACAAGCCCAGTTCCAAGTGACCTAATCACTTAACTTCTTTATCAATACTCATAGTCAAGACAATCATTGATAAAAAGAAGTCTTATTTCATTCATATGGGCATAGCCCTTTCGAGTACAATTATTTTTGGGAAGATGGAACAAGCTGATACATTAATTCGGGGAGAATAAGATTGTGTTACATTGAGCTACGAGAACTGAGTAATAGTATGGATTGGGGTCATGGATTTTCAGTAATCGATAGGTCATTGGAAGATTAGGGTACCCTTTCCTTTGATACTCGTTCTTTTCATAACGTCCCAACACCTTGATTCTGTCTCGGCAGGGATTACTCGAGTCACTTCCTCGTACACATACGCGTTCTGTTTGACCTTTCGACCACCGATATATAGGGTTGCGTTTGCGTGAGCCTCAACAAAGATGAATAGCTTCACGATCTTTAAGTCCTCCATCCACTTGATTCTCTTCAAGTTGGTTCAAAGGTACACAAGTCGGTGGGCAGCTATGTAATAAATTCTTGAATCACCCGTCCGTCTCCGTTCCACGTACAAGGGCGAAGGATTCTAGATGTAGTCTAGTATATTCATCATATCGAGCCTTCATCGATAATCCAAGGCACGCATCGCAGTCATAAACATAATCTGGAACACCAAGAATTTGTTCCAAGCTTCGCGACTCTGCAAGCCAGCATCGATAAGTAAGTAAGGAAATGTTCTTAACAGCAACATTTGCTCTCCTTCACCTCATTAAGTTTCCTTATAAATATTAGATTCTCGTTGGTTCGCTCTAATACCAACTGTAACGTGTCCATCTGCTCACTTGTAGGACATGTCTTAGCAGCCCATCAGGAAGAGAGTCCAGAAAGCGCCGCCTGGCACTTCCACGGAATGTCACCGGGCTTGCAATCTAGGTCATCCCGAGTCTGCCACGAAGTGGAAGCATTCCGGCCATTCCCACTTAGGACCGCGATTTGAATCAGGGTTATCCTAGTGGTCAAATTCCTAGAACGGTAGCTAGCATCGAACCCTAGGCAAACTACTTTACGCAAAAACGTCAGGGTTGAAGCGGATTCATACTGCACATGGTTCAATGAGAATGGAAAACGAGAGGGATGCGAAGCTCGACCTCTCTATCCATAAGGCCTAGTCCCATTCCGTTCCCCTAAAACAACATAAATCGGGTTTCTAGCTTCCTAGATTCTAGGTCATCGTTACCTTGCTGTCAATTTCATTGAGAAAAGTCGTCGGCCAACCGGGACCACCCTTCCGTAGGATGGACCCATGGCCACATCCACCGCACTTTTCTTAGGGTTGCTTTAGTTGTCTAATTACCTACCACATTTAGTTTGATAAGCAAAAACAGCTTCCTTAATTAGCCGATTAGTCACTGGTTTCTTCACGTAATCTTCGCACTGACATATAAAAACAATGTCAAGCAAGATTCTTTTTTAACACTTTGATCTTATTTATCAATCTTTGGGATACATCATAATAATCCAGCCCGAAGGCTATTCCATAATCTAGTTCAAAGGCTAATCTAAACCGAAGGCAATCCAACAATCCTCAGGGATTACTAATCCAAGTTTTCACTCGTAGACTAGTATGCGGGCCTCGAGATCCAATCTTGAGTCACGTTCGCCTCTTGTGCAGGACTCGAAAGGCAATGGATTTACGGCCAGAGCCCCCCTGGCACCCAAGCATCCTCCTGCTCCAGGTAGCACCCACGGAGAGACCTCTCGTGGCGGGTTCGGTCCATGTACTCGGCGCGGGTAACAACCCCCTTAGTTAGGGTCAGGCAGACAGTCGGGGGTAACTGATGCTGCCTCTCCCTCCAGGCCTTCAACCTAAAGAATTAATTATCTTTCCATCCTTAGTTCATTGAACAAAGAAGTACAAACAGTGCTACTAATTGTACAAAACACAATCAATCTAGTGGTCATTTATTTGGCCAACTGCTAAGGTGTGAGTCCTTCTCTCCGAATGCATCCAGCATTCGATCCAGGATCAATTGCGACTTGGAAAGATCCCCAAGGGTTTGTTTATTTATCCTTTTATCCTTGGGTTAGGGTTTATACCCTATTAATCCAAATTAACAAACACCTTAGGTTTCTTAAACTAAGACCGTAAATCCTGGGCAACCTCGTCGCCCCAACTTGATTGGTAAATTGCTTGCTACGCAATACATAACTTTCCTTACTTGGGAAATCAGCCCAAGGAAGGGTGATGTAGCAGGATGTCTACTCATCCTTTTGCAAATTAGACTTGCACTAGAACCTGCTAACCTTGTTCCAAGGAGTGGCAAATCTATCTTGTGATTTAAACACAAAGCCATGCGACGTTGCAACTTGTTGCATAGGAGTCGCATTTGACTTGCAGGATTAGTTCTCTCATCAAACGGTATTCCTTGGTCGAGAATACCTTTGATCAAGATGTACGGTTTGGGAGTCCTCTTGACCCAATCCATCCCTAACCTTACTAGGCTGATAATGTTTGGCCCTAGGGTTTTTAAACTCAATCGGAAGTCTAGTATTAGGCCAATTTGCCCTAGGGTAAAAACCCTAGATCGTTATTGTATGGGCGTCTAACTAACCCTAACATTCTGTGAATGTGAGTAGGACCTTTGAGGTTGGAATTATCAAGTCGTTTTTTCTGAGTGCGATACTAAGTAGAATTTTAACGCGGCTTAGTTCTACCTAGCGCATTGAAGTGGTCATCATTTGAGTTACACCTTTGCAAGCAAATTACCTAAGCGATCTAATGGTCTTGCGACAAGAGGTGATCTCTTCTTAGGGATGCCAATAATTTTTCCTAAAAAGATGTAAATAATTTCAAGTGCAACATTCCATGCAATATGCGGTTCATGGACTTTTTCCTTCTATGCAACTATGAGATTTACAATGACCATTTCTTTTCTTTGTCTAATCTATAAAAATTGACAATTTAGAACTAACTCATATAGAAACCTACGTTGAGTTTCAACAAGAACTATACCTATAAACCCTTTGTCCAATGCATTGAATTCATGATTTAATATGCAACAACTTCAATGAAGAAGTTCATGCATGAGTGAATATCATAGGACTATTTATTGACTTAATCCGTCCTACAGCATTTAACCCGACTTAAAATGCAAGCATCCTTGCATGCAACAGGTAAGTTCATGGTTCCCTTTTCATGCAATGCAATTCTTTGGACAATATTCAATGGCATCTAAGATTAACCTTTATACGAATCACGTCCATGGATTTAAATCATAAGTGCAACATGCGACAAGTTCCATCCTTCTTAGCATGTTCCCTCTTCTAATTTATGCATTATACATTCAAGGAGATTGCAACTTGGAAGTGCAAGCATTTTTCAAAGGCATGACATGCACTAACTTCGTAAACGAATGGATAATTGAGTTCAAAATTTCCAAATGTATATAACTGGACTACGTGTATTAAAGACATGGTTAAATGCATTCTTTCCATGTGAAATCAATCTCTAAGAACCTGGGCATGAGGACTCGCAACGATGTCCACATGTACACTTGGATTGGAGGCTCCCGCGTGTGCACCTCACGTCTTTTGTTTGGGGGCCATCAATGATGTAGATTCTTGACTCCGCAAACTCGTCCTTGCCTTTATCCGATCTACGAACTCCCTCCAGCCTTTGGGAAATCAGCCTCAAAATCAGCCTACTCCCTCTCTCTCAGAATTTACGTTACAAGGCATGGTTATAAAACCTAGGGAAAGGTTGTGTGTACAAGGCTTATGGAAGCCTTATTTTTAAGAAGCTTCTAATGCTTCTCTGAATTTGATGGAAATGTGGGGAAAAAAACGTGATGATGTTGGGGAGGATGGAGAGGATGACGATGAAGAAGATAAGGGTGATGATTATGTTGATGGCGATGGGATGGGCGGCAGTAGTGCGGCAACAGCGTGGTGTGGATGGAGATGGCTTGGGGCAGCATGATACATCGACTAAGGAGGGGGGGAAGATAGCCACACACGTGGCTCTTGCATGCTTCCTCCTCCCCCCATGCTTCTCCTACTTCTCATTACTTCTCTCACACTCCCTCTCCCCTTGCGATGCATCGGCTGAGGGGAGGTGTTAATAAAAAAATTTGCAAAATTCTTATCCATTATCCACTTGCCTTTCTCGTGAAGGGTGTTTGTGTGTGGTCTTGCGGGTTTTTGGCCTCGGCCTCCTACGCTCAATGCGGTGAACTATTTATTGAAGCATGAGGGGTAATGACTTAGCCACTAACAATATTCTGCGCAGGAGATGACTTAGCACTGCTTTTGCATGGGGCGTGTAGTGGTCAAAATTATTTAATATTTCGTGCGGAAATATTACATGAAGGATATAGAGGGCAGCCCATTTGTGAACCCCATTGATGTAATCCTCGTTGTCACTTGTGCAAAGGTTGTATGCCTTGTGCGTTTTGATGGTGCAACTGTACATCCCACCCTGTGCCGGCATACAGTGCAAGAAGGAAGGCCATGGAGCCTTATGGTGTAGTGCACAAGAACAAATTGTGCTTTGTGCATTGAGAGGCCCATCTTGTGCTTGCAACACTCCGTTCACACATCTCACCTCTCATGTGATTGGAAGGGAAAGACTGGTTACTCACCCCACCCTCTGTCTCATGCTCTGATGAAAGATACAGAGGGCAACCCATACTCAGGTCGCCATCCTGTTAGGATGAAAGCTCACATCAATCAAGGGGTTGGTGATGAAGATCATGACGGCTATGGTTGTCATGAGGATCTTGAAGATGAGGCGTACCCAAAGAGGCAGCCTACAAGTCTCGTACTTCAATGCTTTGTAAGAAAGGTTGTCTATTAAGAAGGACAAACGGACTGATATTGCAGAGACAACACACCAAGGGAGGTGGCTTCAAATTACTTGCTGGAAAGGTTCTATTGGCGATGATGAATCAGCTATCCTGAACTGCGAGGCGTTACCACCTTTTCCAGAGCCAGCTTCCCGCCTAAGGGTGTTTCCACCTTTTATTGGAACGAGGCCTATTATGACAGGGAATTTCTTCATTTTCTCCCATAACAGTTTGTTTGTTTGTTTGTTTTTTTTTGTTTTCCTTTTTTTTTCGTTTAAGAAAGAAAATGGTAGAAATACCATGTGTCAGGACCAACCTCGCCACCGTTGTTGGATCAGATAAGAAGAGAACAAGGTTGGGTGGAGATGTAGCTGCGAGGGGTTAGCAGAACGAGACCGCCTCATGAGGAGAATCATAAGGGCTATCAGAAGAACAATGAGAAGGACAGTGCAATGCCCAAAAAGGGAAGGGTAGGTCGACTGTGATTATCAAGATTCCCAGGGAGGGAATTACTTTTTCAGATGATAGCCATTGATCAGGAAATGATCATCAGAGGCATCAATGGTCTGCACCTGAACAGAGCCATTAGGATTGATAGAAAGTACCTTGTATGAGCCCATACACTATTGTTGAAGCTTGCTAGGAAACTTGCCAAATCTTGAATCATAGACCAAGACAATATCACCTTCTTTGAACTCCTTGTGCTTGATGAAACTATTTCCATGCTGGCCCTATGTATTCATGCCATGCCAAGCATTCTACTGATGCTATCCATAAGCATTTCGAGTGTCTTCTTGACCTCGAAAAGAGCCATGGCCTTTGCTGCCTCTACCACGCTAGCTAGAGTAAAGAACAGTGTCTCTGCTTTGAGACATACTAGAACCTGTATTCAGCCCAAGCTTAACTTCCTCATGCAGCAGCAAGGCAATCAACTCATCCCAATCAGGGGATTCAACTCTCACAGAAATAGATGTATCAAATGATTTATACTCTTTGCCAAGTCCATTCAACGCCACTACAATCATATAATCCTCAGACACTAAAGATCCGATGGTGGCAAGCTGATCCGCTATGTTCTTGATCTCTATAGTGTAGACTTGAATGATTTTTCCATTTCTAGATATGTTATTGAATTGTTGCTTTAGTTGAATCTTTCTTGCATGTGTTACATTTCCATTATTCTTCATGATTATGTCCCATGCATCCTTTGGAGAATTGCATCCAGTAATCTGTATAACCATAGCATCTGATATACATAAGGAAAACCAATGTAACACCTTGCATGCTCTCTTAGTCCATAGCTTATGAGCCCTTTTTTGATCATTTGTCGGATTCCTTTCATGCATTTCAGGTTCAGCCTCATCACTTGTACATAAGTCCCAATAACCTCTGCCAACCAAAAAATTCTTCATACGGAACTTCCATAAAGAAAAAATTTTGTTGTCCAGCTTTTCTCCCACAATTTGAGTGACATTGTCAGTGCCTTAAGCATTTTCATAATTTTAGCTTAGGTATTATTCAGTGATGTATACAACCTGTAAGTATCTGACTCCTTTTCCTACAATTCAGGACCAGTTTCCTGCTATTCAAGACAGTTTCCTACAATTCAAGACAGTTTTCATGATAACCTTCTTGCTGTAAACTGTATTCCAACAATGAAAAAACACAGCCAATTGAGAATAAACTAAGCTTAAATAAGTTCAAAACATTCCATGGTAGTGGCAAAACATTCGAGCAACAAACTATATCCATACAAGTATCAATGTTTATACTGCATGCAAGTAGCAATACCAAATATAGCCAGCCCACTGCTATAACCAGTAGTATCTTCTCTGTTAAAACAAGAGTATTCAGACCTCAAAACAGCCTCAAAATATCTCATTCAGTTGCCACTCTATGCAAGAGTTGATACATGTCCAATCGGTTAGAATATATTGCATGTATGTCAAGTGAAGATGATAGGTATCCTTCTTATAGACAATAACTAGTCAATACCTCATATAACCAGCAACAAATCAGTCCAAACTTTGGACTTTTAGCACTCACAATATCTCAAAAAGCATCTACCACTCAAGTGGTATGATCTAAGCATTTGTTAGTAGCAAATAAGCATGACAGATACTTCAACCCTGTAGGTATATTGTTTCCAAATTCAGGACATCAACCAGTTCACTATTTTCAGCCTACAAATAAGCTCCAAAACTGAGCATTTATCACTCCAATATCATGTTCAAATGCATGATAATAAGGGCATATACATTGTTAGGATGAAAGCCAGCAGTGCCCTAGAATCACTTGTTGTTTACTGCAGTAAACAGTTAGTTTGCACAAGTCTGTGCCAAATATCTCAAAATCTGTGAGGAATTTGAAAAAACTTTCTTTTGCAAAGTTATAGATCACGTCGAAATGGTCAAGTTATTGAGGGCCGTTTCTTCAAAAACCATTGCTGTAGCAAGATATAGCTTTTGCAAAAAAATGGGCTATAGCCACAGTCTCCTTTGATGACGTTTTCATTAGATCTGATGTCTTGATGTCAAATGGCCACTGCCAAGCCTTTAGGCTTCAGGCATTCAAGCTCTGATACTATGTTGGAAGAGAGAGAGAGAAAATAAGTGGAGCAGAAGATGAGTCTTAGCTCATTAATGTTCTTCTTCCATTATTCTTCCATCATAATCACTGAAAGAGACTTACATACATAGGTATGACTAACCAAGACTAACTATGGTTAAGTCACTGACTACACCGACTTATTGAATGTCACACATGTGTACACCTTTATCCAGCTAATGTCAGTCACACACATAAAGATAGACTGACTAAAGAGTAACGAGAGCTTGATATTCTAACAGTTTCAATATTTCTCTCTTCTATCTATCTTCTCTTTTTCTATATCCCCAATGGATTCAGGCCTAGACCTTTCCAACTCCCAACATTTGGTAAATCTGACATGAAAGGCCTACCTTAGAGTCTACAAGATGGGAGAACTAGTTGAAGATGAAGTTGTTGTCAAGACAACATGTATCAGGGATTTTATGAGGACTTATAAATTAATTAAATATGAAGAGGTTGTTACAAAGGATTTGTAGGAAGTGATTACATAGATGAAGGAGTTTGATGATAGAAACATTTCCACGTTTATTTACTTCTATGTGGAGAAACTAGAGTTGGCCAGTGTATCGGTAGATAATATGTAGAAATATTTTACCATGATTGTTTCTAATGAAATACATAGCTACATAGAGTTTATCTACACAAATTATGGAACTAAGTGGACTTTCCTAGAGTGAGTTCATAAACCTGCAAAAGGACTTTTTTGCTGCATGAAAGCTACAAAGAGACATTGAGATGAAGTTTGATCAATTGGATAGTGTAGAGTAATTAGCTTTGCTTAGAGAGAAAGTTCTTTTGTTTTTATAGGCTGCATACTCTCCATTGCAGATAGAGCTAGAGAATTTGTTAGAGGACAATACTATAGAGCATGGCATAAAGATGAAATGGAAATATATACTAGATGCGGTATCTAAATGTTAACCCTCAAACAAACAAGATGGAAAATCCAAGAAATCTAAAGCAGAAGACAAGGCCAAGGCAGAAGCAGAATGGAGGATGAGGGCACACTAAGAAAAATCGGGAAACACAAAAAGTGTGAAAAAGCCCTAAATCAAGGAGAGACGCACAAGGAAAAGCACAAGTCAAAACTTTTGTAAAAGAGCGCAAGGCACACCATGATTTATTTTAAGAGTGCCAGGCTCTGACCCATGCAAATTGTAAAGGTAGATGGGTGGTAGGAAGGAAGCTGGAAAGACAAGAGAACAATGGAAAAAAGGGCCTCTAGGCCACAACCGACAGCCATGTAAAAAAGGGGATAAGGGGATGACCATCCAAAAGGGATTTAGGGTTTTGTATATAAAGTTCAAAAAGTGAATGAGAGCTCATTCTTTTGGTGTGTGGTAACAAGAGACTCACCTTCTTCTCTTCTTCTCTTCTCTTTGCTTGCTTGTGTGTGCTTAAGGGAGGGAGTGTGAGGGAGTGAGTGTGTGAGGGTGAGGGATCAAAGAGGTGAAGCTGTCCATCGCCTCCTCTCTTCTTCTTCTCTCCTCTTCTCTTCTCTTCTCTTGTCTCATGTGCGGCTATGGAGGATGGAACTTGGAGGTGGAGACTTGAGGATACTTGAGCTTGCATCAAGAATCGTGGAGCTATCGAAGAGCTTGAAAGAGGAAGCAACTTGATCGGGCATCAAGGTAAGCTTACTACACTCATAGAGAGGGATAGCGCATTGGCTATGTGAGAGGTAGCCATTAGTGCTCACTTGAAATACTTGAACAATAAGCGGTCCATGGGTTTTGTGACTAAGCTTGTACTCGTCTCTACATTTTGGTTCCATTGCTGGGACCAAGGATTCAAGCTTGAAACACCATATTGGGGAATATGGGAATTTTCCATAAGTTTGGGACATGTGGTCAAATCTTTGGATTTGTCATAACTTGAACACTATAACTCCAAACTGAGCACTCTATAGCTTAATAGATTCCATTTTTTAAGTGCTTTCCAATGATAGGTCACATCATATGGTTTTAAGAAACTTGTGGGCATCTTATTCGAGTGCCACCTTTTTAGTATTTAAAAAATGAAAATTGGGAGACTCCCAAACTCACTAATATTGTGTTTTGAGCGCTTGGCACTTCAAATCAAGCATCGAAGTAAGGGTTTCATCCCCGAATTGGAGCTTGATATAATATGAGGTTTTGGGTCTTTAATCTATGCTACAAGTATTTTTGGTTTCTGATGGTTAGTTTAGTAGGAGAAATTAGTTCAGTACCTTGCTTTCGATTCTTATTGCATTTAGAGTGGGTTAAGGTTAGAGAATCGGTTGGAAGTGTAGGGTTTGCTATTGTAAAATAGGCCAAAAAGGGCACATATCTAGGAAAAACGGGAAGAAGGAGAGTTGAAAGGAGTTGAGGTCGACAAGTGAGGGGGCAAGAGTGGCAAGAACATTATGAAGGAGGGGTTTAATAGCTAGGAGACCAGGGAGGAGCTCATTTGAAACCCTGGTTGTTGGAGAGAGAGAGAGAGAGAGAGAGAGAGAGAGAGAGAGAGAGAGCTTCATTTTGTGGACCTATTCAATCGCAATGTTGACAAGTTCATTGCCCACTACAGGTATACCCACACCTTCTTCTTCATGTGTAGGTAGAATTTGGAGGTGCTCGACTAGTGTGAAGGCCACAATCACTCAGCACGATGAATTTTTCATTGATTCAAAAAATGTGCATCATGTTCAGCCCATCTGAGTGACGGTGATACTGGGCCGAGTCCCAAAATTAGCCCTTGGCCCAATCCCAATTGTCCCTCGATCCAATCCAATTCGGCCCTCGGCCCAAACGACTCAGACACGTCAAAAATCGGCCCTTGCCTTGTCTCTAATTCGGCCCTTGGCCCACATGACTCGAACACATTAACAATCGGCCCTTGGCCCACACGACTCAGACACATCAAAATTTAGCCCTCAGGTTGTCCTGTATTCGGCCCTTGGCCCTCGGTCCGATCGACTCAATCACTCGGCCCATCCGAATCAGCCACTTGGCCCTTGCAATTTGGACCTATTGGGCCGAGTTTGATTTTTCCAAAATTTTATGAAATTGGACCAGACCACCTAGACACCGACTATCCGAACATCCAAAGACCATACAGACGCTCGAGAAGCCTTTCTAGCACAAGGAACAAAGGGATCACTGGGGCTCAGGCATAGAGGCGACACTAGTCGACCATCTAGCAATTCAGCTTGACAACAGTATCGAGTGGAGTCTTAGAGCACTAACAAACCATGATTGAGCAGAGGGAATAGCAGAGAATCTTATAAACTAGCAGGGATGGCCAAAAACTGGGTATACAAGCCTATCAGGCTAAACCCACGATGAGAGTGGTGGAGTTGCCTAGGAAATTTTCTTCTCCCTCACTCTAAATTCCAGCCCTCAAAGCACAATTGTGAAGAGCTAAAAGCCAGATTTCACACAATGCATAGAAAAGAGCACATGCACACACACGCACATAGAGTGAGAGTAAGTTGAGGACTAGTTGTAATTAACAAGGAACACACCCAGACTTAAGAACTTAAAGGAACCCACTAGTAAGAGAAGATCCAAAGACATAGAAGGGTGAGCGAATCCCCAAAAGCAGGACCAAGCAAAAGACACATCCAAAAATTCGAATGAAACTAGGACAAACAATATCGTGGAAGTGGATCTACCCGGCCTTATCGACTTGATTGACAACTTGGCAGAACGGGAAGTCCTAGACATGGAACAGGGCAGCTCAAGCCATAGAAGCAACAAGGAGCTTAACCTAGGAGACTTTCTTGAGGCTATCCAATTAGTAAAGAAATATGATGCTCAAACCCGGCTAGAGTATTGTGGTAGACTTGTAGAGGACATCATAGCAGATCTTGAGGAGGAGAGGAAGCTGGCACGTAGGGCTCTACAAGGCCTAGCCGCGTACAACCAGGATCAACAAACTAGGAACTTATGCCAGAGCTTAGAAATGTGAGAGATCCAGAGAGTGCTAGACTTATCAGGCAGAAATCAGTTAGAGAGCAAGAGAGCACTAGAAGGAGATCTTACATTGAGCGAGCTCCTGACAAAAGTGGTTACTAGATAACAGGCCATGGAAAAAAGTGTTGTAGCATTGGCAACATTGCTATTGACAGGGTTGGGAGTTAACCAAAGCTCACCAAGGCTCTAGGAGCCAATCGAAAATACCCGTGGTAGCAAAGCAGCTAGACAAATACCAAGCAACCGATGACCCGTACAGCTTTGTGGAGTAGTTTGACCAGGTTTGTGAGGCCAACAGTCTCATTGATCCTACTCGACACTCCCAAGCCTTCAGACTATGCTCAGGCAACAAGGGTCATGGACCTGGTACCCAAGTTTAGATTCTGTAGAGCGTACCAATTTCAATAGCTTGAAAAATCTCTTCATTAAGAGATTTTTTGAACGTGGATACTCTGATAACCTATTAGTGTGACTCATGAACATCAAGTAGAAAGAGAAAGAGGATATTCGAGATTATGTGATCCATGTGAGGAGCTCTTCAAGAGAATTCCCATGGGCAAGAGATCAACCAAAAAGCCAGTATCAATGGTATTCATCAACGGAATATGAAGCAAAGACCTCTACAAAGCCTCGGCCAACAACTCAAGCTTGCCGCGAGATGCACTGGCAAGGGTCTTTGAATAAGCTATTAGAGTGGATGACCAGCTCAAGGAAAGAGGCTCCAGAATCAAGGAAAGTCCAGTGCTAGGAGTTCTGAGAGAGCCTCAATGCTGAGTGAAAGAGAAGACCCAAGCATGCTAGATAAAGAGAAGGGCACTTATTCGGGACAAGAGCTAGCAGAGATTAGGATGGACATAGCCAAACTACAGGAGATGATGAGACGACCAATGCACCCACATGTTCAATGTGTGCATTGTGGTGGAAAACACTTGCCATCTGAGTGTCAAGACCCTAGGTCATGACCTTGTGCTAATTGTGGTAGGTTCAGCCATGACACCATGCATTGTTGATTACCCTAGAGGCTCCCATACCCGTAGCCTTATGGTCAACCCTACCTTGCGAACAAGCCACCAAACCTCTTTGGAAGGGGAGCCCCATTGGCTCTCCCGGCACTTAATGACACTAAACCGACCATCCCTAGAATGGAAATAAATCCTACATGCATCCCTAGACCACCTGGACCCTACATGACCCACCCATCGAGTGATACTCAAGTCCACTATGTGGACAAAGCCTAGCAGCTGCGAGCCTTATGTAAACCATATGTGTCTACGATAAGGAAGGAAACACTCTATCAAGTAGTACTGGTGATGGCATTAGGTAGAGGGAGAGGCAGATGCCTAGGAGGGAAAGCCCAAGAACCAATCATGTGTTGGACTTGCGGTCACCCAGGACATATTTCTTCGCGTTGCCCCAAGAGGGAGCAAGCAAATAGAGATAAGACTGACCTAAGATGCGCTAAGTGTGGAATCACTCATCTCTTTGTTGATTTCCCTAGACGGAGGCCATCCTCTAGTTTGGCAAATGAGCCATCGGTTCCATTGGGGTCGAGACACTTGACGGGGAGGACACATCTATCCCATTGCACGTCATGATCTGCACGTAGATGAAGTAGACCGACATATCATTGGCAGGGCCTAGCGACCTTGATGCAACCTCAAAAAGAAGAGTTGGAGACAAAGGAAGAAAAGACTAGACACTAAGGTCACCCTCAAAACCAAAAGTGTCATGGCACTACCGGTTGGAGGAAAAGTCATTGACATAGAGGAAGAAACGTTGGCCCCATGGACGACTGAAAAAGGAAGTGCTAAGGTCGCAACCAAAAGTGCCAACTCGAATCCATCAAGAAGATAAAAGAGTGGGTGAAGGAGGCCCAAGAGCACCTAAAGGATGTTGAGCCCATACTAGAAGACGAGATCAATGATCTCTCAAGCATGAGCATGCCAATCTCTCTTCCATGACCCAGATCAGGGGAGGCTATGGCACCACAAGTTGGGCCACCCAGACAAAGTCTAAATTCTCCAAGCCATCAAACTAGTCACAAGGCCATTGGCCAAGAACCGAAAAGTTAGAAGAGAGACAAGCGGCTAGCAATCACCTCAATACAATGGTGACCACCCCTGTAACTCTAAGCTTAGGCGATGTGCTTAGGCAGCACCCAACGCTATGACTGGAGCTGATTGAAGCAATGGGTTGAAGAACCAAATGAGCCAATTACCACAGACTTGCCTGAGCATGACGCAAAAACTCAAATACTAAGTCTAACACTGCACTCCATGCCTAAATCCCTACACATCAATGCCTTTTGGGAAGGCAAAGAAATGCATACAGTCCTGCCATTTGTAGCTCTAGGGGATGTCACAAGAAAGGGAATTGTAGACACATGGGTAGGAGTGAGTGTGCTAAGCCATGTAGTACTCCAAACTTGGGGTAACCCACTAGTTGAGACTGCTAGCTTCTGGCTAATGGTATGAAGGTGAAATCGTGCGGAGTGTTGCAAAATTTGTCAGTGAAGATTGCAAGAATCCATGACTTTACAGTCATGAAGGGAGTGGACTACAACATCCTACTAGGCTGACCCTGGATGTGCAACGTGAGGGTTGTAGAAGATTGGGGAAATGGTCTCATCTTCTTAGGCAATCGAATGAAGGCTATGAGAGTAGAGATGGACACTTGGAAAATTATGTCAGTTGACCTAGATGCCCTCTCCACCATGCTAGGGTGAGGGACAGATTAGGAGATCCTATGGGGCTTACCAAGTAAATTCCATGCCTTGAGGATGAGCGAGATTGGATGCATGTTCTTGCTACCATCGACCTACCGTTCTCAGACACTGAGGAGTATGAACAAGCCACCAAGGCAATTGGAAAGCTCAAGGACACACCTTCAGTGCCAGTTTGCATGATGAGTGGAAGCCTATGT
This sequence comes from Lygodium microphyllum, assembly GCF_053477565.2. NCBI lineage: Eukaryota > Viridiplantae > Streptophyta > Polypodiopsida > Schizaeales > Lygodiaceae > Lygodium > Lygodium microphyllum. The sequence continues at coordinate 16,842,747 of NC_141144.1, read as the reverse complement.
GGAAGACCCAACCCTATTGCATTCCAAGTCCCAAACAATAGATGAGATTATGGAGATCCTAGGACACTTGACCAACAAGTTGGCTGGCAACCCAGCAACGAATCTTAAGCCACTCCAAGATCTCTTGGATGAGCCTGAATGGCGATGGTCCAAGGTACACGATTTAAACTTGAAGTATAAATGGGCCTTAATCCTTGACCAACAAGAAGAGAATTGTCAAAACCAGGAGAATGAGGAGCAACTGAACAAAGACATCTTTGATGACAAATATGAGGACTATTGTTCCTTCAGTGATGAGAGTGAAAGGGAAATCAATACCCTAGAGTACGACACTGGGGGGTGTGTAATTGAACAAATACAAGTAGACCCTAGACCATGCAAGCGGAGTGCACATAGAATAGAGAAAGGAGTTGACACAAGGATTGCAATCGAACTTGGTTGGAGCACACGAGTGCAATCAACTATGAACAGGCAGGCCTAGCCCAACCAAGTGATGCACTAGTGCTACAAAGAGACTCACCTTATGAGCTATGACCACAAAGAGAGAGCCCCTCTTCTAGGAAGATGGAGAGTTCAATTTAGAATCGGAAGCCAGCTCAAATAGTGACCCAGAAACACCTCAGCCTCCCAAGACTAGATGCACTAAGGGGGACCTACCTGTCCACCTATGACACCAATGATTAAATGAGGAACGACAAGTGCGAAACAAAGAAATGTGGATGGACGAACAATGAAAACTACAAGACCTACCAAAACAATTCACAAAGTTTAAAAAGGGAGATAGGGTGGTGATCTTGCTGCAAGCCAAATGACAGGGGCAAGCAAGCGAACCAATCGAGGGACCTGCCAAGGTCAAGGAGGCCAATTTAGCCAGGGAGGGGGAGATCGCACGGCCTGTCTTTATAACATATGACTTGGCTGAGAAAGACAAAGCAAGTCTCATTAATCTCTTGTGAGAGAGTATATAGACATGTTTTCTTGGTCCCGAAAAGATCTCAAAGGATAGAGACTCGAGTGTGGTGACTCATAACATACCCATGACACTTGATGCAATGCCTACCAAGTAGTGACCGTATCCCATGAATCCAAAGCATGCTCACATTGTTAAGAAAGAAATTGAAAAATTGATGAGAGTGGGATTTATCTACAAAATTGAACACATTGACCTTGTCTTGCCCATAGTCATCGTCCTAGAGAAGAATGGGAAGATTAGAGTGTGTGTCAATTACTTTCGCTACGTGGCACATGCTCATGAGAGTAGGTGGCAAAGAGGCCTATAATTTTCTAGATGGTTTTCCTGGATACAATCAAGTGCAAGTGCATCCTAACGATAGGCATAAGATTGCATTTGCTACTGAATGGGGAATCTTTGCCTACATAGTCATGCCTTTTGTATTGACTAATGCGCCAGCCACTTTCCAACGATTGATGTGTACAATATTCAAGGACATGTTGAGGAAGGAGTTAGAGGTCTTCGTGGATGACTTGTGTGCTCACTCTACTTGGCAAGAACACTTAGACAGGCTTGGAGCGGGGTCTTTGAACGATGTCAACTATACCTCCCCTCATTGAATCCCTTGAAGTGCCAGTTTTGGGTGAAGTATGGATGTATCCTAGGACACAGGGTGTCAAAGAATGGCATTGCCATAGATTCCCCGAAGATCAAGGTCATTGTCGATCTTCAACCCCCAACTGATTACAAGGGTATTCAGTGCTTTTTAGGACATACATGGTATTATCAATGGTTTGTGTTAAACTATGAATTGATTGCTAGATCTCTATACAAGTTGTTGGTTATATTTGAATGGATCAAGGAATGCCAACACACATACGAGGAACTAAAAATGGCTCTAATCATAGTACTAATACTACGAGCCCCAAATTGGACACTCATTGTAACGTGTCCACCTGTTCACTTGCAGGACAAGTCTTAGCAGCCCATCGGGAAGAGAGTTTAGAAAGCTCCGCCCGGCACTCCCATGGAATGTTACGGGGTTTGCAATCTAGGTCTTCCCAAGTCTGCCACGTAGCGGAAGTAATTCGGCCGTTCCCACTTAGGATCGACCTGAATTAGGGTTTCCCTAATGGTCAAATTCCTAGAACGGCAGCTAGCCTCAAACCCAGGCGAACTACTTTACACAGAAACGTTAGGGTTGAAGCGGATTCATGCTGCACTTGGTTCAAGGAGAATGGGAAATGAGAGGGATGCAAAGCTCGACCTCTCTGCCCATAAGGCATAGTCCCATTCCGTTCCCCTAAAACAACATAAATCGGGATTTTAGTAACCTGGACTCTAGGTCAGCGCTACTTGTTGTTCATTTTCTTCAAGAAAAGTTCCTTGCTGTCCATTTCGCTTGAGAAAAGTTCCTGACCAACCGTGACCATGCATCCGTAGGATGGACCTATGGCCATGGCCACATCCATCGCACTTTCCTCAAGGTTGCTTTAGTTGTTTAATTACCTACCACATTTACTTGGACATGCAAAAATAGCTTCCTTAATTAGTCAATTAGTCACCGGTTCCTTCATGTAATCTTAGCACTTGACATAGAAAACACTTTCAAACAAGTTCCTTTACATCAGTTGATCTTATTTATCTTTGGAATACATCCATATAATCCAGCCCGTAGGCTAATCCATAATCCGCCCGAAGGCCATCTAGCAATCCACAGGGATTACTAATCCAAGATTCCATTTGTAGACTAGTATGCGGGCCTCGAGATCCAATATCGAGTTGCGTTGGCCTCTTGTCCAAGGCCCAAAAGGCAAGGGATTTATGGCCAGGACCCCCCTGACACCCAAGAGTTCTCCTACTCAAAGTAGCACCCAACGGAGAGATCTCTTGCGGTGGGTTCGGTCCATGTTCCCGGGGTGGCTAACAACCCCCTTGGTTAGGGTTAGGCAGACAATCAGGGGTAACTGATGCTGCCTCTCCCTTCAGGCCTTCAACTTGAAGGATTAAATATCTTTCCATCTTTAGTTCCTTGAGAAAACAATGCAAACAGTGCCCCTAAACTGCTACAAACACAATCAATCCAGCGGTCATTTATTTGGCCAAGTGCTAAGGAGTGAATCCTTATCTCCGAATGTATCTAGCATTCGATCCAGGATCAATTGTGACTTGGCAAGTTCCCCAAGGGTTTGTTTGTTTACCCTTTTGTCCTTGGGTTAGGGTCATACCTTGTCAACCCAATTTAACCAACACCTTAGGCTTCATAAATTAGAACAATAAATCCTGGCAACCATGTCGCTCTAACTTGATCGATCCTTTGCTTATCAAGCAATACATAACTTCCCTTGGCAAATCAGCCCAAGAAAGGTGATGTAGCAGGATGTCTACTCATCCTCTTGCAAGTTAGACTTGCGCTAGAACCTGCCAACCTTATTCCAAGGAGTGGCAATTTTATCTTGTGGTTAAACCACAAAGCCATGCGACGTTGCAACTTATTGCACAAGTGTCGCATCTAACTCATGGGATCATTTCACCCATCAACGGCGTTTCTTATCAAGGAGTATGTTTAGTCAAGATGTAGGGTTTGGGGTGTCTTCTTATCCAACCCAACCCTAATTGTACTAGGCCGACAGGTCCTAGGCTTTCCAAACTCAATTCGAGTTTTAACATTAGGTCGATCGATCCTTAGGGTAGAAACCCTAGATCGTTGTTTGCATGGGTATCCAATTGACCCAAACATTCTGTGAATGTGGGTAGGGCCTTTGGGTTTGAGGGTTTCGACTTGGTGTCCAAGTACGATACTAGGCTGCATTTCTAACGTGCCAAGCCCTAGCTAGTACTTGAGGTGTTTATCGTATCGACTAGTTATGCCTATACGAATCCCTTGAGGGTTAGGTGATTTAGCTAAATTGGACTACTCGTCTTGCGACAAGGAACGATCCTTTCCTAGAGATGCTAAACCTGTTCTAAAGGTGTAAATAGTTGTAAGACGTCACAATACATGTAAACATGCGATTCATTACTTCTACGCACCAAAAGGTTTGCAATAAACCTATCTTTTCTTGCTAAAGTCATTACTCATGATAATTTGGAGAATAACTTACCTAGGACCTACTAGGATTTACATCAAGGAATTATGCCTACAACCTTTTGTCTAAGCTTTTGAATTTCATGCTTTGATAAGCCATGCAACCTTTCCTAAATGCAACTCTTGATGAATGAATTTTTTCGCAATGACATGCAAGTCTATGGTTCCATTTCCATGCTATGCAATTTATTTGGACAACATCTAGCATATGTTAACGATTTTTTTTTCCATACAAATCACGACAAGGAAGATATTGTCTAAATGCAACGTATGCTTATTCTTTCCATGGCCAATCAAAAATGCACTTAACAATTTCATTCTTTTACCCTAAGCAATATGCGTATGGCAACATGCGACTATGCTCGTAAGATGTATAAGCAATTTATATTCATAGCTTCCGTATGAATTTTAAACATGCCCAATGCGGAATTAACTTTCAAGAACCTGGGTTTGTGGATCCGTGGGGATGTCCACGTGTAAACTTGGGCTCGAATCTTCCACGCAAGCACCTTGCGACTTGGACTTTGGAGCCATCGTTGATGATTTGAACTCCGTGATTTGCTCTCACTTTTATGCGATCTCCAAATCCCCTCCAAAACTTGGAAAAACAGCCTCAAGATCTACCCTCTCTCCCTCGTGCGCAGGAAAATCCTTCACCAAAACGTGGTGTTTTTAAAAAACCCCGGAGAGGCTTGTAGGAATAGGGCTTATGGGAGCCCACCCTTAGAAGCTTGTGTCTTATCCAGAAAACGTGGAGGGGGGGTGATGATTGGTGGGAAGATGACGATGAAAAAGGGGGGGTAATTATGGCGATATGGTGGCGAGAGGTTGGGCAACGGTAGTAGCAGTAGCACGGCTGCAACGGCAGCATGGCGGCAATTTCAGCGGCGCTCTCATGGCAGGCGGCGGTCCTTTAGCATGGCAACATTCGTCCTCTCCTCTCTGATCGTGCCCCTTGTGCCCACACTAAGGGGTATTTTTATAGTGCTAAGGGGGGGGGAGATGGTAGCCACCAGGTGGCCTATGCATGTGTCTCCCTCCACATGCTCCCCACACACCTCACTTACTTCTTCTCACACTCCCTCTCATCCAGCCATGCATCGGCTGGGGGAAGGGATAATTAGCAAAAAAAAAAAGCCTAAATTCTCACCATTTTCAATTTTCCCTTTTTCCCTAGAAGGGAGTTCTCACGTGGCTTTGCGGTTTTTAAACCCTGGCCTCAATTGCACAATGTGGATGTGAACTTTTATCGCGCGCGGGTAACCACTTAGCCACCCTCATTAGTCGACATGGGAGATGACTTTGCACAGCTTTTACGCGGGCATGTGGAGGTCAAGTTCTATAATATTTTTGGGCAGAAATATTACACTCACGTTTCATGTGCACATCGACGCTTTGAAATTTGCTGTAGAAGATGTGTTGTGCCAACCTAGTGAACACAATCTGGACTACTTAGTGAGCTTTGCTAGCAGATAACTCATTGAGACCGAAATGAATTACTCAACAATGGAGCGAGAGGGCTTTGGCCATAGTGTTTGTCATAAATAAAATTTGGCATTGTCTTCTGGCTACGCCTTTTACTTTCTTTGTTGACCATCAAGCCTTGTTGTACGTGGTTGATGAGAAACTTGTGGTCCCGCTACTCCACCACCAAGTATTGGGCTTCATCCTCTAGTCTTTGCCATAGGAGAACTTCGTTCTCTTGAGCCTCCTTTTCTTTGGCACTGAGTTGCTCTTTCAGGTTTTGAATTTTTTTCTGATGCTCAGTGGCTTGATGTATCATCTCTAGCCGTAGGGTCGCGGCAACTTCTCTTTTTCGAACTCTAGTTCCATAGTAGCGGCCTTCTTCTCTTCCTTAGACCTCTCTAGTTAGGTTAGGAGTTCAGCCACATAGGTGTCATAGTCTGCAACTGGGGCCATAGTTGGTGGTCTTGTGGTAGTGGATGCTTCATCTTTTGCCACTTTGGGTCTTTCCTGGACTCAACGTTTGCCATAGCCAAAATTTTGGATCCTACCTTCGGTACCAATTCTTGTACTTTCATGACCAGGAACTGCACATGATCATGAACTGAGTGGTGTCCATGGCAAACGCTGGATCTTGCATGGTGGTGGTGGTTTGAGGTGTGAGGGTCAAAGGGAAGGGATGAAACAAGGCCTTGCCCTTCCCCGCAAAATGATTGGGGCTACTTCAGTGCTGCCACTTGGTTTGCCTTTGTGCCATGGGCTCATTCCTTCGGAGCTGTGGGTCCCCTCTATAGACTTGTGCATGGCCTCCACCATGTCCTCATCTTCCTTTCTCCTCAGCTCTTCTACCTCTTTCTCAGATTTTCTCTTTCTCTCATCTTTGTCCCTCTTGGAATGTTTTTGGGCCTTCCTCAACTCGGCCCATTCCTCCCTTGTCATTGTTTCTTTTGTTTCCTTGTGTAGCTTTGATGGGGTTCCCTTTGTCTGTGCCTTTGACTCTCCTTGACTAGACTGTGTCTCCTGGTCTTCCCTATCACCCACAGTCCTTTTGCTTGAATGCACTTATTTGTGGGTGGTGAGGCGATTGGTGAGGGGTTTCCCCTACTCCCTCTCCACCTTCCTTTGTGTCCTTCAAGGCCTCCTAGATAATGGCCATTAGGATTCCACCAAACCTGATGGTGGAAGCCTTGGAGGAGGACTCCTTTTGAGCTGCTCTTGCTGTGGAGGTCAAGGATTCTCTTTCTACCACTGCTCTACCAGTGGTCAAAGCCTTCGCTGAGCTTTCAATAGTTTTTTGCATAAAGGCATTCCAATCTATTTCATATGGGATCTTGTTGCGATGCTCTCCAACAGAAGCACCTAGATTTTGTTCATAAGGACATTATACCTTCGACTGGAAAAGAGAGCGTGGACCATCTTTTCCTACAGCTTGATCTTAGGATTTGGGATATCCACTAAGATTATCCCATCCACTATGTGTACAATAGCCTTGTTCATCCCTAGCATGCTATACACATCCCTCTTTGGCATTGCTTTGTTCTGCTAGTCAAACCTATGGCCTTCTCCACCACCACAAAGCTCAATTCCACCTCCACTTGGTGGGCTTCTTCCCCTTTCTTGATTGTCACCATGCCATTGTTCCTTTTGGAATTGAAGCTCCTAAAAAAATATGTGTATTTTTTGTAGTTGACCAACCTTCTCTATGTACTTCTATAGGCTGCATTGGTTCACGAGTTGTTTTATTTGTGGCTCTTCCATGATGGCGTCCCTAGGTTTATGGCATGCTTGGATGTGAACTGGCTATAGCCCCTTGTTTCTACCGTCAAGCCATACTTAGCTTGCTCTTCCTCTGTGAACAAGCGCTTGCTACCTTTATCTTGCCTTGCCATTTTAGGTTCTTGCCATATATCATGGTTCACCATTAGTATTCTTGAGACATTTTCTTTCTAGAGGATAAACAAGGATTGATCATACCTTTATGGAAAGAAGACCATGCTTTAAGCATAAAAAAGAGAATTGGATTAGACATTTGAGCAGAGTATGGTGCTATCTACTTTGGCAGAAGCCAATCGTAGAAATCAAGGTTGTATTCCAAGTGGGCATGACAATGGAGATTACGAGGACTAATGCATACTTGGGTAATGTAAGTTAGGATATCGACTAAAAAATCACCTGAGTTGATACGGCTAGCCATATGTAGCTTCCTTCCATAAGGATGTGATCAAAGCATGGATGAGCCAAAACATGGTTGTCTAGGTGTTTGTGTCAAGTGATGGCCAAGACCATGAAAGAGGTTGGTGCTACGTAAGTCGGGTCATACTTGGTTGTTTTGATGGTATGTCACTGCTCAGAATTAGTCATGATTTGGCAACCCCATTTCTCCCATTGGAGATGTAGGTTACACCATTTTTGTAGGAACGAGGAGTCAGAGTCAGTGAGATGAGTGAGTTCCTCAAGCTCAACGGTTGCCGCAGGCCTTTGGGGCTTGCGGTATGATGTTATTAGTCATTTGATGAATGTGTGCTCTTTTGAGATTTCACCATTATCAATCAATTCCTTTGAGACTTTGGGAGTCGTTACTGTCATAATCTCGTATTCTTCCCAAGTGCAGGATAAGGAACGAACCTCAGTGGCAAGGGGTTTGGTTAAGCACGTCGAGCTCAAGTCTTTCGTAGCTTCTAGTGAATGTGGTAAAGGTGTTATCCAAGAGCTTGATGCAAGTCACCAAGTCATCTTTCGTATTCTCAACAAGGTCCTTGGTGACCTATGGAAATGAGCGTCGCTCACAGGAAGGCCTAAGACCTACCCATGGGTGGGGTGGAATCAAGCTAGACCCTAATGGTTCGAGGGGTGGCAGACTTGAAAGTGGTGTTTCTAAGGGTAACTCCGAAATTTGATCCGTGTGTTCAGTGCTGCTTTGGGGTATTGCGGGTGGCTCCAGTGGCATAGATGGTGCATTGCCCTCTTCTTGGCAACCACTAGGGTGCTAAGCTCTCCAGACTTAGATGATTCCATGGTATCACATGGTTGTTTGGGTTGATAGATTGGTGGGGGTTTTTTGACCGCAACCATTGCGCATTCTGTATTTTGACCGATCAGGTTTTCTCGGTGTTTACTACCTTAGTGTGGGAATGTGGCTTCCTGGAGATGAGGTGGCAAGTGATGGTCGTGGTTGGACTATGCTGCTAGGATCTTGGGCACCCATATCTAGGTGTTGTCTTCGTAGTATCCCTTGTCAAGATTGTGGGAGAGAAGGAAGGAGTCTCACTTGTAGCTTTCTTGCTTGCACAATGGGGGAATACACACAAAGGTGGAGGTTGAAAACAGTTTTCCTCTTCTTAGTTGTGTAAGCCAAAAGAACTCACATACAAAGAAATAGAAGAACCCTATATATGGGTCTCAAACCAAAGACAACTAACTAAGGTGGCATACTAACTGAGCCACGAACTAGAGTAGATAAGGATAGTTGTCGTCTAGCTATTATTCATGGGCAGTGTACCAACTGCATCTGCAACTGACAAGTCGGTGACATAAATGCACAACGGTCACCCTGGCATATCGCGAGTGGAGCTCGATCTCTCAACACTCCCCCTCGAGCTCAATCCCAATTCCTTCACACCAAGCAGGTCTCTGAACTTGTGTAGCTTCTCTGCGCCCAATGTCTTAGTGAATATGTCAGCTACCTGATCCTCTGTGCTGACATAAACTAGATAATAAGACCTAGTAAAACCCTCTCTCGCACATAGTGATAATGCACCTCAATGTGCTTTGTTCTAGCATGATAGACTGGGTTATTAGCCAAGTGTATACTGCTCATGTTGTCACAATAAATGACAACTGGCCCATCTGTAGACTGATGCATATCATAAAGTAGCTTATGCAACCAAGCTACCTCACATGCAGCCATTGCTGCACCCCTGTACTCAGCCTCTGTGCTCGACAAGGCAACTATAGGCTGTTTCTTGCTGCTCCAAGTGACTGCAGCACTCCCAAAAGAGAACACATATCCACTGGTAGATTGTCTATCAGAAATACTACCAGCCCAATCAGCATCAGTGTATCCATGCAACTGTATCTGAACCCCAGTCTCATAAAATAGTCCATACTGCAATGTGGACTTAACATACCTGAGTATGCGTCTAGCCGCATCCAAATGTGGTTTCCTTGGAGCCTGCATAAATTGACTTACCAATCCAACAGCATAGCTCAAATCTGGCCTGGTAATAGTCATATAAATCAAACTTCCTACTATGCATCTGCACATAATAAGGTCTTCTAGAAGCCCACCTGCATCTGTGCTCAGCTTCACATTCTGCTCCAAAGGAACTCAAATAGGCTTACAGCCTATCATCCCATATTTGGACAGCATGTCCAATCCATACTGCCTCTGCAAGAGCTGTATCCCACTTGGTGATCTAATCACCTCAATGCCCAAGAAATAACGCAGCTCTCCTAAATCCTTCATCTCAAACTTCTGCTTCAATAGCATTTTCACATGAAGGATATCTTCATCACTGTCACCTGTCATAATCAAATCATCAACATAAATGACAAGTAGCATAATACCTTTCTCTATTTTTCTCACATAAAGTGAGAAATCTGCCTTGGAAATCTGAAAGCCAATAGTGACAAGATACTGTCCTATCTTGTTAGACCATGCTCTAGGTGCTTGCTTCAAGCCATACAAGGCTTTCTTCAACCTGCAAACAAACTCAGGATGAACAGCATGCACATAACCTGGTGGCTGCTCCATATAGACCTCTTCTTGCAAATCACCATGCAAGAAGGCATTCTTTACATCCATCTGATGTAAAGACCATCCCTTTGATGCAGCCATCGCAATGACTGCTCTTACGGTTGCCATCCTTGCAACCGGACTGAATGTTTCTTCATAGTCAATGCCATATGTTTGTGCATACCCCTTGACTACTAATCTTGCCTTGTATCTGTTCACAGAACCATCTGCATTGTGCTTCACCTTATAAACCCACTTACAGCCAATTACATTCTTACCTTTAGGAAAAGGTACTAACTCCCATGTAGCATTTGCTTCCAAGGCATCCATTTCTTCATCCATGGCTTTCTCCCATTTTTCTTTTCCCATGGCTTGCTCAAAAGAAGTGGGTTCTGGTTCCTGTATCACCTTGATCATATATGCATAGTGAATGGCTGTAAATCCATCATATTTCAGCCTATCCACAGGATACCTAACTCTGGTAGACCTGCGCAAAGTAGGTTCACTCCCATGTGCTCTCAAAACATCCCTGGTCTTCCTTACTCCAGGTGTAACAATAGAAGGAATACCCAACTCATCATCAATGCTCTGTTCTGAGCCACTGGATTCACCATCCACATAAGAGTGACCTGCATTCACATCAAACATGGGCTGATCTACCTTCTCTTTTCCTTTTCGTGATACCTGCATACCACTATCTACATTGCTTTGAGAAGATTCTCCTGATCTCAATCTGCCTGTCCATGGCGAAGAATGTGAACCACTGCTAGAGGACGCTCCAGGTCCACTAATATTTTGTGACTGCTGCTGTGAATTCTGTGCAGCATTACCATTTTGTGTATCTACATCATCAATCACATTTACTGGTCTATACCAGCTACTCATCTCATCAAAAACAACATCTCTGCTCACTGTAAACTTACGAGTAGAAGGGTTATAGCATCTATACCCTTTTTGCTGCAAAGAGTAACCAATAAAGATGCATTTCTCAGCTTTTGGATCCAACTTGGATCTCAACTCATCTGGCACATGTACATAGGCAATGCAACCAAAAATTTTCAAATGAGAAATATCTGGTTTCCTATCAGTATACCTCTCCTCTGGAGTCATCCCATGTATTGCTGCAGTGGGAGTCCTGTTCATTATATAGACTGCCGTAGCAACTGCTTCAGCCTAGTAAAAATCTGGCAAGTCTTTTTCGTTGAGCATGGCACGAGATACCTCTCCAATATGCCTGTTTTTCCTTTCTGCAACTCCATTTTGTTGTGGGGTATGACTGCATGAATATTGCTGCTTTATGCCATGCTCCTGCAGGAACCTTGCAAACTCATTTGAGAGGTACTCTCCCCCTCCATCTGACCTTAGGCATTTTATTTGCAGGCCTGTTTCTTTTTCAACCATAGCTTTAAGAGTTTTGAAATGCCCAAAAACTTTACTTTTCTTTTTCATAAAATACACCCAAACTTTTCTGCTATAGTCATCAATAAAACTGACAAAATAATGACAGTCTCCAAAAGATGCAACTTTAGTAGTCCACACATCAGAGTGGATTAATTCCAATGGCTTCTTACTCTCTTGAACATGTCTAGGAAATGGTTTCCTTGCCTGTTTTCCACACTGATAGGCTTCACATACCTTATGCATTTCTGCAACCTTGAATTTTGGCAATCCTGCAACCTTGAATTTTGGCAATCCTGCAACAATATTTTGGGCTCGCATTGATTTAAGTCGCTGTACATTAACATGACCAATGCGTTTATGCCAGATATCAATATCTGCAACTACACTGGTCCCATGTGCAAACATTGCTGCACTCAATTCAGGCATGTCTGCATCCAACGTAAACATTCTGCCCTTCTTCTTTCCTTTTGCTACAAGCGACCTTTATTTTTCATTTCCTCAACAAAGCATCCATGAGGATTAAATCTGACCTGCAAGCCCTGCTCAACCATTTGACCAACAGAAACCAGATTCTTGGTGATATTCGGGACATGAAATACATCGGACAGGTATTTCTTTCTCCCATCCTGCATAGACAAAGGAATTTTTCCAATCTGCACAATAGGATGTGCAGTATCATCACCAGTCTCCACAAATCCTGGTTTTTCCATTTTCCTTGCATCCTCCATCCATTCTGCATGACCTGTCATGTGGTTTGATGCACTTGAGTCAACATACCACACATCGTTGCTTCCTTCTGCACTTGTCACAGAATTGTTCAAGTGCTGCACCATAAACAAATGCTCATTTCTGTCATCACCCTGTCTACTAGAAGATGCATAATTCCCTTGTTGCAATTTTCCATTCATAATGTCATTCTGCTTTTTATAGTAGTCTTTAGCCATATGACCCATTTTACCACAATAGTAGCATTCAACATTGTTGTTTGCATTTTGGCCTCTTTGCCATCCACCACGACCTCTTTGGCTCCCCCTGCCTCTAGAGTTACCACATCCTCCTCCATAGGACTAGTTTTCTTGAGTTTGCTGCATATTCTGATTTCTACCACGACCTCCAAATCGGCCTCCTCTACCTCTGCCTCTACCTCTTCCAGCATTTGAGTAGAAGACAGCTTCTTTTGAAGTTCCTCCTGAAGAAGATGCACCACCATTTCTCTGCTCCTCAGAAATTAGAAGAGCAATCAACTCCTCAAAATCAGAAAATCTTTCACGAACTGAAATGGATGTCCGAAACTGTGCATAATCCTTTCCTAGACCATTCAAGGTCACAGAAACTAAATCATCATCTTCCACTGGCGACCCAATGGAAGCAAGTGCATCTGCGATCTTCTTCACCTTCATGTGGTAGTCATTGATGCTCATATTTTCTCTTTGCACATTGTGCAACTCTTGCTTGAGCTGCATTTTCCTCGCTTGCGTATTTGTGCTATACATTTTTGACAGAGTATCCCATGCCTCCTTTGGCGTACTTGCATCCTGAATATGCACAATCATAGAGTCTGAAATGCTGATAGACAGCCAGTACATAACTTTCCTGGCTCTCTCATGCCATGCTTTGAATGTCTGCATTTGCTGTTGATTGGGAACATCAGGAAGAACTGGTTCTTCTTCATTTCCTGCAACAAATTCCCAATATCCTTTTCCCATAAGGAAATTCGTCATTCTAAACTTCCATGCTTGGAAGTTGTTCTTGTCAAGCTTTTCAGTGACAATCTGTGAAAGAGAATCAGATGCCATTACCGAACACTGCAAAAAATTCTGTCACTGCAAAAAACACAGCTTCACCCTCACAAGGGAAAAATCTGCAAAACTGGAAAAAGTCGTATTTGACCACACAGTCACTTCCTAGTGACGATTTTGCATCAACAGGCAACAGCGATGATTCTGTAACTCCCAATGTCTCTGTGCACAAGCATACGATGCAATTTCTACAGTAACTTTTCACCAACCTATAGAATAGTGGGTGCACAGCATAAAACTGGGCCTTTTCCTGAGTGCGTGCAGAAAACTTCCGCCTCCAAAATAGGCCCCGAAATGGCCTCAAATAAAAAAAACAAAGTTGTCAAGGGCTAAAGGCCTTTCTAGCAACATATACTGCCCTCTTGCTTCACCGCGAAGGGCGTCTCAACCTGAGACAATGCACTCTTGCAATTTCCGGCTGTGCTATCTGCAGAGATCTGCTCCCAAAACGGAAAATGAAAGCAACACTGCTCCTCTTACCAGAACACCGCGAGCTTGGCTTGCTTTCTTGAGCTCCTTACCACGAACAAGGCTCTGATACCATGTCAAGATTGTGGGAGAGAAGGAAGGAGTCCCACTTGTAGCTTTCTTGCTTGCACAATGGGGGAATACACACAAAGGTGGAGGCTGAAAACAGTTTTCCTCTTCTTAGTTGTGTAAGCCAAAAGAACTCACATACAAAGAAATAGAAGAACCCTATATATGGGTCTCAAACCAAAGACAACTAACTACGGTAAGCTACAACTTGAATCATAGATGTAAGCTACAACTTGAATACTCATCTCATGTCAAGGTGGAACATGGTATGCACCCCATATCTTGGTGGCTAAGAGCATGCACCCTCTTACTTGGTGGGAGGAAGGAACCTCAAAGCATGTATTGTTTGAAAATGGCAAAAAGATCCCTCACAAGTTACAACTCCCTCTTTTATACTTAATCCCTAGCCTAGTCTAGACTAAGGTGGCTTATGCTTTATTACAAGCCATCTTGGCCTAAAAGAGCTTTGTCCTCAAAGTTGAATTGGAAACAAATTATAAAGATGATTACAAAGATGGCTTGAATCATTTGGAATCATGCTGTAATGAATCTCCATGTTGATGAATATAAAAAAAGTTGATAACGAAGATCATATAAATGGAACAGACTACTATAAATTGTCCAAAACAGGATGTAGTATAAAATTGGCCATATCTTGAGCTAGAAGTGGCCGATTTCCGCATGATGCAAGATATAGAAATGTAGAGGACAACATGTAGTATCCAGCCATGCCTTCAAAATTGAATTTTGATGCCGATGAAACAATTTACTTTCACACATAAATTTAATACATCAAGATGTTTACTGCCCCGTTTATGAACTGTCCTCTTGCTTCAGCTATGGAAATTGTTCCAAATATGATGCTTGTTGCCATGAAGACTCTTCAATAGGCAAACCCTTCCATTTGACTAGGTATTTTACAAGAATACGGTTCCATTGATGATTTCAGCAGGTACACTTGGCTTTATATCTTGAAACATAAGGATGATGTGTTTGATGCATTCAAAGACTTCAAGAAACATGCTGAAAATGAATTGGGCTGTTACATATCATGTTTGAGATCAGATGGAGGAGGTGAATATGTTTCAAACTACTTTGACAGGTATCTTGCTAAACATGGGATCAGAAGACAGCTCACATGTAGTTATATACCGTAGCAAAACGGTGTTGCAGAGAGGAAAAACAGGGTTTTGATGGAGTCAGCTAGAGCTATGCTGAATGAAAAATGTCTGCCAAATGGTTATTGGGCTGAAGCAGTGGTGACTGCTGTATATGTGCTGAATCGAACCCCTACAGTAGGGATTCATGATGTCACTCCGTATGAACGGCTGTATGGTCATAAACCTGATATTTCACACTTGAAGGTATTTGGCAGCATTGCATATGTGCATATACCGGATGAGAAGAGGAAGAAATTGGATCCTAAGGCAGTGAAAAGTGTGTTTATTGGATATGCATAGGAACGGAAAGCTTATAAGTGTTATGTACCTTCTACGCATGAGACACTCATAAGTAGAGATGTGGCATTTGATGAGTTAGCATCTTGGTATGGGAATCCTGTTGCAGTGCCTACTGATGGCTCACCCAGTATGAGTCATGCTGAAAATACCCCTGCAGAGAGTACTTCCATGACTGGTCAGACAGGTGATGTATCATCTACAGTGAGTCCTTGGACAGGACGATTACGGAGTCGCACTACTGCATCCATTGACACGGATATGTCAGTGAGGGGGAGAACAGATAAGGGAAAAGAAAAGGTTTTTGAAGATGTAACAGGTCCGCTCACTGTAGGTTATGATTCATCTAGCAGTGATAGCTTAGATAGTGAATTGGAGATTCCATCTGTTATGACGCCAGGTGCTAGACAGAGCCGTTGTGTGCCGCCTCATGAGAGGCAAGCTCACAGTGAGCCATAGCTCAGGAGATCAGAGAGGGTCCGATGACCTGTTGACAGGTATACTTACACTGGATATTCAGCCCGTCATTATGCTTATATGATGAAAGTAACAGGTTTTAGAGAACCAAGTAAGTTTGATGAGGCAGTTTCAGATGAGAATTGGCATGCTGCTATGGATGAGGAATATTCAGCTTTGGCTGAAAATTGTACATGGGATTTGGTACAGTTGCTTGAGGGCAAAACACCTATTGGATGCAAGTGGGTGTATAAGGTAAAATGTAAATCAGATGGATCATTGGAAAGATATAAGGCCAGGCTGGTTGCAAAAGGGTATGCGCAGCAGTATGGTCTTGATTATGAGGAGACTTTTAGCCATGTAGCAAAGATGGCTACAGTTAGAACTGTGATTGCTTTGGCAGCAGCTAGAGGCTGGAAACTATGGCAGATGGATGTAAAGAATGCATTTCTCAATGGAGAATTACAGGAAGAGGTTTACATGGAACAGCCTGAAGGCTATGTACATCCAGAATTTCCAGCACATGTATGTCAGCTGAAAAAGGCATTATATGGGTTGAAACAGGCACCCAGAGCATGGAATGCTTGCATCAACAGTTATTTATAGCAACATGGTTTCCGATTGGGAGATGCTGATCATAGTCTGTTTGCGAAGAAGACATATAGTGGCTATGTTTTTCTAGTTGTCTATGTTGATGACTTAATCATTACAGGAGATGATGAAAATGGGATTGCTGAAATAAAGACGTGTTTACAGGCTGAATTTAAGGTCAAGGACCTTGGAGAGCTGAAATACTTTTTGGGGATTGAGGTTGTTTCTACACCTCGAGGCATATGGCTGCTACAGAAGCAGTATGCTCATGACATGTTACAGAAATATGGTATGGCTGATTGCAAGCCTATGGATATGCCTTTGGAGTAGAATGTCAAGCTGCAGATTGATGTTGGGACAGAGATTGAGAATGTTACTATGTACAGACAGATGGTAGGCAGCTTGATCTATCTCACGATCACTAGACTTGACTTGAGTTATTCTGTGGGACTGATCAGTCAGTTCATGCAGAAGCCTCGCAAACCACACTTGGATGCAGTCAGAAGACTTCTGAGATATGTAAAGGGTACCACAGATCATGGGCTGTTTTATGCATATGGGAAAACCCTTGACTTGATGGGGTACACTGATGCTGACTGGGCTGGTTGCACATATGACAGGAGGTCAACCACTGGCTATGCATTTGGATTGGGTAGTAGCATGATCAGTTGGCAGAGTAAGAAACAGCCTACAGTTGCATTGTCCAGTACGGAAGCAGAGTATCGTGGTGCGGCCTTAGCGGCCTGTGAAGCTAAGTGGTTACAGAAGTTACTGAATGACTTGGGAGTACACTTGGACAGCAAAGTCAAGCTGTACTGTGACAATTTGAGCAGTGTTATGTTAGCAAGCAATCATGTTTATCATGCAAGATCAAAACACATTGAGGTTCACTACCATTTCATCAGGGAAATGGTTTTAGCAGATCATATTGACTTGGAGCATGTGAAGACTGAAGACCAAGTAGCAGACATCTTTACCAAATCACTTGGTAAAGATAAGTTCATTCACTTTAGACAGCTACTTGGAGTGATGCAGATGATTTGAGTTTTGTTTTTGAGATTGAGGGGGAGTGTTAGAAATCAAGCTCACCGTCAGTGTGTCTTCATCTATGACTGACATCTATGACAGCTAGTGTGTACAGCTATCTACATGTGACTACATTAAATAAGTCGGGTTAGTAGTCAGTCAGTGACCTGACTAGAGTTAGTCAGTCTAGTCTACATTTACACTAGGTCACTTTATCTTGTAGTGTGTGTGCTTTTCAGTTTAGTGTGTGGAAATGAAGGAATGAGCTTGAGAGCCTGAAGGCTCATGGATATGGAGTCTTTCCCTTTCTTTCTCTCTACTCTTTGAACAAAGGTGAGCATCTCGTTAGCTATGCCGTGCCCAATAACTTCTCCTGTAGGTATTCGGGACATATGATTAGCCATGTAGTGTCGCTTGCCCTTGCATACCACCACAAAGAAATCAATTTCTAGAAGAAGAATCAACCATCTAGCAATGCATCCAGTAGCACATGACTTATTTACAAGATAGAGCAATGCTTGATGGTCTATGAAGAAGGTGAAAGGCATGGCGAGGAGGTAGTGTCGAAACTTCTTTACAATGAACACCATGGCCAACCCTTGCCTTTCTGTGGTGGAGTAGTTCATCTCCGTGCCGGTGAGTTGTCTACTAGAAAAACTCATGGGGTAATCCAAATTATGCTCCCCATGTTGGCACAAGACAACTCCAATAGCACATTTAGATGCATTTATATGCACGTGAAAGGTGGTGTTCCAGTTTGAAGCTCGTAAGATTGGTGCAGTCGTAAGAGCCTTCTTCAACTCATCATATGCTTGTTGGCACTCATTAGTCCACTCAAACGATCAATAGCTTATACAATGGTCTTGCAATCAATGCATAATTCAACACAAAGTGTCGATAATATCAATAGTGAACTCCTTATAGTCCTTTGGTGGCAGCAAGTCGACAATGACCTTGACCTTCAAAGAGTCGGTGGCTATGCCATTCTTGGACACCACAAGCCCTAGGATGCATCCATGCTTGATCCAGAACTGGCATTTCAGAGGGTTCAACGATAGGTTGTAAAGCTTGCATCATTCAAAGACTACTGGCAGCTTCTCCAAGTGTTCTGCCCAACTAGAGTGCAGGCATAGGTCATCTACAAACACCTCTAGCTCTCGTCTAAGCATATCTTTGAAGATGGCGCACATTAGACACTGAAAGGTTACAAGTACATTCATCAACCCAAAGGGCATTACAATGTAAGCAAAAATACCCCACTCAGTAGCAAATGCGGTCTTGTGCCTATCGTCGGGATGTACTTGCACCTGGTTGTATCTTGAGAAGCCGTCCAAAAAGCTGTAGGCCTCTTTACCTACTACCCTTTCAAGCATGTGCTCTGTGTATGGTAATGGATAATTATCCCTTTTTCTTGTGGCATTAACCTTCTTATAGTTCACTCACACTCGTATCTTTCCATTCTTCTTCATGATTATCATAATCGATGATACCTAGTCTGTGTGCTCTATTTTGTAGATGAATCCTGCCCTCATTAACTTATCAATTTCCTCCCTTACGGCTTGGGCATGTTTTGAATTCATAGAGTACGTTTGTTGTTTTACTAGCACCGCATCAGAGACCATTGCTATGCTATGCGTCACCACTCTAGGATTTATGCCTTTAAGTTCCAGGCGAACACCTCCACGTACTCTTGCAAGAGCACAATGAGACTGGCCTCTTCCTCCTTGGTCAGGGCGTTAGCCATAAACACCAGTCGAGGCTTCTTGCCTTCCCTTGTCAAGTTGACTTCCTTGACCTTGACGGGTCCCTCGATTGGCTCAGTTGTCTGTCCTTGTCATTTTTCTCCCAATAGAACACTACTCTATCATCTTTCTTAAACTTCATAAAGCGTCTCGGTAGGTCTTGTGGTTTCTTTTGCTGTTTCACCTTTGCTTTCTTCATCTATCCTCTCTTTTTTTCCTTCAATCGCCTGCGCCTTAGGTGGACTGGAAGGTCCCCCTTGGTGCGTTTGGTCCTAGGAGGTCGGGGTATCTCTGGGTCGCTCTCTATGTTGACCTTCAATTTAGAATTAAACTCACAATCCTCGCTAGAGGAAGAAGTTTCCCTTGGTAGTTGATCTCGGTGGGAACGTTTGTCCTTAGCAAGGGTGTTGCCAGTGGTTCGGCTATCCTTGCTTGTTCATAATCTATTGCTCCCACATGCTCCAGCCAGGAGTGATTGCATTCCATCCCCATGACTCCTCTCTCTATCCTGCAAGTAATCCCTTTTTGGGGCTTGGAGCTGTTCTATTACCCTTCCTTCAGTGTTGTATTCTATGGTGTCTACTTCTTCCCTAGTTTCCTCACTACTCCAGTGATAGTCCTCATACTAGTCACATCAGAATCATCTCCTCTTGTCTACTTGCCATCCTCTAGACTCTCGTCTCTAGCCTGTTCTTTGTCAGTGACTAAGGCCCAATTGTACAACAAGTTCAGGTCATGCACCTTAGTCCATTTCCACTTAGGATTGTCCAAGAGGTCTCTGAGGGGCTTGAGATTTGCAATGGAATTTCCTGTCAATTTGCTCGCCAAATACTTGAGGATCTCATGCAATTCTAGCCTAGTGTTAGGAACATGGGAAGAGATGGGTCTAGGTTGACTGCTTGAGCTCTTGGCCATCATACAGAGTGGCAATGCGGGCTCTCTCCTTAACACACTTGCGGTTTTTTTAGCCTATTTGTATATCTCCTCCTCAATTGAGAATGGGAGATCGATTATTGCTAGGAAGTGCATCCAATCTCGCTCATCCTCAGGACAAGGGACGCATTTGATTAAAGGTCTACAAGACTTCCTTATTGGTGCATCACCCTTGAGTGTGGCAGAGATGGCGTCTAGGTTGATCAGGGTCATCTTCCAAGTGTCCATCTCGACCTTTACTGCTTCCGTTTAGTTTCCTAGGAACATTAGACTATTGCCCTAGTCTCCAATGACTCGAGCATTCCTCATCCAGGGTCATCCTAGAAAAATGTCATAGTCCACTCCCTTCATGACAATGAAGTTCACAGAGAACTGGACACCCCCAATCTTCATTGGCCAATTGTTTAAGACTCCAAATGGCCTTACTTTCATTCCGTTAGCTAGAGTGATGTTGAACCTAGTAGTTTCGACAGGAGGGTTTCCCCAAGCCTGGAGCACAGTATGGCTCAACACACTGACTCTTTCCCCGGTATCTACGATTCCCTTCCATCCTAGGGCTAGGATAGGCAAAACTCCATGTGTCTCAATGCCTTCCCAAAAGGCATTAATGTGTAGTGAATTTGGCACTGAGTGCAATGTCAAGCTAGGTATCTGTGTGGCTGCATCATGATCCTGCATGTCACAGTAGCATGCTCCATAGTTTCTTCTACCCATTGTTTCAAATCCTACCACAACGTGGGGTGGTGTCTGAGTAGGTCTCTTAAACTTAGGTCATTGGGTGGTCACTAATGTCACGAGGAGATTGTTGGTTTTTTGTCTCTCTCCTAGGTTTGTGCTCCTTGGCCACTGGTCTTGACTGATTGGCTAGCCCATGGCATCTAAACTTGGCCTAAGTGGCACCGCCTGTAGCATGGGTGCATCTCTCGACCTTGGTTGTGTAGGTGAGACTACTGTGCTTACACTAGAGAGATCCTCAATCTCGTCCTCTAAGATAGGCTTAGCATCCTTCAGGTGCTCCTGGGTGGCTTTTACCCACTCCTTGACTTTGGCTATTGCCTCAAGTTGGCGCCTAGGGTGGGGATACTCTCATACCTTTGCACTCACTTTCTCTGTCATCTTTGGAGCGATAGTTTCTGCCTCTACATCCGTGACCCTCTTGCCAATCACAAGCGTTGTCGCACCCTCAGTCTTAAGAGTGACCTTTGCATCAGGGTTTTTCTTCCTTCTCCGTCAGCTCTTTTTTCCTATTGAGGCTACATCTACATTGTTGGACCCTAGCAATGACATGCATGCCTGCTTTATCTGTGCTCTGGTCATGACATGCAGCGGGATGGGTGTGTCCTCATTGTCGAATGTCTTGACTGCGAACATCCCCAAGGGCACTGAGGGCCTGTGTGCCTCATTAGAGGATGGCTTCCATCTAGGGCAATCAGTGAAGAGGTGAGTGATGTTGCACTTGACACATCTGAGGTCGACTTTTTCCTTATTCACTTGTTCTCTCTCTGGATAGCATGATGAGAAGTGGCCCAGGTGACCACAAGTCCAACACAAGCTTGGATCTTGGGTTGGCCTTGCGAATCCTCTTCCCCTACCTCTACCTAACGCCATCATCGACACTGGTCAATAGTCCATTAGGATTGGATTTCCCTCTTCATCGTACGTGACATAAGGGTTCACATAGGCTTCATCTTTGTTAGGCTCCTCCACATAATGGACTGGAGCATCACTCAATGGATGGGTTACATAGGGTCTTGGTGGCCGAGGTATGCCCGCATCGGCTCCATCCTAGGGATGATGGGTTTTGCATCATTTGGTGCTAGAAGTGGCAGCTGGGCTCCTCTTCTAAGGAAATTTGGTGGCTTGTTCCCTAGGTACATAGGGGCATCTCCTAGGCAACCTACAGTGCATGGCATCGTTTTGCCGAATCTACCATAGTTCGCACAAGGCCTAGATCTAGGATCCTAGCACTCTATCCGGGAGGTGGTTTCCGCCACAATGCATGCATTGGACATGCGCTCGTGTTGGTTTTCTCACAAAATCCTGCAATCATGCTAACTCCATTCTCACCTCGGCACCTAGCCTTGATCTACACTCTTCCCCTTGTCTTGTGTGCTAGGGGTTAATCCCTTGCTGGAGGTGGTGGTCCTCTCTTAGGTTCTCTGACTGGAGTTGTTGCGGTTCAAAATTTGAGAGCTTCTCTCTCTTAACTGGTCATCCACCCTAATTTCTTCGTCGAAGACTTTAGCTAGCATGTCTCGCTCCAAGCTAGAGTTACCTACCAAAGCCTTGTACAACTCCTTGCTATGGATTCCATTCATGAACATGGTGGAGATTGCTCTTTCATTTGGTTGCTCATTTGTGGGGATTCTCTTGAAGAGGTTGCGCACATGAGTGATGTAGTCTCTCATGTCCTCCTTGTCCCTTTGACTGACATTCATCAGTCAGACTATGAGGTTATCAGAGTATCCCGCTTTCCAGAATCTCTTAATAAAGAGATCTTTTACCTTCAATCTTGCTATCCTTTTAGTCCCCTTACCATCTTTGCAGGTCCTATTAATGGGGCTCTGAGGCACCTGACTATGTTTTGGGGTCTCCTTCTACTAGTGGGTTCCTTCGAGTTATCAATCTGCATGTACTCCTTATTATCAAAAGCAATCCTCAACTTATGTTCACTTAGTGCTAGGTGCCCTATTATGCACGGTGCAAAATTAGGCTTTCTATCCTTTCCTACTGCACTTATGTGGAAGAGATCACTATGGAGGTGCACCTGCAAAATGATTATGCAATTCTAACTATTCCCCTCTCTTGTTTACAACCTAATATGGCCCTGTGTGCGGTTCCTAGTCGCTCCTAAGGATTGTTTGGGGTCCATGCTGCTCCCTTTACACTCTATCAGGGCAGCTGGGTTACAGTCTAGAGGCCAACCTTTGGGCTACACGTCTAGTCGAGGCTACTAAAGTTTACCTTTAGGCCATATAGTCACGGTTCTCTCTAGTTATTGGCCATGGCTAGCTAGGGTGGGTTTCCAGGGGTGTTTTGGTTTCAATCTTGGTCGAACTGGTCTTGGGTCTATATTTTCTTATTTTGGTTTGTTGGTACGATTCCCACAATTGGACTATCCGATCATGGGTGGTCCAATTGTGGTGGTCCGACTCCCAAAAATTGGTCCCCGATTCCTATTGGGTCCAATTGGACAAATGGGTGTTGGAAGGTCTGATTGAAGTAGGTGTCTGATTGGATGCAGGGTTTTGGCCAACTATCAAAGTGTGTTCAACTGGGCGGCCTAGTGTCCTACTCCTGAAGTCGGATGGTTTGATTCTTCCAGTCGGATGGTCCGACTCTTAGAATCAAACCAAGACACAGTGGCTCGACTTCAAATCCGATGGCACATCACGAAGATTTTTGGTTGATTTCTCCTAGCGCTCATCATGACCCCCTGTCATACCTTCCAGACCACATCCATAGCATATAATGAAGACCCTTACGTACCTGGACCAGTGAAGAACACCAGAATCAAAACACGTGATCTCCCCTACGATCGACATGTCTCTTTCTCTCTTAAGCTCTCCTTAATATTTCAAATGCAAAATAAGGTCTTCCTTGCACTCCTAGCCTCTCATTTCCCTACTCAAGTCTGTGTTCACCTTAGTCTTGCTCCTCTTACCAGCATTTAATCCAAGAATTTATCTTTTTCCCTTCTTTGCCCTGTTTCAATCCATTATACAGTAGTAAAAACCCTATTGTGTGCTCACACTATTTTGATCCTATCCTATTTGAATGCAACCAAAAATTCTAAGCCAATATTTCTACTTCTTTATCTCCCTCATCTATTCATTAGAAACCCAAAATACTTACTTGCATTGACGATGATTAAAATGCCTAAATATCCTATCTACCTCAAGCTCCGGTTCAGGGATGAAGCCCTTACCTCGATGCTTGATTTGATGTGTGCAGCGCTCAAGGCTCAAATCCGTTGGTACCATCAATGGAACCAAAATGAAGGGAGCCCTCTGGCTTTCAACCCTTGAGACCTATGGACCGCTTATTGGTCAAGAATTTCAATCCGAGCAACCATGGCTACCTCTCACATAGCCAATGCGCTATCCCTACCCATGGGGTGTAGTGAACTTACCTTTATGCTTGATCGAGTACCTTCCTCTCTCTTGCACGTCGGTAGCTCCACAATCCTTGAGGCTAGATCAAGCAACCTCAATCCCTCTCCATCAAGCTCCATTCTCCATAGCCACACGAGAGAAGAGAAGAGAAGAGAAGAGAAGAGAAGAGAAGAGAAGAGAAGAGGAGATGGGGAGCTTCTTCCCTTCGATCCCTCACTCTCACACACTCACTCCCTCCCTCTCTCACCCTCCCTCACTCCCTCACTCAAGAACAAATGGGTAGAGAAGAGAAGATAAGAGAAGAGAAGAGAAGAGAAGAAGAGAGGAGATGGGGAGCTTCTTCCCTTCGATCCCTCACTCTCACACACTCACTCCCTCTCTCTCTCACCCTCCCTCACTCCCTCACTCAAGCACAAATGGGTAGACAAGAGAAGAGAAGAAGAAGAAGAATTTTTTTGCCACACGCCAATAATCCAACTCTCATTCACCTCTTTGACTTTATATACAAAGGCCCAAATCCCTTTTGGGCATCCACCCCCTTATCCCCTTTTTTACATGGGTAGCCGTGGTCTAGGCCCTTTTTCCCATTGTCCTACTATCTTCCTAGCTTCCTTCCTACCACCTATCCACCTTTACAATTTGCACGGGTGAGAGCCCGTCACTCTTAAACTAAATCCTAGTGCACTCCTTGTGACTTTTTACAAAAGTATTGACTTGCACTTTTTCTTTTGCGCCTTTCTCCTTGATTTAGGATTTTTTTTTTGCACTTCTTGTGTTCATCTTCCATTCCACTTTTGCCTTGGCCTTGCCTTCTACTTTTGATTTTCTAGATTTTGCAACTTGTTCGTCTGAGGGTTAACATTGTTCTATACTGCAAACATATTTTTAATAAGCTTGCCTTGGGAGGGTTTCCCAAGCCTTTCTTCCATGAACTGGCATATAATACCTCATTAATTATCTTCAAATGTGCAATCTTTACCATTTTTTTCAACATAAATCAATTTTGGAATGTATATACACATTGTTTATTAAAATAAACTAAGTAATGGTGACATTACACGCATCCTTCTTCTCCTCTTGATCAAAACCTCTTCAAAACTACAAACACCACACTAAATTATCAATTACTTCACTAACTATATTAGTGAAATGTAGTTGGAGGATCTCATTCCCAACTAGAAAATAAACACCAATTGATTGTTCTTATGCAAAAAAGGGTAAATTGTCAATCCACAAATTGAAAGAGGGATAGTGATTGATGCCTATGCATGAGCATGTGATGACACCCAAAAGAAGCATAAAAACAAGGCACAAAAATGTCCATGCATATATCATAATTTCATCTTTTGTAAAGGGGATAACATTTACATTGTTCCAAAATCACTAAAATACACACTTACATGAGGGGACCACATCCACATCCACATCTATAATAAATAAATGGTATGCACAAAAGTTTTACGTGCATGCATTTGTGAAGGGTAGGAATACTCAAAATTAAAGGCCAAAGGTCTTATAATATCAAATGTATCAAAGTTTCAAAGAAATAATAAAAATACAAAGGGGTGTGCTTTTTGGGGAAGAGGTGGGGTGGAGTGCACGAATGGTTATGTGCCTCTTTCCCTTCCCTCTCTCTTGTCCAATCGCACATTCTCTTTTTGGTGGTGCAAAAAGTTGTTCTCTCTCCTCTCTCCTCTGTCTTTTGTGCAAAAATTCATCTTTTCCCTTTTGTTCTTGTATAATGGTTGAAGCTATGGATGAAGATGATGAAGATAACGAATCAGTTCATTATTAAGTGGAAGATTTATGGTTTCTTTTCAGTTTTGAGATTAATGGCTCAGCCATGTGCATAGATTTTGCATGCTTCTACCTTGGTTTCATGTTTATTTCTTGCCGTGGGAGGGTTGCTGTCATTTTGGTGCGCAGCCGGGGAAAAAGCTGATCTCAACAACTACAAAAAGGGGGAGATCATCTGGTGATGGAAAATGCAAATGCAATGGGGAGGACCAAGGAAAAGGAAAAGAAGACAAGGACGGCTTTCCCATCGAGCATTTTCTCCAGCCCCTGCTCCAAATGACGACTCAGATTGTGAGGAATAGGAGCCTAGCATCACAAGGCTCAAATTCTAAGTTGATGGAAGGTTTGATAGCTTCTCGACAAGCGTCTACAGAGCCTGCTCACCTCATTTGAGGCAAACCTGTGTGATGTCATCTCTGCTTGAAGAGGTGAAGGCAAAGGAAGCATCGAGGGGGTCAACCACAAGAAGGTGACTGAGATCGAGAGAAAAATGCTCTATAGTTTCATCATTACTAGCAGTCGCTATAGCACTGCTCATTTTTTACTACAAACAAACAGGCAAAGAGAAATGTCTGTTTGTCCATTTGGTCCTTCCATCCTTTGCTATGACGACCTGCTTCGTGATATCTCTGCCGTCTCCATCGAGAAGGCTGCTGTCACCCATGAAAGAAAACAAACCTGGCCGGCGTTTCCCAAGAATCGTAACCCTCGCAAGAGCGATAGCAATGCTGTAGCTACTGCAGCTAATAATTGCGACGAGGAAGTGTACGAGGAATATGTCTCCGATACTCCAAACGACGGTGATGATTCTAATGCTGATAGTGACAATGATGACGATGATGGTGGATGGCGACGACTTTACACAGATAGATTGCGGAGGACGAGACTCCTTCGATGTTGTCGATCTGGATGGTGTTGCCCATGGCGGAGAGGGTAGTGGCATTGGCGATCCTGATATTATGCAGAAAGTGCCTGGCACCTTTGTCGGAGGTGAGGGAGGACACGGGGCTAGCTGGGCCTGCGCCACTTTCGACGCCATCAACAACCTCAGCCTCAACTTCTGGGCTCTCTACATCCACACCGACTTTGACAATACTAATGACTGTCATGAAGGCTCGACCTACTCCACTCTGTTGCCCACCCATCCTCACCCCCTTACCCACCTTGAACGATGTGGGGAGCTGGACGACCTATCATTGGAAATGTCCCTTGAGGATGACTCAGTACCCGCCATCGAGCATCCCTCTGGTCCTCCCATCCTCCCCAACTACGAGCCTTCCTCCTTCATCACCCTCCACCTCCTCTCAAGAGAGGCTGTCATCTCCTGAGCAGAGATCGTGCCTGTCCTTCCCGTTACAAGACCTTCCCTAAGGAGCACCTCAGATACCTGTAGATTGGTCCTTCTACTGCTACTCGCTGATATAAGGATAAGCACTCACTTCCTTGTTCGTCAAAGAGCTAATCAGCTTTCTGTCCTTATCGACGTTGAGATTGAAAGAGAGAGAGAGAGAGAGGTTTCCCCCTCTTCAATAGGTCCAATGGTTGTGCTTCCCTTTCTCCCTCCTTGTTTGTCCTTTGCCTTCTCTTAGAGTCACCGGCCTCCGTGTCTACCAGCGCCCCATCCTTTTGCACCAATCCACTCCTGGTCCACATAGCACAAGCAACAGCCCTACTTCACACCTCCCCATCACCGTTACCATCCACACATGCTACACCCAATAAGATATAAGATAATTAAGCAATGGCACCTATTTAAAAGATCAGGAAAATAATCAAGGAGAAGAGTCAACAATATAAAGTGAGACAAGACCAAGAAGATGAAGTCTATCCCTAATCATGGGCAACCAAAGACACCCATGAAAGGAAACGAGGAGAGAGAAAAAAAAATTTCATTGTGTGGTCAAAGGACACCCCTTTTGAAATTCCCTTTATTCCTTCAATCTTGGTATTCCTAGCCCACCTCCTCTTTTTTCCTCAATTCATCTCTTTCCTTTGTCCTTTCCTATGAAATCCGTGCAATGACCTAATGAGACAGGTTAAAAATCCATGACCCTTAAAACTTATAATTAATCTTTCAAATGGAAACCCTAATGATATCAATCTAAAAATCTTCATCCTCATATCTCATAACATTAACAAACCCCACTCCATATAAGGAGAAATATGTAAAGTTATATCTACAACCTTATCCTATTCTTCCAAGTGCCTTTGGAGCTATGTGATGGATGGAATCATTCATCTTCCTTCATTGTGGGATGGAGAAGTTATTCTCATGGTTCCTTATTGAAGATAGAACCCTATCTTTTGAAGACTATACAAGTTTTTCAGTGTGGGAGTATAGTGGAGGCAGGAGTTCCCTTACTCTGGTGGTCGTGGATTTGGAGTCCCATACCCTACCATGGCTAGGCCTCATCCTTATGATCAAAGTTGTATTACTAACAATTTTGGAAGTTGTTTGTGTTAGAAAGTGGTTCTTCTTTGACAAGGTTCGCGAGGACGCTTCACATTTCAGTGTGGGAGGAATATGATGACGCCCAAAAGAAGCATAAAAACAAGGCACAAAAATGTCCATGCATATATCATAATTTCATCTTTTGTAAAGGGGATAACATTTACATTGTTCCAAAATCACTAAAATACACACTTACATGAGGGGACCACATCCACATCCACATCTATAATAAATAAATGGTATGCACAAAAGTGTTACGTGCATGCATTTGTGAAGGGTAGGAATACTCAAAATTAAAGGCCAAAGGTCTTATAATATCAAATGTATCAAAGTTTCAAAGAAATAATAAAAATACGAAGGGGTGTGCTTTTTGGGGAAGAGGTGGGGTGGAGTGCACGAATGGTTATGTGCCTCTTTCCCTTCCCTCTCTCTTGTCCAATCGCACATTCTCTTTTTGGTGGTGCAAAAAGTTGTTCTCTCTCCTCTCTCCTCTGTCTTTTGTGCAAAAATTCATCTTTTCCCTTTTGTTCTTGTATAATGGTTGAAGCTATGGATGAAGATGATGAAGATAACGAATCAGTTCATTATTAAGTGGAAGATTTATGGTTTCTTTTCAGTTTTGAGATTAATGGCTCAGCCATGTGCATAGATTTTGCATGCTTCTACCTTGGTTTCATGTTTATTTCCTGCCGTGGGAGGGTTGCTGAAAAACATGGAGCCCCGAGAGGAACACCAAGGAAAAGGGAATTCTCTTGCAAGAAAATCTATCTTGTAACATCAACAAGCTGTTTCATATTATCACAATGAAGAAAAGAACACCAAACACAACAAATCTTCATGCAGCATCATGTAAATCTCCCACGGTTTTTAATAGAATCAACCATATTCTTCAACATCTTCACAAAATCCATCAATAGAACAAAGAAAGCAAAGGAATACACCATCTTGGAATGGAAATACATCACATAATATTCATCTTCAATATCTTCATAGTCTTCTCTCTCAATCTCTCAAATACAATCACTCTGTTTGAATAGAATTGGCTATCTCTGACTCTCTCTCTCCATCAATAATACATCATATCCTCACTACAATCTCTCAAAATTACTCTCAATAATCACTCTTAGGTCGTGGATACCCCTCCCAAGAGGTATGTCTGATATGAAGGGTCACTAGAGCCACTACAGTGTCTCTTCACAGCTCACTACTATCACTTCACTCTAGTCTTCTCTTGAGTCTTCAGCAGCTACTTCTTCCACTTCTTTCAGCTCTTTTGCACTTGTATTCACCTCTTTCCAAGGCTAGAAAACTTTTCCAAAGTCACACATACATTCCACAGAACACTTACAGAAGCATACAGAACAGTCTACAGAATAGTACCAGAACAGCTACAGTACAGAACAGAACAGAGACAGAACAGAAGCAGAAGCTCTACAGAAGACCTACAGAAGGTTATCAAAACTTCATAACTCACTCTCAAATCATTCCAAACTCTCACAAACCATTAAATAAACTTTCACAATATCTCATTCTTCATCAATTAATACTTCATCCCTCCTTACAGAAGACAATCAGAACAAAACAGACCAAAACAGAACAAAACAGAAGGTATACAGAACCATTCAGAACCTATCAGAACATCACAGAACCATCAACAAACATCATGAACTTCCAAAAAACAATCAATATCATCCAAAACACTCTCAAACCACTTCTAAATCAACCAATCATCCCATAAAATCAACCATTCAGCTCTCAAAAACAACAAAAATCAGCCAAAAAACAAGTCATTTCAACACTCAACATATCCCCACACTTAATAAGGAAGCGTCCTCGCGACCCAGGAAAAAGGGAATACAAGTGCATTTGAAAAGCTCAACTTTAATCTTCCATATCTTCTTAAAAAGAATCCATCCACCACGACCCCAACTTATAACCTGTTTATTGGAAATGCATCAATGAAGATGATCCCTTTTAAAAGATTGATGTTGTCGGAATCGATCCATAGATAAGGATTCATCTACAAAGTTTTTAGGAGGATTTTGAAAAAATTGGAGACATCACATTCTTTCCAACAGGACCAAGTATCTGCTAGGCAAACAAAGGGCATGAAAATACAATATCTCCAGCTGCTGGGAATCAATGCTAACATTGACATTCATGCACAACTTTGGAATAGGCTTTGAATCAGTATGAGAGTGCCTATGCATATACGCCAGGTACCAAGCAAAGTGAGCAGTTAATCTCACTGAGGGATCTGCAGACTGTGAATATTGTTGGGCAAAATGAACATAGTTTTGATAAGCTTGACTAGAAGCTGTCCATTCTCCTGGAATTACTGGCCAATTAATCTGCGGTCCTGTAAGGCAATCATCCGAACTCCATCCCCTTCTTCTGGAAATCTGAGTATCAAAACCGTCACAGTCACTAACCAACTGAGGTGGTTGAGATATGGAAGTGTGAGGAGAGGGTAATGGAATAAGAGAAAGTGGATGTAGGGAAGGATAGGAAAAATCATAAAAGGAAGAAAAGGTTAAAGAAGGAGTGGCAGAAATTTGTAAGGAATCACTAAGGAACGGTGTTAACTGATAAATAGGAAATGTGGAGGGTATATTTATGAGGGGTGAAGGACAGGGTGGAGAAGGGGAAAATACCCTATCCTCAATAAAGGAACAGTAAGTGAAAATAGGAATTTGAGTGAAATTTGAAGGTTGGAAAAGAAGTGGTAAAATTACTGTGGAATTAGTTTGACAAAGGGAAAAATATATAGCATAGCGGTGAGCCAATTGTTGGTAATAGAGGAGGGTAGGAACAGAAGGTCCTAAGAGAGATCGTCTATGATAGGCATCAAAGAAGGTAGCATCAAATGGATTATGTTTGGAAAGATAGGTTAAGAGATCCATCCTCAGTTGGTTAGTACTCTGTACAAAGGTAGGAGCTGTGTTTTGTCTTTGATTTAGGACCACCGAATCAATCATGGGATGCCACGAATTATCATGACAATCAGCTACTTTGGAGGAATAACTTTGAAACATATCAGCTATGCGCAACTCCAAATGATTGACATATAAAACAGCCTGTAAGACCACATCCCCCACATACCATGCCATATCTACCTCATCTGGGATTAACAAATCTCCTCGGAGATACATATATGACATCGACATGGTATCTGGCGTGACAGAATCTTCAAAGACCATTCTGACTACCTCTTTCAACAACTCAGCAGACCAAGCCCCACTCCAACCATCCTCTGGAAAAGGTAAATCCATCGTGGAAAGCTTCATATAGAAGACCAACTTCTGTAAGTGGTAGTGGACAAAGAAAGAATGGTCTGGTAGGACATATTCCTGAAACTGCTCAAAGGTAGACCATAACAAGTCCATTCTGGACTGCAATCTTTCCACTTTGTCTTGGAATAGAGGGCACAAAGTAGCCTGTCTCTGTAGGGCAGCCAAGTCCTGTTGTGAAAGAGTAGGAATTAATGGAACAGGAGGGCTTGGAGGAACAGAGCGGGACTTTGCAAGCTGATCTTGCAACTGCTGGATTTGGGAGGCTTGGTTGGCCACTGTGTCATTAGCAGTCTGTAAAGCTAAAAGCTTGTCATCTAAAAGAACTTGGAATTCTTTCGCTTCGCTGGACATCCTCTCCTTCTCTGCTGAAAGGCTAGTAACCTGTGACTGAGCCTCGAATAACTGGGTCTTTAATGAAGAAATCTCATCGCTTTGAGTGGCAACCAGTTGGGTTTGCTGTTCCATTTGCTTAAATAAATCTGCTAGGGTATCCTTAGTAGAAGCTAACTCAGATGTTGCCTTATGCAACTGGTCTTTGGACTGCATGAGCTCTTCATAAAAGGACGCGTACAGCTGTTGAACACAGGCTGTCACTGACAACTCAATGGAACTTTGAATATCCTTGCAGAGGAAAGGAATGGCATCTCCTGAAACGAGACTCTTCAGGGAGGGAACTGAGATCTCCAAAGATCCTTCTCGATGTGCTCTGAATAGGTTATTACAAGTGAGATACCCAGGGAGTTCACTGCCAGAAGTAGCAGGGATAGGCACTGAGGGAAGTACAGCAGGGGCTTTATCCGCTACCCTCTTCAAGCGTTTGCGTTGTATGACCAGGGGAGGCGGAGAATCATCATCCTCAATGTCAATAGGG
The DNA here is from genome assembly GCF_053477565.2 of Lygodium microphyllum. NCBI lineage: Eukaryota > Viridiplantae > Streptophyta > Polypodiopsida > Schizaeales > Lygodiaceae > Lygodium > Lygodium microphyllum. The sequence continues at coordinate 16,810,038 of NC_141144.1, read as the reverse complement.
GCTGACTCGTCTGAAGGTGGAGGAGGAGGTACTGGATCTGATGGAGGAGGTGGAGGTACAGTCTTCTGTAAACCTGAATAGGTCAAGAAGGCAGACAAATATGATCCATATGTAACATTGGTAACATTACCCCTGGTGACTTTAACAAAATGCTGATCCATTTTAGTAAGGAGGTATGTGCTCCAATCAATAGCAACTCCTTTCAGCACCATCCTGGAAGCTGTAAAAAGCTCTTTGGACAAATAGTGGGATGGCGTTTTGGCAGGCATGAACCTGTCCTGAAGGAACTGACACATCGTCTTCCATACGGGATCAGTGATCATAGAAAACAAAACTCCTGAAGAGTTTATCACTTTCTTAACATCAAGGACTTCCCTTGTCTGCTTCTGCAACAGCTTGAGAATCTCTTCATTAGAGAAGAGCTGACGAGTGGTCACAAAAGGTTCTCCTTTGAAGGGTAAAGACAGAGCCTTCCCTAAGCCGCGAGATGTCAATGTCATAGACATTCCTTGGACTACGCCTGTCTTCTTGCTGTAAGAGGCCAGGAACTCATCACATAAGGACGGATCCTCTGGAAGTAATGGAAAAGGAGTGGCCACAAAAGCAGCAAGTCCCGCCTTCGTGAGGGGCTCAAAAGTAAGTAGGGACGAGTAATCCCTACTAACTAATGGGACGTACTGGATAGGGGGAGGAGCATGAGAAGGCGCCATTCGGATGGTTACACACACACCACAAACACAGACAATCAAGGAGAATGCCTGCAAAGCAACAGACCAAAACCAAGGATAAGAGAATTACCAATCAAACGTGACACGACCTGCTAACCCCAAGCAAACCACATCCTAGAAAAAAATTGACATGACCTTGAGACAAATGCGACCGAAAGCTTCATGCGATGCATCAGACAAACACCCTAAACCCCGTATCGGGCAATAAAAGAAAAAACTGCACACCGTACCCGTAACCGTAACTAAGACAGGAAACCAAAACCATACCATATCCGACACATATCAATACGACATCTGTGATAAACCAAGACTGGACCATGGAAAATAACTCTAATGACTGCGCATACCCATCCCACGAAACGGTTCATTAAAAAGGGGAATTAAGTGCAGTGAGGGGGGAATTAATTTAATGAAGGGTTGATTTGAATCAATTATTAAAAATGGGTGAATTTTTATTAGGTGATAAACCTTAGCAAGAAAACGGCGGTTTCTTATTAGTTATTTAATTACCAATTATTAGGTTAAAACGGTGCAGTTATGCGATTCCCGGACTTCGATTCCCGACTGGGTCTCTAAATGCAATTCATTGATTACAAATTAAGGTGATGTGGAGCGCTTTTTTGCCAGCGCGTGCTCATGTGACGGCTGGTTGATTTTAATTAAAAAATTTTAAAGTGCCTCTTTAGCGCACGTAGCGCGTGCTAAGTGAACGGCTGGTTGATTTTTAATTAAAAAGTATGTGTGTTTAGCGCGAATGCGCGTGGAAACTGTGGGCGAATTAAAGGGTTTATTTTAACAATTAATTTGTGATTAAGGGGAAAATAAAAAATAAATAAAGCATAGAAAATAAATACCTGGAAGGGGTGTGTATGTAATGCAGGAATGCGCACGGAAGAGTTCCAGTAAAGGAAAAGTAAAGAGCACTGATGAAACAAGAAACACAACACCTTAGTAGATGTGTTGATTTGGTTTTTGTGGGTTTTTTTATTTTTATTTATTTTTTTATTTTTAGTTGTGATTATTTATGGTTGAATAAATGGAAAATGAGCAAGGGAGGTGAGGGGAATTTTTTAGAATTTTTTAGAAATTTTTAGAATTTTTACAAATTTTTAAATGAATTTTCTACATTTATTGGCAATTTAGGGGTAAATTTAGGAAATGTGGAATTTTCAGAAATTATAGGGTAGGCAATTTCCAGCAGTCAAATTCCCAAAAATTGGCAAAAGGCAAAATGAATTTTTAAAAATTTTTCTAAAATTTTTTAATGGAAAAATTAATGTAGTGATTAATTAAGTCACCTAAATCACATTAATCAGATAAGTCAGTTAGGCATAAGTCAATTAAGTCTGGTTAGTGGGATAAGTCATGTTAGTCTACCTAAAGCAAGTCAGGTTAGTCTAAGTTGCTTAGGTTAGTCAACTAGGCTAGGTTAGCTAACTAGGTAGGTGAATCAACTAAGTTAAGTTAACTAAGTTGGGGTTAGTTAATTAAGTGGACTATGGTTAGGTTAGTCTAGGTTAACGATAGTTAGGGAAGTCTAGGTTAACTAGAGTTAGGTTAGTCAACTAGGTTAGTCAGCTAGGTTAGGGTAGCTAACTAGGGTTAGGTGGTTAGTGGGTGGGATTAGGTTAGTTAACCAGGGTTAGTTTAACCTAGTTAGGTTAGTTTAGGGTTAGGGGGTGGGATTAGGTTAGTTAACCAGGGTTAGTTTAACCTAGTTAGGGTTAATTTAGGGTTAGGGGGTGGGATTAGGTTAGTTAACCTAACTAAGGTTAAGTTAGGGTTAGTGGGTGGGATTAGGTTAGTTAACCAGGGTTAGTTTAACCTAGTTAGGTTAGTGAATTAACTAGGGTTAGGTAACACTAATTAGGTTAGTTAACTCTAGGGAGGTTAGTGACTAACCTGAGGGAGGAGGTGGAAGAGGAAGAGGAGGAGGAAGGGGAGGTGGATGGCGGCGTTTCGGCGGCTCCACGCGGTGGCGACGGTGGCGACGGCGGCGACGAGGCGGTCCTGTGGCAGCCAGGGCACGGGATGGGGGAGGGAGAGAATGGGGAGGGAGAGGCGGGGGGAGAGGCGGGCGGAGGCTGGGGGAGGAACTGCTGGCGGGGGAGGAGAAGGAAGTGCTGGCGGGGGAGGAGAAGGAGGTGCTGGGGGGGCGCTGGGGGGGCGCTGGGAGGCGCTGGGGGGGCGCTGGGGGGCGAGGAAGGCGAAGGAGATGAGGGAGGCTGGGGGGGCGCTGGGGGGGGAGAAGAAGGAAGTGCTGGCGGGGGAGGAGAAGGCGCTGGGGGGGGGGGAGAAGAAGGAGACGAGGGAGGCTAGGGGGGCGCTAGGGGGGGAGAAGAAGGAGACGAGGGAGGCTGGGGGGCGAGGGAGGCGAAGGAGGCGCTGGGGGGGGAGAAGAAGGAGACGAAGGAGAAGAAGAGGCTGCACGGGGGGGTAGGAGGCGAAGAAGGAGACGCAGGAGGAGAGAGAGAAAGAAAGAGAGAGAGAGAGAGAGAGAGAGAGAGAGAGAGAGAGAAAGAAAGACGGGTGGTTGGGGGCAGGGGTAGGCAGTTAGGGGGAAGGCGTGGGGGGGCCCATGGGGGGGGCCATGGGGTGGGCAGGTGGGGGGAAGGGGTGGGGGGGCCAGGGCGCGTACCCCCGTCCCGCGCGCGTGCGCGGGGCGGGGTAAAAAAAATTTGCCGTGACGGGATTGAAATGATGCAGGGAAGATGGTACGGGTTACGCGGACACGACGGGGGCGCGTGGAGACTCGGAAAAGCGAAAAAGGGCGCGTTCACGCGCAAAACGGGCGCGAGAAAAAACGTAAAAATAAAGAAAAATTAATAACTCCCAATCCGGACGTCAAAACGAAATAGCGTAAAAACAAAAAGTGGACAGGACGACAGGGGAAAAACAAGGAAAATACGGGACGGGGGTTCCGGGAGGGGTAAAGGGCGGTCACGTGCAAAAAACACAAAAAACGAACCAAAAACGCAATTAAAAATTAATAGCAAAAGATCCGTGCATCGGAATGAGGTGCCAAAAAAAGGAAAACTGGGCAGAAAGATGTGCCCGACAATCCTATCACATCAAAACATAATCCCGACTGAGATAAGACGTGTTCACATGGGAAAAACCCAAAAAACAAACCTGAAAATAGAATCGAAAATTAATATCGGACAACCCATTCACCGGAATGACATGCAGTAAGAAGGAAAAATGTCCGCAGGAAGGGGTGGCACAGGGTTATCATGTTAAAACGCAGTTTTAGCGGAAATAGGAGGGGTTCACATGTGAAAAACTCCAAAAATACTCCCGAAAACTCATCTAAAATTTAATAAGTAAAAATCCAGAAGTCGAAAAAGGGTGGAGGAAAAAGGAAAAAGGTGGGGGAAGGCACAGGGGACACGGCTGTCAAATCAAATTGGAATTCCGATGCAAATAGGGCAGGTTCACATGAAAAAATATAAAAAATACACACGAAAAAGTCTTAAAAAACCGGAAAATTAATAATAGACAAACCATGTATCGAAATGATGCGGAATAAAAAGGAAAAATGTCAGGGGAAAAGCGGTTGTCAGGTCTATGACGTCAGATCACGGTTCCGAAGCAAGAAAAGCGCGTTCACATGGAAAACCGTCTAAATTGCGTAAAATGCTTCAAAAATTAATAACTCAAAAACCGTGCACCGAAAGAGGGGTAGGTAAAAAGGAAAAATGATCAGTTCAAAGGGAGGAACATGGCTATGAGATTGGATGAGGACTTTGGTGAACGTAGGGTGCCCTGGCAGGACCTCAAAATCAGGGAATGAAGGAAAACTGCAAGGGAACAGCCCCAAGGGTGGGTGGAACATAAACGGGTGGGTGGAAAGGGATCCCATTAGGGTAAAAGCAAGGCAAGGCATTCATGCATGAGCAAGATAAGGCATATGTAGAGGGGTATGCAACATAGACGGGCATGGACGCGTCCCCACACTTAAGACTTTAACGGATAGGGTTAACCGAGCAACAGGGACCTAGGACCACGCCACAGACCATCCACTAACTTCCCCACACTTAAAACATGACCATCACTAAGAAACGGAAGTTGTAGGGTTAGAAAAACTTGGCCCGTTTCGTCAAGAATCAAGGTTGAGTATCGATGGCACGTCCAGTGTGGTTGTCAGCGCTGGAGGGACCAAGGCATCTTCTCGGCACACGTCCATCATGGCAGGGACCACGCAGCAGCACCCAGGGAGGTAGCTGATGGAAGGAATCGCAGGAAATTCGTCGATGATGAGGGATATTGCACTCAACTCACAATCACTCAATTGGAATGAAAGAACAGTCACTCGCCCCATGACTAATATCACTCGCGGAAGAATGATTAAAACCCATAACTCATACCCGATTGAGGAATCAACAAGGGGGAAATAGTGCAAAAAGAGTATGCCAGGGTGCACAGTTGATGGTGCAGTAGTGCGTCCAACCCGTCTGGCATAAGGGCAAGGAGGAAGGCAAGGGAGCCTTACAGTGCCGTGTACAGAACAGGGTGACGTGTCTTGTGTTGACGGTAAAAACCCATCCCGTGGGTGCATAGGGAAAGTGGAACGTACCTGACTCCAAGTGTCGTAACGTCCCTCAATCTCACCTCTCGGTAAATGATTGAAGAAACTCCAGTCACACTCAGCCCACCCTCTGTCTCACGCTCTGTGGATAGATACAGGAGGGCAGCCTTTTCCTGAAACCCATTGATGTAATCCTCACAGTCACTTGTGCAAAGGGTGTATGCCTTGTGCGCAGTTGATGGTGCAACAGTGCATCCCGCCCTGTGCCGGCATACAGTGCAAGAATGAAGGCCAGGGAGCCTTATAGTGCAGTGCACAGAAAAAAATTGTGCTTTGTGCATTGAGAGGCCCCTCCCGTGCGTGCAACACTTCATTCACACTTCTCACCTCTCATTTGATTTGAAGGGAAAAGATTGGTCTCTCGCCCCACCCTCTGTCTCACTCTTTGTTGATAGATACAGAGGGCAACCGTACTCACTTCCCCATCCGGTTAGGATGAAAGCTCACATCACTTGATTGTTTGTCGATGAAGATCGCGTCATCAGTTGTTGAAGAGGCGTACCCAGGGAGGTAGCCATCAAATCGAACATTGTGTTGAATAGGACATGTCATCTGCTAGAGGACAGTTAGATACTTTGCAGAGAGACCCAGGACGCAGCATACCAAGGGAGGCAGCTTCGGAATTGGATCCTGGAAATATCAATTAATGAATCCCTTTCTGGACTACTGGGTATTACCACCTTTTCCACAGCCAGCTTCTCGCCCAAGGGTGTTTACCACCTTTTCTTGGAATGAGGCCTGCTATGACAGGGAATTGCTTCCTTTTCTCTCATAACAGATTTGTTTTCTTTTTTTTTCTTTTTTTTTCTTTTTCTTGGTTTCCCCTATTCCCGAGGGTGTTTCCACCTTTTCCCGAAGAATAGGTCGGCATGACAGGGACCTAAGTCCTTTTCTCCCATAACCGATATGTTTTTTTTTTTCTTTTCAATATTGAGCAAGGGAATGGTAGAGAGACCATTTGTCAGAACCCACCTTGCCACTGTCACTGGTGGAAAATAGAGGATAAGAGATCAAGGCTAGAAGGGGGGTTTGAGGAGATAGAGGGTTGCGTCCACTTCATCAGGAGTGATTGAAGAACGGCTAACAGAAGTAACATCATAAGAAGTACAGTGCCGCGCCAACGAGGGAAAGGATCAAGTGTCCGTAATTGTCAAGATCCCCAAGGAGGGAAGTACTTCTTTAGGCGATATCCATTGATCAGAAAGGGATCATCAGAGGCATCAACGGTCTGTACTTGGACAGAACCATTAGGGTTGACTGCAAGTACCTTATAGGGGCCCATCCACCGCTGCTGGAGCTTGCCAGGAAACTTGCCAAAGCGTGAATCATAAGCTAGGACCAAATCACCTTCTTTGAACTCCTTGTGCTTGATGAAGTTGTCATGGTAAGCCTTACGTCGAGCTTGCGTGACTTCCATGCACTGTAGAGCCATCCGACGAATTTCGTCCAAACATTCCAGGTGCAGGAGATGGCGTTGCAGTGAATCATCGTTTCCCAAACGCTCTTTGATAGCCACTCTCAAAGAGGGCAATTCCAGTTCAACAGGAAAAACAGCTTCTGTACCATACACCAACTGGAAAGGTGTCTGTCCCGTTGCTGCTTTATGGGAGGTTCTGTACGCCCAGAGGGCCTCTGTAAGTCGATCGTCCCAATCATGACGATGTGCAGCAATTGTTCTTGTCAGAATCGAGCATAGGATGCGATTTGTGACTTCGACTTGGCCGTTGGCTCTGGGGTAATAAGGAGTGGACTTGCGATGGCGGATCTTATACAACTCTGTCAACTCTTCCATGACTTTGTTAAGGAAATGAGTGCCTCTGTCACTTACCAGCTCTAAGGGACTGCCAAAACGGGTGATGATATTCTCGTACATGAACAGGGCCACGCTGTTACCATCGTCCCGCTTTAGGGCTTTAGCTTCACACCACTTTGTAACATAATCCGTACATACGAGGATGTATCGGTTCTGTTTCCTTCTAGTGGGAGGGTCGATCGGACCTACGAAGTCGATACCCCACTTCTCAAACGGCTTCAAAGAAAGGATAGGTTGCAGTGGCATGGCACTTGTCTTCGTGGGTTTCCCCACTCTTTGACAAGCATCACATCTTTTACAATAATCATAGGCATCCTTATGAATGGTAGGCCACCAATATCCTGCTAGCAGAGCCTTCCTGGCTGTAGCTTCTCCTGCAAAGTGACCTCCACATGGCTCGTCGTGGCAAGCCTTCAGAACAATCCCAATCTCATCTCCTGCAACACATCTTCTGAGCATTTCATCTTTGCCTTTCTTGTACAGTGCACCGCCTAGCAGGGTGTAGGGGGCTGATTCTAACATGAGCTTCTTCCTTTCCCGACTAGAAATACCAGGAGGGTACTGTTGGGTTGCTAGCAGATTGGCAATGTCCGCATACCAGGGAGTGACAGTTTCTACCAAGAATAAGGAAGCATCAGGGAGGTCTGGATCATCCTGCTCCTCGTCTGCAGTTTGTGGGATACACGACAGATGATCAGCCAGAACATGGGAACGACCAGGCTTAGTAATCACCTCAAAGTCGAACTCCTGGAATAAAAGGAGCCATCTCATCATTCGTCCTTTCACATCTACTTTGTTCATCAAGAAGGACAGGGCCTCATGATCCACATAAAATTTAAAGTGGGTAGATAGGAGGTAATGGCGAAACTTTTCCAAGGCAAACACCATTGCCAAGCACTCCAGCTCGGTCACTGTATAGTTCCATTCCCTATCAGTGACTTTTCGGCTTGCATAATAGATCGGTTGATCCAACTTCGAGGAGCCCTTCTGGCAGAGGACAGCACCTAATCCTTCAATTGATGCATCAGTGTGTACATGGAACTCTTTCGTCCAATCAGGAGGTTGCAGAATGGGTGCCTCTATCAGACACTGTTTCAGAGTGTGGAAGGCTGTGTCACATTCTTCCGTCCAAGTAAACTTTGCATATTTCCTCAGAAGCTTGTGCAAGGAAGTTGCCTTTGTTGCAAAATGGGCTATGAACCTTCTGTAGTAACCCACATGACCTAAGAATCCCCTCAACTGTTTGAGGTTGGTGGGTGCTGTCAGAGCTGCAATCTTTTCGATCTTTGCAGGGTCTGTTGATATCCCTTGTGCTGAGAAAATGTAGCCCAACAGAACTCCAGAAGAGACCCCAAAGATGCATTTGTCGGGGTTGAGGGAAATCCCATACTCCCGACATCGGTCAAAGCATTGTTCCAAATGTCCCCAATGTTCACTGATCAAACTATAGACACAGAAGTCATCCAAATATACCTCAATAAAGTCATGCAGATGATTTTGAAATGCAGCCATCATGACTCGTTGGAAAGTAGCAGGGGCATTGCAGAGCCCAAATGGCATCACTCGGTAAGCGTAGGTCCCCCATTCTGTGGTGAAGGTTGTTTTGGATTGGTCTTCTTCTGCGATTTGGACTTGGTTGTATCCGCTGAATCCATCCAGAAGAGAATAAAGTTCATGTCCTACCACTGTGTCCAACAGTTGGTCTGTGAAAGGGATAGAAAAGTGATCCTTCTTTGTTTTGGAATTAAGTTTTCGAAAATCCACACATATTCGCAATTTTCCATTCTTCTTGGGTACAACCACGATGGGTGAAACCCATTCACTATTTGCCACTGGATAGATGAACTCGGCTTCCAGAAGCTTCAGCAGCTCCGCTTTCACCAATGTGGAATAATTCGGGTTCATTCGTCTCTGTCGTTGCCGTACTGGCTTGGCATCAGGCTCCAAGTCAATATGATGTTGACATATTGTGGGATCAATCCCCTTTAGGTCTTTGTAAGACCATGCAAACACGTCCAAATTTTCTTTCAACAAGTTGTACAAGGTTGACAACTCCTCTTCTGGGAGACTGCTACCCACCTTCAAGTGGTGTTCAGTGCCTTTTGCATCCACAAAGGTTAACTGCCTTTCACCTTCTACTTCACGAATGAAGGTCCCGCGGACTGCTTCTGGATACAGATCCGACTCCTTCAAGGGAGTGATGTCCTCTTCTGATGTCCCACTAGAACCAACTTCTTCTTTTGGTAGAGACTTAGGTTGCTCCTTAAGACGTTGGAATGGGATTAGAGCTGTTTCGGGTTTGGTTTCAAAATTAATTACCTCTTGGCTTGAAGACTCATCTTCTGATGATACATCCAGGAATGTCACATAACAGGGACCCTCTGATGCCTGTTGGGTTGGTGGGACTGGTGCTTGTTGGCACGGTGCATCATCATCATCTTTCTTTGGCAAGGATGGGTTAGGACGGCAGGAGCCACACTCTAAAGACGGCTTACTCTTCTTAATCCATTTCTTATAAAGGTTTTGCATATGAGAAGATCCATTTACCAGACCAAATGGTACCATCGCCATTCTATCCCATAGCATGAGCTCATCGGCTTCTGATGCTTCTGGAAATTCTTCCTCAAATGTATCCTCTTCAGGTGGGATAGACTCTTCCATTTCACTTTCATAATTCTCTTCGTCCATATCATATTCATCATCTTCTGTCTTTGTCTCTGTCTCTACGTCTGCTTCTGTCTTTGCTTCTGCTTCTGCTTCTGCTTCTGTAGGAGCTCTGTAACAGAAGAACCGATTCTCTGTTTCCTCTCCTGCCTCTGTCTCTACTTCTGCTTCTACTGTGACCATGTAACAGGGAGAGTAGTACATCCATGCTTCTATCTCACTGTCAGAAGTGATTTCCGAAGTCATTTCTGATTCAGGCAGGAAGTATTCACCCATTGATAATGGCTTTGCATCTTTTGGAAGTCGGCTTACAGTATCCACTGTTAAGGAATGTGCCATTATTTTCTTGGGAAGGATCTGTTTGACAGCATCTTCGTCTGCTGATGTTCCATCTGTAGCCTCGTTAGGGGAATCAGAAGATAATTCCAAGGAGGTGGATCCATGTCCTTTTTGAGAACCATACAGTTTCAGCACCGCTTTATTGGGTCCTCTGCCCAAGGTCAAGGTTCCTTTGAACCAATCCGTCCTTGCTCGGGCTTCAAAAAGCCATGGTCTGCCCAGTAACAGGGGATAGGATGTACCATAAGAGTTTGGCTTCACCACCAGATAGGTTAGCTAATAATCTTTTCCAGCCACTGTAGTCTTCACATATGGGAGAATGCCCAAAGGCTTGATTCTACTCTGATCCGCCAGTCTGATGAGCCATTGGGTGGGTTGCACACCTTGTAAGCCTAGATCCTTCATTGTGACATCCGTCATAATGTTCACTGATGAACCTCCATCAATCAGTGCATTTGCAATGAAGCAGCCTTCTATCCACACACCAGTCTCTGGAGTACCCGGATCTAGGAAAGCATTAGCCACATCCACTTCTTTTACAGGCTCTGGAGCCTTGTTGGACTTTGTCACTGTTGAGGGAGCAATCCTTAAACCACGTCTTTTTGTCAGTATACTTTTGAATCTTTTCCGGCAACTGGGGGACAACATCAATAATTGTCGGAATGTGAGGTTTGGTCTAAAGGTATCTAGGTCTCTGACCAGATCGTATTCCTTAATAGGATCCACTGGCTTCTCTCACCGATTAGGGAATGGGGCAACACCCATTTTCATTTTTCCTCTTTCTTCCAACAGAGGAATTACAGGAACTTCTTCTGCCACTTGTGGCACTTCCTCCTCTTCTGTATCCTGGACCTCTGGTCTTGCCTCTGTAACTGTCTCTGTAACTCTCTGTGGCACTGTAGGGCTCTGTACGGCATTGTTAGGCTCTGTTCTGTTCTGTTCTTCTGGTGGAAGATTGAACTTCACTGTTCTGGCAGGAGGGTTATTTTCTTTCTGGATAGGTGGTTCCTTCTGCTTTGCACGCGTGATGGCAGCAACTTCCAATTTTACTAAATTGGAGGTAGGCTCTTGGGCCTTGGACGGACTATCAGTAGCATTGTTTTTCACTGGGGCTGGGCTTGGACAGTCTTTTGCAGTGTGGCCTTCTCCTTTGCATCGACTGCATAAGGGCTTGTAATCCACTGACCTTCGAGGATTTGGACAATTTGGTGAGATGTGTCCCTTTTCTCCGCATCTGTAACACTCCACTTCTGATCTCTGACCACCGCCAGACTGTCTTCCTCTGTAACTTTGAGAGGGAAATCTTCTGGGTCCGAAATTAGGACCAAACTCTCTAGGCTTGGTTCCAATATCCTGTGTTGTCATTTTGGATTCCAGCAAGTTGAATCTTGCGTCTTCTTCCTTCCTTCTCCTATCATGCATCTCCTTCAGAGAGCAAATATCCTCTGTATGATTCTTTCGCAAACAATAGGAACAGAAGGCCCCAGGAATGGTTGGTTTTCGTGTACATTCAGTGGCTAAATGGCCTGCTTGATGACACTTACCACACCAAGTATTTGACCGCATCACATCTCTTCCTGCTCCCGCAACATTGGATATGCTTGCGGTATTCACTTTCAACGTCTGTAGTTGTTCTGTAATCACATCCAGCAACTCCTTTTTAATGTTTGCAACTGAGTTGGATAAATAATCCTTCAAGCTTTCTCCTCCGGACGTACTGGCAGGAGGGTTTTGAGGAGTCTCTGTAATTACTGCATAAACTGATTGGGCTGGTACAGAGGGGTCTCTGTTCTGGTTCTGATTCAGTGCTCCTGTTTGAACTATTGGCTGTTGACCCCAGTTGGTAGGGTTCCACTGTTGCTGCTGATTTGATAATGAAGAAATTGGTTGGGACCATTGTTGTTGTGGTTGAACCATCATTTGAGGCATGGATTGTGGCCACTGTGGATTTGGTGCACTGTACTGTGATACCGAGGGCATCTGTTGGTAGGGGTAGGGAACAGTCCCTGGGACTGCATTTGGTGGGTACATCATTCCTGGCACCAGAGGAGGTAGGACTCCTCTTCCTGTATTCATTGCTAGTCTAGCTTCCACTTCATCGTACAGTCTTGCACCTTCTGTTGCAGCTTGCAGTGTGGCTGGTCTTTGCAGCTCTACAAACTTACGGACTTCTGGTTGTAATCCTCTGAGAAATACCCCCTTTTGAATGCCATCATCTAGATTATGGTTAGTCCATCTCTTCAGGATGGATTCCATTCGTGAGACATAGGCTTCTACTCTTTCTCCAGAGGACTGACTTAGGTTCATAAATTCCTCTCTCATCCGCTCTTCAAAACCTTCACACCTGAATTTAGTGAGGAAGGCCAACTTCAGGTCGTCCCATGTGCCAAAAGTTCCTGCTGCTTGTCTCTCATACCACTGAAATGCCGCGCCCTTAAAAGTGGCGGGGAATATCGCTAACCAATGCTCAGGGGTTCTGGCATTGTTAGCCACACACGCTACCATAAACTCTGCTACATGAAGATCGGGGTCTTCATTGTACTCTCCCTTAAAAACTGGCAATGGAACTACATTCGCTGGCCTGTCATCAATATTTCCAGGACGGATCTGGCTTGGAAGTGGACCTCCAGCAGGAGGAGGAAGGGCTTGATGTGCCATTGGGACTTCTGTAAAGAGTTCCGCAAGGGCGTCAAAGGCAGCTTCTGCTGTGAGCTCGTTCTCAGCCTTGATTTTTGCTTTCTCTCTTCTCACGTACCTCTGGACTCGTTCTAACGCTTGCCTCTTTATTGCGTCATTCATCAGGGGGTTGACTCCACTATGTTGTTAGTGCTCCACAGAGGGTTAACAGAAGGCTTCAGTCTCTGGAGGACTCTCTTGCCAACATTTCTTCTACTTCTTTCTTTTCAACGTCCCTAAATTCTGCTTTCATGCCACTGCACAGAGGAAGGTATTCGGTTCTGAAGGTGTCAAAATGCATACGTCTGAGCATTGTGGTGGTGCCATCATCATAGTAATGCCAGCTTCTGATGGTTTCAACAGTGTATGTTGTGAAAAACACTCTGTCTACCAGCTTCCAGTGGGTTGCTAATTGAACAAACAGAAGATTATCAGTACACCAAGCATCCCATGTATCTTGCTATTGAGCATCCACGAACAAATTCCAACTCTTTTCCTTCTTATCTTTGTGAACCTCTACAGACCAAGACTCCTGAAGCTTCTTCACAATCTCCCACTTGATGTTGTCTGGAAACTTTTCAACGAATGCCAAATCTTCCATGGATGGTCATCCTCTCTGTTTCTGCTCTTCAGTTTGTTCCCAAATAGTTTGCCACCAAGATGCAAGTTTCTGCTGCTTCAACAGGAAGAGGAAACTGTCCACCACATAGAGCATGCATCATGATGGTGATGTGTTTCCGCCATTGTGGGATGAACTTTTTGTGGAAAGTGGCTTTGATTATGAGAAATTCCAACTCTTGAGTGGAAGAAGGAATTTTACAAACATCCATTGAATTCTTCTCTTCTTGGCAATGCTAATTCCTTCATTTTCAGCCTCTTTTGGTGCTTGTTGATGGCAAGTTTCCCCGGCTGCGCACCAAAAACATGGAGCCCTGAGAGAAATACCAAAGAAAAGGGAATTCTCTTGCAAGAAAATCTATATTGTAACATCAACAAGCTTGTTTATCATGTTTCATATTATCACAATGAAGAAAAGAACACCAGGCACAACAAATCTTCATGCAGCATCATGTAAATCTCCCACGGTTTTTAATAGAATCAACCATATTCTTCAACATCTTCACAAAATCCATCAATAGAACAAAGAAAGCAAAGGAATACACCATCTTGGAATGGAAATACATCACATAATATTCATCTTCAATATCTTCATAGTCTTCTCTCTCAATCTCTCAAATACAATCACTCTGTTTGAATAGAATTGGCTATCTCTGACTCTCTCTCTCCATCAATAATACATCATATCCTCACTACAATCTCTCAAAATTACTCTCAATAATCACTCTTAGGTCGTGGATACCCCTCCCAAGAGGTATGTCTGATATGAAGGGTCACCAGAGCCACTACAGTGTCTCTTCACAGCTCACTACTATCACTTCACTCTAGTCTTCTCTTGAGTCTTCAGCAGCTACTTCTTCCACTTCTTTCAGCTCTTTTGCACTTGTATTCACCTCTTTCCAGGGCTAGAAAACTTTTCCAAAGTCACACATACATTCCACAGAACACTTACAGAAGCATACAGAACAGTCTACAGAACAGTACCAGAACAGCTACAGTACAGAACAGAACAGAGACAGAACAGAAGCAGAAGCTCTACAGAAGACCTACAGAAGGTTATCAAAACTTCATAACTCACTCTCAAATCATTCCAAACTCTCACAAACCATTAAATAAACTTTCACAATATCTCATTCTTCATCAATCAATACTTCATCCCTCCTTACAGAAGACAATCAGAACAAAACAGACCAAAACAGAACAAAACAGAAGGTATACAGAACCATTCAGAACCTATCAGAACATCACAGAACCATCAACAAACATCATGAACTTCCAAAACACAATCAATATCATCCAAAACACTCTCAAACCACTTCTAAATCAACCAATCATCCCATAAAATCAACCATTCAGCTCTCAAAAACAACAAAAATCAGCCAAAAAACAAGTCATTTCAACACTCAACAGCATGAGTAAAGGGCTATATCTTACCCTTGGTAGAGTGCAAGGAGTTTTCCTTCTTTTTTGCCAGCATGATATTTTGAAAGCTAGTCCTTGAAAAAAACAACTTACTTATGATTAGAGAAATATAGGGAAAAGAGAGAGCAAGAGGAGGGGAAGAGGTAGAGAGAGAGAGTCTAAGAGGGATAGAAGGAGAGTATTAGAGGAGATAAAGAAGAGAAAATATTGGGGTTAAGAGAGAGTGATGGAAAGTAATTACAAGAGGTGGAAGGAGGTTGAGAGGGATAGGAAGAGAAGGGTTGATAGAGATAGAGAAAGGGAGAGATAGGTAGAGAAATTAAGTGAGATAGAGGGAGAAAGCTAGGAGATACTCAAGAACCAAGGATTTTGAGAATTGGTAATCCTATCAAGACCCTCTTGTCATCCATGTTGGGGATTATGCCTAGCCACATGCATTTACTTGTATATTGTACCAAACACTTGTACACTACTGGTAGTAGATGCCCATCATTATCACCTTATTCTTTATTATTTAATAGCAATAGAAGAAGGAAAGGCATGTTACACACTCTAACTATGGAGTTTCCACATGCTAGTCCCTCTCTTCTTTCTTGAACCTCCATAGGTCTTGCTCCATTATTACTTTGACCATTGTTTGAGGCTCTAGTGGCCTACAAAACTAGCAACCCTCCAAGATAGCCATAGATAGTTTGCACTATTTTTTTACAACCATTTTCATTTATTTGTAGCTTAAACCTTAGCCATTGTTGGCTCCTAGCTACTTCTCCTACCACTTGGAAATCATCGAGACATTGTTTGGCTTGCCCATGAGCACTCTTTAAGAGTTCTTATTTGGTAATACACTCATAATTTGGTACAAACTTATTGTTGTAATAATAATTTATGCAATAAGCATGCAACAATGAGCTGTATGTTTTAGATATTTGTAAGTGCTTTGGGTACTCTACATGCTTATATAGATGCTTGGCATTAATGTATGTGCCCAAATATACTTATGATACACTTTGAGCTCTATTGGATGTATGTGGGGCTTGGACATTTGCTTTAGTGATCCTTCACTTGCGGGTTGAAGATATATTGGATGCACATACTTTTGAATGTATCTATGATGTACTTAGGCTTATAACCAAATGTTATGACACTTACATATTTACCTTTCCTTGATCACTTTACATTTTAGATTCACTTCTAGTGGGAGATGCTTGTATTTACCTTGCAGAAATTGCTCCTTTAGAGACATTGGGAGTCTCCTACTCATATATATGCTCATTTGATATATGCATATAATGTTCTTGCAAATATTGACTCCTACAAGCTCATTTTCTTGTGAGCATTTGGATACTTGGTACCTATCATTGTCAATGGGTTGTGAGTGGTAGATGCTTGATATGAATTCGTTGTATACATCTATGTATCTAACACTCTTAATCCTTAAATAGTTCTTTGTACTTGGTCGCTACATTGTCAGTTGCATCCTATATATCCCAGATTGCTATGTAGATATTCCTAGCAATGGGAGCTTGCTTCATTGGTCATTTGCCTATTGATATATAGTCCTTTACTATAGTTTTATAGATAGCAATACCAAATACTATTTATGAGTAGTTTCTTTGAATGCAAATGCCTTATTTGAGGAGTTTACCACATATTCTTTGTGGACATCTCTATATCCTTTTGTTCCCCACCACTTGCCCACCTATTTGACTTAGTTTTGGAGATATTTTTCTGTAATTACAATAGCCTTTATACTTCTATACTTTACATTCATTTTCAGGTAATAAATTTCAATATTAAAAGACACAAAGTAAGTACCCTTATAAAATGGACCTTCCTTCCCTTAAAAAACCTCCCTCCCTTACACTCATGTGGTACCATACGGTAAACCCTAGTGGACCCCCGGGGGCTGAGGCAGTTACTACTACAATACATCTCATTAATGGATCTCCATACATTGCTCTTAGTGGTAGAATTGCAAAGGAGGTATGGTGTAGGAAACCTCCCCCATATGCACACTTGTGAGTCTTTGGATGTAAGACTTTCTTCCATATTTCCAAAGACAAGCACAATAAGTTGGATTTGAAGTCTATCAAATGTATCTTTCTTAGATATGAGAATAAGGTTATCTATAGCATACATATGAGACCCAAGTTGGTTTTGAGGTACACAAGGTGATGTCTTAGGAGGAGCCTCTTGTTACAATACATCAAGTCCTAGTGAGATAATATGTTGTAGTTAATGATGATGTAGTGGCCCAAAAGTTTCCTATTGTGTAGGATCATGATGTTGGATAGATAGGATAAGACGCATATGACCCATAGTTAGTTTTGATATGCTCACCTAGAGCTTCATTTCCTCATGATCACTATAAGCCCTTTATGGATTATGTCATGGCCTATAAGGAGGCTATGTATAGAGGAGATTCTCATTCTTGGGAGAGGGCTATGCACTCTGAGTTTGATTCTCTACAAAATAACTATACATGGGACTTAGTTTCCTTTCTTGATGGAAAGAGTGCATTGCCATGAAAGTGGACGTACAAGTTGAAGAATACCCCTACTCACCCTAAGCTAGCATATAAGGCTAGATTGGTTGCAAATGATTTTAATTAGGAAAAGGGAGTTGGTTTTGATGAGATATTCTCTCTTGTGGTCAAGTTGACTACCCTATTCTTGGCTTGGCCTTGGTCTTGGTTGCTTAATTGGATTTAGATCTTTATTAGATGGATATTAAGTTGCTTTTTTACATGGGGACCTACATGAGGACATTTATATACAGTATCTAAAGAGCTTTGTGGAAAAAGGCAGGGAACACCTAGTGTATAAGTTGAAGAAGAATCTTTATGAGCTCAAGTAGGCACCTAGGGAAGGGTATTGTAAGTTTGATGCTTTCATGCATTCACAAGGGGTATTCCTATAGTGATATGGATCTGCGTCTATATAGAAAGAAGGCTTGTGATGGTAGTCTTATTATCTTGATGCTTTATGTTGATGATATGCCTTAAATACTCAACTCAAGAAGATCTTTGAGATGAAGAAAATGGGTCAGACCTCACATATACTTGTTATGCACATTATGCGCAATCACTTTAAGGAACTTCTCTACTTGTCCTAGGAGGAGTATATACATACAGTACTTGAGAGATTCCATATGCAGGATGGTAAGCCTTTTAGTTGTCCTTTAATTTCTTATGTGAAGGTTGGTTAGGGAGACTATTCTCAAGCATATGATGAGAGGACTGAGATGGCCAAGGTTTTGTGTGCATTTGTAGTGGGGAGCTTGATATATGCCATGACATCTACTTGCCTTGAGATATTATTTGTAGTGGGAGTTGTGGTGTGTTATATGGCTACACCTGGTAAGTGACATTGGGATGCCATGAAGGATAACATGAGATCTCTTAAATACACTACACATATGTGCATTTTCTATGGTAGCCTAGATATGACAGTCATGGGTTACACTAACTTAGATTATGCATGACATGTAGATAGTAGGAAATCCACCTCTGGGTATGTCTTTGCTTTTGCTTGAGGTGTGACCTCTTGGATATCAAGGGTTTAGAAATTCATGGCCTTGTCTACTACCGTGGTTGAGTACATTAGAGTCATTAAGGCTTGCAATGAGAACCTATGATTAGATAGTTTGGTTATAGAACTTGGCATGACTATGACTCCTACAATGCATTTAGATTTGATGAGTTTCATTTAGTTGGCTTGTAATTTAGTCTTCCATGCATAGACTAAGCACATTTTTATGCGTTATCACTTCATCAAAGAGGTGGTAGAGGACAAGTCCTTTGAGCTTGTTAAGAGTCTTATAGATATGAATCTTGTAGATCTACTCACTAAAGGTCTCCCAAAAAAACATTATGTCTTCCTTAGGAAGATGATAGGTGTAGGATGACATGACATCTTTCCTCATCTTTTTGTACTCTATGTACATGTACTTTTTTTTCCCTTTTGCTTCTCACTCAGGTATATTCACCTTTAAGTAGGAGATTGTTGGGGGTTAAATGCCACTCTAACCTAGCCACCTATCTTTACTTGTGTATTGTACCCACACATTTGTTGTACCCACACATTTGTATACTATAGGTGGTAGGAACCCATCATTGAAACTTTATTCTTTATTATTTTAGTTATAATAGAATAAGGGAAGGTAGGTTATACATTATGACAATGGAGTTCCCACATTCTACTCTCTCTTCTTGCTTGAGCCTCCATAGTTCTTGCTCCCTTCTTGCTTCTGCTCGTCCTTCCACTTTTCACTGCAACTTTCAATCCAAAGTATAGAGAAGTATTGGTTCAAAGTTTCAAGACTGGCCAAGATCAAGGAGTGTAGAATGCCTCACAAAAGTCATAGAGATCATGAGCATGACATGTCACAACCTCTAGAGAGTGCAAAAAAAGATAGCTCCAAATCATAGAAGTCACTCCAAATCAAAACCAAATTCCTTCTATGATTATCTTGTTACGATTATATCAAATAGTCATCGTCGTGTTATGTCAACATACATGATATGTAATTACACCTCCCCTAAGTTAGGATGCCTTGTGGTGCACCATGACTCGGTGGAGAGGATATGTACATTTTTATGACACCCTATATGGGCATATGTAAGGAACTACTTTTCTATGATTGGGTCAGTGGATCGAGGTGGTAGCACTTTGATTCATAAAGGTAGCTTAGTCTACAAAGGTAGATTAAGGTAGCTAGTGTTAAGAATGTAAGAATATACATGATAATAATTTAGTGGACAACTTTTTCCTTTTTTCCTATGCGAATAGATTATGCTCAAGTCTAAATAAATGCTATGGAGAAGTTTAGGTGATATCCAAATTTTATTGGAAGAAGGATAAATCAAAGAAGAATTAGGTCCATAATTTGAAAGATAGTTATATAGGATTAGGTGCTTCAAGGATAAGGGTTTGAATTCTAAGAAGGAAACCTTCATCCTTGTTCTATTACAAGAATGGATTATTTCAAATAGAGCAAAAATTAATATGATTTATAGATTCTATGTTAACCACTGATGATGCTATTGAGGATGTTAGTTCCTTTTCAAAACCACCTAAGAGAATTAGTTCTTTTGACATCACCTAAGGGATTAAGACCAAGAAACTAGGAAATAAAATTATATGGGGTAGTAGGGACTTTATCCCTCTCTCTATTTCACTTGAGGAAGCAAGTTTAGGATTTTACAAGATCCTAAGTCATCTAGACTTTCAAGTTATGATCAAATTGATCATATCAAAAGGGGTTAGATAGAATTAAACCCAACTCTTTGGGTCAAAAGGGATTATGGATCCTTAAATGAGAAAATTAAGCTCGTCAAAAAATAAATGAAATCTTGCAATCCTAGAATTATTTACTTGGATACTATCAAAAGGTTAATGGTTAGAATAGCCGTTCTTACCTCACCTTAATACTCAATAATAAAGTGAAATATGATATTGGGAGGATATTGCCTAGAATAAATCTCAACTATTTTAAGTTACATCCAAAGACTATTTTGATGTATATTGGATGATGTTTTAACAAGAGTGTTTATTAACCTCTAGGAAGTTACTATATGTATATCCTCTACATCACATGCATTCAATGCCTATTTATAAATATCATTATCTGTGAATTTTTCTTGAATAAAACATTTTTATTCAATATGTAAATAACCCCTTTATATTACACCCTTGTATATGTAAAAGATGTATTAAAAAGTTATTTAAAAAATACCTTATTTTGAACCCACTCCATGAGCGAGAGATCGCTTCGTAGGGAGTGTAGTTAGCTAGTATATAGCAAGGGTTCAAGTGGGGATCTAGCCATAAATCCCTAGTACATCAAAGACCAGTCTTATCTCTTGCAAGCCCTAGATGTAAACCTCGAAGGTCCTAATGCTAGTACATCTTGCAAGCCCAAGATGGAAACCTCGAAGGTCCTAATGCTAGCTAGGGGCGAGAATTTGATGGAAATGCCTTGGGTGGATTCCTATCTTGAACATATTTATTGATGTAAATAAAGCTATATTACTTAATTGGAATAAAAAAGTATTATTTTTATTAATAGGATTATTTAATACTCTCTTCATATATGTGCCATAATTTACCAATGTTTAATGGTTAATAAAGGAAGTTGTCTTTACATGCCAAACATAAATATGTTAGGTTACTTAAATAATTAAAACACACCATCAAGAAAAGTGAGAGGATAGAATCCCCGATGAATCTATCCTATATGGATGGGTGGTCTCAGTAAGTCAAGATTTTTACTTCAAAGTGCTAGACTTAAGATGTTTTAAGAAAAGGTTAGTGACGACCTTTGTAGGGAATTCTATAGAACCTGACCTTGTATTATTTTAGGGAATTGGAATAAGACTTTGCCTTATGGGCAGAGGGGTTGACACATGAGCTCAAGCGATCTTGGGGAGGGGGGGATAATTACATCTATGACATTCCTAGTGAGTTCTAAATGGTGTTACCTAAAATGATCTCTTAATAGACTATTGAATCGTGTCGACACCATGCATGTTACACATGGTATTAGAGACAAATTGAATTAACACATAAGAAGATTTATTTGTAACCTTATCTAGGAAAAAATGAGTTCAAAATTGAAATTTTAACTAACAAATAATCATATATCTTTTTGGAATGATGAAGTTTGGCATCAATTCCTTGTATTTCAAGCATTATTCACCTTTGTAATGCATTCTCTCATTTTGATTGGTAGGATCACTTTATAAGACTCTTGGACATATATATAATCCTTTCTAACTGTATCTAGAATGATGATGAACACAAAGTGGAGTACATTGCTTTATATATACCAATTGAATTGCTTATTTATAAACTAATCTTAAAAGGATCAAGTGGATGGAATATCTTAAAGTGGTTGAGTTATTCATATGTAAAGAATCACACCTAAATACTATTCTCAACATAGGAGGAGAGTGGATTCATTAGAACTGATGTCTCTACAACCAAGTGCTCGCATTATCCTAGCAGATTGTGTTGCCATTTTACTGTAATATCCTCCCCCCTCCCCCCCCTATGGGCCCTATAAGACTCCCTCTTTTTTAATTAAACGAAAAATTTTAATGCTCCCCCTACCATGCCGCCAACTGGTGGACGGAGGGGGAGCTACAGTGGAATGACAACTGCGATGACGGCGTATCAAGGTGACAAGGGGGAGCTACAGTGAGGTGTTGAGCATGACGATGGAGCTACAATTGTGATGATGATGTCGCAGACACTAATAAGGATGATGGGCACACCTCTATCCCTTCTCTCCCCCTCAACCATATTCTACATGGCGATGGCCCACTTGGTCACCTAGATGGAGATAAGGGAGCCTCCACATTGCACCATTCCCCCTCCCCCCCAATAATGCTATAAAATCCCCCCCCCCCCCCCCCCAGGCGAGAGAGGGGCACCTCATTTTCTCTCCCCCTTGCTGTCGGATTAAATGTGTGAGAGAGAGAGAGAAAGAGAGAGGGAGAGAGAGAGGGCACTAAGGGACAAGGAAAGAGAGAGAGAAAGGGGAAATCTTCCTAGAAGCTTCCAAGCTTCCTCCCCACCCTCTTTGAGAGGGTTCCCATGGCCATTCTCTTGTGACGATTCAACTCCTTAGTAGCTCGTGTGCGTGCCCATGAAGGAAAGGCCAAACTATATGATACTTCCCAAGCAAAGTAAGGTCCAATTGAGCATGAGTCCAGCATCAACTGATGGAGCTACGGGTCAAGGAACCATGACACTTATGCCCTATGGACAGAGAGGTTGAGCGACGCATCCCTCTCGTTTCCCATTCTCTTTGAACCAAGTGTGGCATGGGTCTACTTCGACTTGGGTATCTTTACGTAAAGTAGGATATCCAAGTCCCGACGCTAGAATGGTGTCAGGAAACCTTGTCCCCTAGGAAGCCTGATTTTAGGTCGAACCCAGTGGGTTCCTGAGTGCAAATGCTCTGCGGACTCAAGAAACCCTAGGTGAAAAACTTCGTAACATTCCACGGGAGTGCCAGGCATCGTCAATTAGATTCATTTCTCGATGGACCACTAAAAACATGCCTAGACAGTTGATAGGTGGCATGTTATAGTTGGTATTAGAGCAAACCACAGAATAAACAATCATGATAGGAATAAATCGAAAAGAGTGAAGTGTTGTTTTCACTAGAAAATATTTTTTTTTCTTCGCTCACTTGTGGATTGCCACTTCCAGACCTATGAGGCATGGATTAGGTTCCTCATATTTCATATCATGTTCAAGATGACTATGGACTCTTTAAGTTATCGTAGATGATTTGATATGATGGGGATCCTGGATCGACTTTACAACCCTTCACCGCTATATGTGGAAAGGTGTTGGACTTGGAGCGTAGTTTACTACTACATAGATGCCAACTGACTCGCCTATCTTCAAAACAATCTGAAGAGACTAAAATGGTTGGAAGACTTGAAGATCATCAAGTTATTCATCTTCCATGAGGCACGTATGAACTCGATCCTACACATCAGACGCCGACAAGTAGAACAGAATCGCTATATCTATGAGGAGGTGGTCAAAGTCTTGCCAGTAGACAGAATTAAAGTAATGGGGCAAAACGAATGTCATGGCTATCAAAAAAGGAAATTTCTTGGACTTCCCATGACTTATCGCTTCCTGAGAATCCATTCCTCCAATCCATATTACTATTCTGTCCTTGTAGTTGAATCCAATAGGGAATTATTAACCTACCATTGATGTATCTCTTGAAAAGAAAATCATCCCATCCAATCTCTATCTATTCCCGAATAATTGTACTTGAGGCTTATGCTTCTTTATGGATAAACAAGAATTCTATGATTATTTGATTTTTTGCACAATAGTGATTGAAAATAATTTGTGCATTGATTTAATTTGTGTAGAGATGTGTAAATGCAATCCTAACATGGAAAGTTTAAATTGAAAACCAAATACAATCCCAAATGCAGAACCAGAACCTTCTTTCTGCACTAAGCTCAGTGGAGGCACAAGAGAAGAAGTTTCTTCTCAAAAAAATTAAGCCACCAGAATTTGACAGAAAAGGGAAGACTGTTGAAGCCGATGCCAAATTATAGATTGAATCCATGGAAGATTGCTTTAGTGCAGCAGGAACAACACTTGTAAATCAAGCTATGATTGCTAAGCTCAAGCTTACTGGCAAAGCTAGGATCTGGTGGAAGCAATGGTGTAAAGACCAAGCAGCCACGGAAAGCACAATAACTTGGGATAAACTAAAGGAAGAAGTGCAAGGAAGGAACATGCCACCTGCATACAAAACTCAAAATATGAATGAGTTCTTTAAGTTAAAACAGTTGGGCATGTCTCTGGAGGCGTACTACTTGAGATTTGTCTCCTTGTTAAAATATGCCCCAACAATGAGTATTACCCAACAAGTCTCGAAGTTCTGTGATGGGCTAAACCCACCAATGAGCACTCGATTGGAATCTTGGAATCAATGCATCCTTTATATTTGCAAGATGCATTGATAAGAGCATGACCTATTGCCCAACAATTCCCAGCCAAAGTCCAAGAATAATAGACCTTGGTCTCACAAAGACTAGAATCCAAGGATGTTGAAAGCTCAAATTAAAAGGGCACAAGGACAGAGTCAAGGCTAATGGAAGAAGCCAAGAGCAAATGCAGTTAGTGACTTTGTCCCCATTCAAAGAAGTTATCAAAGATTGCAATGTTTTCATTGCAACGAACCTAGGCACTTCAAAAGGGAATGTCCCAAACTTGGCAGAGATCACCATCAAGGAAAATTCAATGGCCAAGCTAGGGCTACTCATGGCTATGGTCGTGCAGCATTGGGAAGGGCAAAAACTTCCAATATCTCTAGAATCAATGAAGAAGAAGATTCATCCATGGAAGTTGAGATTGAGAGGGCATCTTTTCATGCTGCTCTCCATGAAAAGGGGCCGAACTGCCAATTTTTGGTGATCCAAACACCATCAGATTACCAAAGTAGGAAATTCAAAACCCTGATTGACTGTGGCAACACTCATTCTTTCATTTCACCAGCTTATGCAAGAAGATTAGGGATAACCACTATAGCTGCACCTACTTTGCTTGTTGAACTAGTGAATGGGTGAGAAATAACTTGCACTCTAGATAAACTAATAAGGTGGAATTTCTACTTAGAAACGAGCCCACATCTATTAAGTTTAGGGTAATGAATTTAGGAGTCCATGAGTGCCTACTTAGGATGGATTGGCTAATCCCCAATGATGCTCACATCCATTGTGGAAAGGGTCAAGTCTCCTTTCGAAATCCTAAAGGTAAGCTAGTTACAACACAAGGAGAAGCAGGTAAACCAAAGATCTAGCTAGCTAAGGCAATGCGAATAGTTCAAGGAATAAGAAAAGAATTACCCATCTATCTGATCAAGCTAAACAAGCTGGAAAAAGCAGAGGACTCTAGTGAAGAACCATCATGGTTAAAAGAGTACGCATATGAGTTTTCGGAAGAATTGACAAAATTACCACTGCCTAAGGAAGTGGATCATGAGATTAAGCCAATACCAAGAGCTACACCAATTGTGAAAAGACCCTACAAGATGTCCATTCCTGAAGCTATTGAGTTAAAATAACAACTCAAACAACTATTGGACCAAGGGTACATATGCCCCAGTAGTTCTCCCTGGGGGGCTCCAACTTGAAGAAAGATGGTACACTTTGCCTTTGCATCAATTATAGAGGCATGAACTAGGTAACCATAAAAAATAAATATCCTATTCCAAGGATAGATGAGTTACTCGATCGAGTGCAAGGGGCAAAAATCTTCTCTAAGATTGATTTGAGGTCAGGATACTACCATATCCATGTCAAAGATGAGGATATTCCTAAGATGGCATTCAACACCAGATATGGTCATTTTGAATTCACAGTGATGTTCTTTGGATTGACTAATGTCCCTACCACATTTAATAGGCTAATGCATGACATTTTTAGACTATATCTTGATGATTTTGTACTTGTCTTCTTTGACAACACTTTTGGTTATTCCAAGGAAGAGCATGATCATGAACCCCAAGTTTGCATCATCCTTGAGACCATGAGGACACACAAGCTCTATGCTAAGAAGAACAAGTGTGCCTTCCTCAAAATGAAAATTGAATATATGGGGTTTATTGTGTTAGAGGAAGGAATCTTTGTAGACCCTACAAAGGTTAAGGATGTCCAAGAGTGGCCTACACCAACCACTGCCAAAGAGGTGTGTAGTTTTCTTGGATTAAGAGGTTGGTACATAATCTTCATTAAGGACAATGCCTTAATTGTAGCACCCCTCACAAATTTGCTTAAGAAGCAGGTTGCCATAGTGTGGATGCCCACTTAACAATCGAGTTTTGATCAACTCAAGCATAGCCTAGTGACAACACCAATTCTAAAACTCCCTGACTTGAGCAAGGAATTTGAAGTTGTCACGTATGCTAGCTCACTTGCACTAGGCTGTGTACTAATGCAAGAAGGTCATCCTATAGCCTATTCCTTGAGGAAGCTAAAAACCCATGAAAGGAATTATGCCACCCATGACCTAGAGCTACTAGTAGTTATTTATGCCCTCAAACTTTGGCGACACTATTTACTTGGTAACAAGTTCTCTTTGGTAACAGACCATAAGAGCCTTAAATGGATCTTCACCTAGACCAACCTCAATATGAGGCAATGCCATTGGATTGAAGTTTTGCAGGAATATGACTTTGAGATCAGGTATCGACCTGGCAAAGAGAATGTGGTCGCTGATGCCTTAAGTTGCAAGGTGTTTCTCAACTCTCTTATTGTTAGAAAGCAGAGATGCATCATTGGAATGTGTGCACAAGAGGGAGAAAGAGGCTCAAAGTACAAGAACAAATTCTTGTTTAATAAGCTACTCAAGGTACAACTTGGGTACACTCTATCTCACTCTTGATAGTGACCCATAGGCTATTTATATAGCCTCTGCCAAGCTAGGGTTAGGGTTTCCCCTACCCCTAGGGCTATTCACACCCATCTGCCCTCATACTCCCTTGCTTATAGTGGGTTCCTATGCCTATCTTCTAACACCCCCTCTCAATGTCAGGGTGGCATTGGATTACAAGGCATGTAAGATATCCCCCCCTCCTCAGGATGCCTTTATAATTTAGGCTTACAAGAGTGTTTTAGGTAGATGATTTAAATAGTCAAAATAATCAATCTTCGGATGGATTGGAGGCATAGTTGGCCACCAACTCTTTGGGTACATCAGGAGTGTTGGGGCATTTACTAGTGATATGCCCTGTCTTCTTGCATTTGTTACATTTCATTTTCTCGGGATACTTCTTCCAACAGTTGTTTACAAGGTGTCCTTTTTTCTTACAGAAAGAACATCTAGTGAGAGCTGTATGTACCAATACTTGATCACGTGAAGGCAATATCTGGACGAGTGGCTATCATGGCATACATCAAACTGCCCATGGATGATGTGTAAGGGATCTTGACAATCTCGGCCCTCTGCTCATCTATCTGCAGACAATCGACCTGTGAAACCTTCACATAAGAAGGTAATGGACAACCAATAGGCTTTACGTCCTACATGCGAAAACGCTCAATGAATTTATGAATGTACTCCCTCTGTGAGAGATAGAGTAGTCCCTGATGCCTGTCGCGCTTAATGCGCATACCAAGAATATGAGAGACATGTCCCAAATCCTTCATCTCAAAGCTCTTCTCTAGCTGAGATTTAAGAGTATCTAGCTCATCATGAGCTTTCACTACTATCAACATATCATCCACATAAAGTACCAAAATAAACAATGAGCCATCACATGCTTTCTTTGTGTGAAGACATGGATCCATAGCACTTTTACTGTAGCCTTGTGACTGCATAAAGGCATCATACTTATGATACCACTCCCTAGGTGCATGCTTCAAGCCATAAAGACTTTTCTTCAACTTGCACACTAGGTGCTCCCTGCGAGGTTTTGCAAGCCCTTAGGCTGCTCCATGTACATCTCATCATGAAAATCCCCATGCAAGAATGTAGTCTTGACATCCATCTGGTACAAGTCCAAGTCAAGCTGTGCGACTAAGGCCAAAACCAAGCGTAGGGTGGTCATCTTGACCACAGGAGAAAAGACTTCATCAAAGTCAACTCCATACTCCTATTTAAAACCCTTAGCAACAAGTCTTGACTTATAAGCCGGCTTGGGGTTTCTAGGGGTACTTTTCAGCTTGTACACCCATTTGCATAGCAAAGCTTTCTTGTGCTGCGGCAGTGCAACCAAATCCCAAGTCATATTCTTGTGTAGGGAGTCTATCTCAAACTGCATAGCCCTCTCCCAGGAGTGACTGTCACCCTTGCACATAGCCTCATCATAGGTGAGAGGCTCTTCTGCATTTGCAACCAAGACATAATTCATCGAGGGCTCAAATCTATCAGGTGGACGTCTATCTCTAGTAGACCATCTCACGGCAAGCTCTGCGGCCGGGTCCGACACCTTGGCCATGTGTACCAACTGCTGTGGTAGGCTGTCCAACCGGCTGTGCAAGAGCATGTGGCTCCTCATGGAATATAACCCTAAGTATCTCTACCACCTTCTCAGGCACACTACATGGCTACACGCAGCAAAAATTATTGGAATGCCCTAAAGGGTATCATGAGGCACAGTAGATATGTGTATTTACCATGGCAACTAGGATACAGGAGTTGTGGGATACACAGACTCTGATTATGCACGACATGTAGATAGTAGGAAGTCCACTTTTGGCTATGTCTTTACCTATGCTGGAGGTGTTGTTTCTTGGATGTGCATGGTTTAGAAGCATATGGCTCTCTCTACCACTGAGGATTGCAAGGAGTCCATATGGTTGGACTGTTTGGTTCATGACCTTGGGATTGATACTATACCTACGCTACATTCCGATTCTATGAGTGTTATTCAACTAGCCAAGAATCTGGTCTTCCATCATGCGAATACGAAACACATTGAGGTGAGATATCACTTCATATGCGGGGTCATGGAGGACAAGTTTGTTGACCTTTTCAAGATATCTACTGATGAAAATTCTGCAGATCTGCTCACGAAAAGCCTCACTACTGAGCGCTTTGCCTTCCTCAGGAGATTGATGGGCATTGGATGAGATGACGTTTTTCCTCATCCTGTTGTACATGTGTACATTGTATTGTCTTTTCTTTTTCTTTTCACTCCTCACTAGGGCAAACTCACCTTTAAGTGGGAGGTTGTTGGGGGTAAAGGCATTGTTGGGGATAAAGGCGCCTCTGCTTAGCCGCCTGTGTATTACTATACTGACAGTACCCGCCACTGTACATTGTTTGAATAAAGAAAGGCCCAGTCACACATTGTGACTATTGGAGTTCCCATTTGTGTCTCTCTCTCTTCTTGCTCTTGCTCTCCACCATAGCTCACTTCCAAGCAAGCTTCGATCCTTCTCACCTTTGTTGTTGGGGGTAAAGGCGCCCCTGCCTAGCCGCCCATGTATTACTACATTGATAATACCCGCCACACTGCACACTCTAGGTGGTAGGCACCCATCACCGTCACATTACTCTTTATTCTTTTAGTGACAATTTAAATAAAGGAAGGCGCGGTCACACATTGTGACTATTGCAGTTCCCATTTGTATCTCTCTCTCTTCTTGCTCTTGATCTCGGCCATAGCTCACTTCCAAGCAAGCTTTGATCCTTCTCACCTTTCAATTGGCAAGGTGCATCATCATTATCTTCTCTTAGGAAGGGTACTATGACTTTGATGGAAGTGGACACATCGCCTTTTTGTGATCTATACAACTTCAACATCACCTTATTGGGTCATGTGCCTAGGGCTAGGGTTCCTTTGAACCAATCCATTCGTGCCCTTGCTTCAAAAAACCATGGTCTTCCCAGGAGGAGAGGATATGATGTCACATAGGAATTTGGTTTTACCACCAAATAGGTTAGCCAATAATCTCTTCCTGTGAGGGTTGTCTTCACATACAAGAGAAAGTCCAAAGGCTTTATTCTACTTTGGCCTGCCAATCAGATAAGCCAGTGCATAGGCTGCAATCCTTGCAAGCCTAGATCCTTCATTGTCACATCCATCATTCTATTTACTGATGAGCCTTCATCAACCAATGCATCTGCTATAAATCATTCTTAAATCCACATGGCGATCTCTGGGGCTCTAGGATCCAGGAAGGCATTCGCCACATCCACTTCCTTCACAGGTTCTAGGGCTTTGTTAAGCTTCATTGCTATTGAGAGAGAAATCTTTAAGCCTCTTCTTCTTGTCAATATGATTTTGAATTTCTTTCGACAACTAAGAGACAACATCAGCATGTTAGGTTAGGTTTAAAGGTGTCTAAGTCTTTGACCAAGTCATATTCTTTGATAGGATCGCAGACTTTTCCAATCAGCTAGGGAATGGGGGAACACCCACTTTTATCTTCCCTCTTTCCTCCAAGAGAGGTAACCTCTGCATTCTGGAGGTACTTTAGCATTCCCTATCTCCTGGACATCTGTTCATGTCTTTGCAACTGTCACTATGGCTCTCTGTGGCTATGTGATGCTTTGTACTACATTGTTTTGTGCTGCATTATTCTGTTTCTCCCTGGGAAGGTTAATCTTCACTGTTTTAAAAGAGGGAATGTTCTCCTTTGGAACTGAAGGTTCTCCTTTCTTTGCACGCATTATTACGGAAACCTCCAATTCCACCAAATTGGAAGCCAGTTCTTGGGTCTTTTTTTGAGTCTCGGGAGTAGCACCTTCCAGAGTTTGGACAATTAGGTGACATATGACCCTTTTCTCCACATCTGTAACACTCCACTTTTGATTGCTAGCCATTACTAGACTATCGTTCTCTATAGGTTTGAGAGGAAACCTCATGGGGCCAAAATTAGGACCAAACTCTCTAGGCTTTGGTCCAATGTCTTGCATTGTCATTTTGGATTCCAGCAAGTTGAATCTTGCTTCTTTATCTTTAATTTTTCTTTCCTGGATCTCCTTGAAAGAGAAAATGTCTTTTTTATGGTTGTTTCAACAAGTTGAATCTTGCTTCTTTATCTTT
Organism: Lygodium microphyllum; assembly: GCF_053477565.2. Taxonomy (NCBI): domain Eukaryota; kingdom Viridiplantae; phylum Streptophyta; class Polypodiopsida; order Schizaeales; family Lygodiaceae; genus Lygodium; species Lygodium microphyllum. Next base: position 16,779,149 of record NC_141144.1, on the reverse strand, counting down.
CTTTTTTCATTCATGTATCTCCTTCAGAGAGCAAATACTGAAGATCCTGCCGTCGCTGTGAATCAACGATTTGAAGCTTTTAGAAAGCTTCAAATTAAGCTAAGCTTTAAAAATTTAGAACTTAAGCTTTTAAGCTTAACAATAGATATGGCTTATCTATGTATCTCCACGACTTGTATAAGAGGATGTAGGAGTGGTCCTCTGTCGTTGCAGGCCGGTCCTTCGCGATCAGAGGATGGAAACAGAGGTTCTTGACCGCCAGGAATCCACCCGTATCGACCGTTCGCGATGAGATTGACCGTAGAGCTCGATCGTTCCAAGAGCTTCACCTTCGCACAAGATGGGTAGCGATTGAAAGCTCTCGATCTCAGCTTCGCTCTGATACCACTGGTGCGTAGATCGGATGCCGTATGCTTGCGTAGTGAATGCTGGAAGGTCCCCAAGAACAAAAGAACTCTACTTTTTGCACAAAACTCAAGGTAAAAAGCATGCACGACATGAACAAAAGACCAATTGAGTGCAATCTCCCCTCATGCCTTGTGTGAGCGCTCCACAAAGCATGTATTTTATGTAGTAATCATCTTCAAGCTCAAATAATAGCCCCAATTACAAAATAGCACGCTTTTGGCTTTTGAGTTTGCTTTAGCACAAAATAGAAATAAAGCTAATGGGTGGCACCCAAAGAGTCAAGCGTACCCAATACAATGTCCAAATACAAATATCATAATCGTGCGCCCATGCGCATACAAAATAATAAACAAATATCCAACGTCTCAATAAATAGGCGCGACAAAATATAGGCGGTATGCCTAAGGTATGCGCCCATCAAAATATAAGTGATAACTCGAATACACGCTATCCTCCAATGCTTTCCTCCACCACTACTGCTATCTCTACACATCAACTGAAGCATTCACAATCGTTAGTAAAATAATACAATTAAACCGACAAAAGTGAATACCTAGCAGTCTTCAGCTACATAAATAAATCAACTGGTTAGAAATCAATCCTAAACTTAATTTATTACGAGTGCGCACTCTAAACTCATAAACGTTTATTAATTTAATATGCATTTTGCGGAATCACCTGCTATGGAATCACTCATGTACACACTAAATTAATGAAACGCCCGAAAAGGATAGGTGTCCCTATCAACTTCTCGCACAAAGAATCCACTTTGTGTATGAGCCCCGGTCAACAAAGTTTATAGAATCCACCGTAAAACCTCACGGAATCCACTGTGGCACGGAATCCACCGTGAAATATGCCTCCTGGCATCATTGTTAGCCACACATGCTACCATAAACTCTACTACATGAAGATTAGGGTCTTCATTGTACTCTCCCTTAAAGATGGGCAATTAGACTACATTTGACGGCCTGTCATTAATATTTCCAGGGTGGATCTGACTAGGAAGGGGACCTTGAGTCGCCATCGGGACTTCTATAAAGAGTGCTGCTAGGGTGTCAAAAGAGGCTTCTACTGGTGCTAGCTCATTCTCAGCTTTGATTTTTTCCTTCTCTTCTCACATACCTTTGGACTCATTCTAGGGCTTGCCTCTTGATTGTGTCATTCATCAGGGAGTTAGCTGCACCAAGTTGGCATCTCAATAGAACAAAATCACGGGAGGCTTCAGTATCTGGAGAACTCTCTTACCAACATTTCTTCTACTTCCTACTTTTCAATGTCTCTAAATTCGGCTTTTAGATTGCTATAGAGGGGAAGGTATTCGGTTCTAAAGGTATGAAAACTCATTCTTTTGAGGATCGTTGTGGTGCCATCATCATAGTAATGCTAGATTTTGATGGTTTCAATAGTGTATGTTGTGAAAAATACTTTGTCTACTAGCTTCCAGTGGGCTACTAATTGGACAAACATGAGAATGTTAGTGCACCATGCGTCCCATGTGTCCTCCTATTGGGCATCCACGAATGAATTCAAACTCTTTTATTTCTTGTTTTCATGAACCTCCTGTTGAGATATCGAGCTCCACTCGTGATACGCCAGGGTGACCGTTGTGTATTTATGTCACCGACTTGTCAGTTGCAGACGCGGTTGGTACACCGGCCATGAATAATAGCTACATGATAGCTATCCTTATCTACTCTAGTTCGTGGCTCAGTTAGTATGCCACCTTAGTTAGTTGAGTTTGGTTTGAGACCCATATATAGGGTTCTTCTATTTCTTTGTACTAGAGTTCTTTTGGCTTACACAACTAAGAAGAGGAAAACTGTTTTTCAGCCTCCACCCTTGTGTGTCTTCCCCCATTGTGCAAGCAAGAAAGCTTCAAGCAAGACTCCTTCCTTCTCTCCCACAATCTTGACATGGTATCAGAGCCTTGTTCGTGGTAAGGAGCTCAAGAAAGCAAGCCAAGCTCGCGGTGTTCTAGTAAGAGGAGCAGTGTTGCTTTCATTTTTTGTTTCGGGAGCAGATCTCTGCAGGTAGCACAGCCGGAAAGTGCAGAAGTGCATTGTCTCAGGTTGAGACGCCCTTCGCGGTGAAGCAAGAGGGCAGTATATGCTGCGGGAAAGGGGTTTAGCCCCTGGCGACCTTGTTTTTTTGATTTGAGGCCATTTCGGGGCCTGTTTTGGAGGCGAAAGTTTTCTGCACGCACTCAGGAAAAGGCCCAGTTTTATGCTGTGCAGCCACTGTTCTACAGGTCGATGAATAGTTACTGTAAAATTTGCTTTGTATGCTTGTGCGCAGAGACATTGGGAGTTACAGAATCATCCCTGTTGCCTGTTGATGCAAAATCGTCACTAGGAAGTGACTGTGTGGTCAAATACCACTTTCGCCAGTTTTGCAGATTTTCCCTTGTGAGAGTGAAGCTGTGGTTTTTGCAGTGACATAATTTTTTGCAGTCTTCTGTAATGGCATCTGATTCTCTTTCACAGATTGTCACTAAAAAGCTTGACAAGAACAACTTTCAAGCATGGAAGTTTAGAATGACGAATTTCCTTATGGGAAAAGGATATTAGGAATTTGTTGCAGGAAATGAAGAAGAACCAGTTCTTCCTGATGTTCCCAATCAACAGCAAATGTAGGCATTTAAAGCATGGCATGAGAGGGCCAGGAAAGTTATGTATTGGCTGTCTATCAGCATTTCAGACTCTATGATTGTGCATATTCAGGATGCAAGTACACCAAAGGAGGCATGGGATACTTTGTCAAAAATGTATAGCACAAATACGCAAGCCAGGAAAATGCAGCTCAAGCAAGAGTTGCACAATGTGCAAAGAGAAAATATGAGCATCAACGACTACCACATGAAGGTGAAGAAGATTGCAGATGCACTTGCTTCCATTGGGTCACCAGTGGAAGATGATGATTTAGTTTCTGTGACCTTGAATGGTCTAGGAAAGGATTATGCACAGTTTCGGACATCCATTTCAGTTCGTGAAAGATTTCCTGATTTTGATGAGCTGATTGCTCTTCTAATTTCTGAGGAGCAAAGAAATGGTGGTGCATCTTCTTCAGGAGGAACTTCAAAAGAAGCTGTCTTCTACTCAAATGCTTGAAGAGGTAGAGGCAGAGGTAGAGGAGGCCGATATTGAGGCCGTGGTAGAAATCAGAATATGCAGCAAACTCAAGAAAACCAGTCCTATGGAGGAGGACGTGGTAACTCTAGAGGCAGGGGGAGCCAAAGAGGTCGTGGTGGATGGCAAAGAGGCCAAAATGCAAACAGTAATGTTGAATGCTACTATTGTGGTAAAATGGGTCATATGGCTAAAGACTGCTATAAAAAGCAGAATGACATCATGAATGGAAAACTGCAACAAGGAAATTATGCATCCTCTAGTAGACAGGGTGATGACAGAAATGAGCATCTGTTTATGGTGCAGCACATGAACAATTCTGTGACAAGTGTAGAAGAAAGCAACGATGTATGGTATGTTGACTCAGGTGCATCAAACCACATGACAGGTCATGCAGAATGGATGGAGGATGCAAGGAAAATGGAAAAACCAGGATTTGTGGAGACTGGTGATGATACTGCACATCCTATTGTGCAGATTGGAAAAATTCCCTTGTCTATGCAGGATGGGAAAAAGAAATACCTGTCCGATGTATTTCATGTCCCGAATATCACCAAGAATCTGGTTTCTGTTGGTCAAATGGTTGAACAGGGCTTGCAGGTCAGATTTAATCCTCATGGATGCTTTGTTGAGGATATGAAAAATAAAGGTCTCTTGATAGCAAAAGGAAAGAAGAAGGGCAGAATGTTTACATTGGATGCAGACATGTCTGAATTGAGTGCAGCAATGTTTACACATGGGACTGGTGTAGTTGCAGATATTGATATTTGGCATAAACACATTGGTCATGTTAATGTACAGCGACTTAAATCAATGTAGGCCCAAAATATTGTTGCAGGTTTGCCGAAATTCAAGGTTGCAGAAATGCATAAGGTATGTGAAGCCTGTCAATTTGGAAAACAGGCAAGGAAACCATTTCCTAGACATGTTCAAGAGAGTAAGAAGCCATTGGAATTAATCCACTCTGATGTGTGGACAACCAAAGCTGCATCTCTTGGAGGCTGTCATTATTTTGTCAGTTTTATTGATGACTATAGCAGAAAAGTTTGGGTGTATTTTATGAAAAAGAAAAGTGAAGTTTTTGGGCATTTCAAAACTCTTAAAGCGATGGTTGAAAAAGAAACAGGCCTGCAGATAAAATGCCTAAGGTCAGATGGAGGGGGAGAGTACCTCTCAAATGAGTTTGCAAGGTTCCTGCAGAAGCATGGCATAAAGCAGCAATATTCATGCAGTCATACCCCACAACAAAATGGAATTGCAGAAAGGAAAAACAGGCATATTGGAGAGGTATCTCGTGCCATGCTCAATGAAAAAGACTTGCCAGATTTTTATTGGGCTGAAGCAGTTGCTACAGCAGTCTACATAATGAGCAAGACTCCCACTGCAGCAATACATGGAATGACTCCAGAGGAGAGGTATACTGGTAGGAAACCACATATTTCTCATTTGAAAATTTTTGGTTGCATTGCCTATGTACATGTGCCAGATGAGTTGAGATCCAAGTTGGATCCAAAAGCTGAGAAGTGCATCTTTATTGGTTACTCTCTGCAGCAAAAAGGGTATAGATGCTATAATCCTTCTACTCGTAAGTTTACAGTGAGCAGAGATGTTATTTTTGATGAGATGAGTAGCTGGTATAAACCAGTAAATGTGATTGATGATGTAGATGCACAAAATGGTAATGCTGCACAAAATTCACAGCAGTAGTCACAAAATATTAGTAGACCTGGAGCGTCCTCTAGTAGTGGTTCACATTCTTCGCCATGGACAGGCAGATTGAGATCAGGAGAATCTTCTCAAAGTAATGCAGATAGTGGTATGCAGGTATCACGAAAAGGAAAAGAGAAGGTTGATCAGCCCATGTTTGATGTGAAAGCAGGTCACTCTTATGTGGATGGTGAATCCAGTGACTCAGAACAGAGCATTGATGATGAGTTGGGTATTCCTTCTATTGTTACACCTGGAGTAAGGAAGACCAGGGATGTTTTGAGAGCACCTGGGAGTGAACCTACTTTGCGCAGGTCTACGAGAGCTAGGTATCCTGTGGATAGGCTGAAATATGATGGATTTACAGCCATTCACTATGCATATATGGTTAAAGTGATACAGGAACTAGAACCCACTTGTTTTGAGGAAGCCATGGGAAAAGAAAAATGGGAGAAAGCCATGGATGAAGAAATGGATGCCTTGGAAGCAAATGCTACATGGGAATTGGTACCTTTGCCTAAAGGTAAAAATGCAATTGGCTGTAAGTGGGTTTATAAGGTGAAGCACAATGCAGATGGTTCTATGAATAGATACAAGGCAAGATTAGTAGTCAAGGGGTATGCACAAACATATGGCATTGACTATGAAGAAACATTCAGTCCGGTTGCAAGGATGGCAACCGTAAGAGCAGTCATTGCTATGGCTGCATCAAAGGGATGGTCTTTACATCAGATGGATGTAAAGAATGCCTTCTTGCATGGTGATTTGCAAGAAGAGGTCTATATGGAGCAGCCACCAGGTTATGTGCATGCTGTTCATCCTGAGTTTGTTTGCAGGTTGAAGAAAGCCTTGTATGGCTTGAAGCAAGCACCTAGAGCATGGTCTGACAACATAGGACAGTATCTTGTCACTATTGGCTTTCAGATTTCCAAGGCAGATTTCTCACTTTATGTGAGAAAAACAGAGAAAGGTATTATACTACTTGTCATTTATGTTGATGATTTGATTATGACAGGTGACAGTGATGAAGATATCCTTCATGTGAAAATGCTATTGAAGCAGAAGTTTGAGATGAAGGATTTGGGAGAGCTACGTTATTTCTTGGGCATTGAGGTGATTAGATCACCAAGTGGGATACAGCTCTTGCAGAGGCAGTATGGATTGGACATGCTGTCCAAATATGGGATGACAGGCTGTAAGCCTATTTCAGTTCCTTTGGAGCAGAATGTGAAGCTGAGCACAGATGCAGGTGAGCTTCTAGAAGACCCTACTATGTACAGACGCATAGTAGGAAGTTTGATTTATATGACTATTACCAGGCCAGATTTGAGCTATGCTGTTGGATTGGTAAGTCAATTTATGCAGGCTCCAAGGAAACCACATTTGGATGCGGCTAGACGCATACTCAGGTATGTGAAGTCCACATTGCAGTATGGACTATTTTATGAGACTGGGGTTCAGATACAGTTGCATGGATACACTGATGCTGATTGGGCTGGTAGTATTTCTGATAGACGATCTACCAGTGGATATGTGTTCTCTTTTGGGAGTGCTGCAGTCACTTGGAGCAGCAAGAAACAGCCTACAGTTGCCTTGTCGAGCACAGAGGCTGAGTACAGGGGTGCAGCAATGGCTGCATGTGAGGTAGCTTGGTTGCATAAGCTACTTTATGATATGCATCAGTCTACAGATGGACCAGTTGTCATTTATTGTGACAACATGAGTAGTATACACTTGGCAAATAACCCAGTCTATCGTGCTAGAACAAAGCACATTGAGGTGCATTATTACTATGTGCGAGAGAGGGTTTTACTAGGTCTTATTGATCTAGTTTATGTCAGCACAGAGGATCAGGTAGCTGACATATTCACGAAGGCATTGGGCGCAGAGAAGCTGCGCAAGTTCAGAGACCTGCTTGGTGTGCAGGAATTGGGATTGAGCTCGAGGGGGAGTGTTGAGATATCGAGCTCCACTCGTGATACGCCAGGGTGACCGTTGTGTATTTATGTCACCGACTTGTCAGTTGCAGACGCGGTTGGTATACCGCCCATGAATAATAGCTACATGATAGCTATCCTTATCTACTCTAGTTCGTGGCTCAGTTAGTATGCCACCTTAGTTAGTTGAGTTTGGTTTGAGACCCATATATAGGGTTCTTCTATTTTTTGGTACTAGAGTTCTTTTGGCTTACACAACTAAGAAGAGGAAAACTATTTTTCAGCCTCCACCCTTGTGTGTCTTCCCCCATTGTGCAAGCAAGAAAGCTTCAAGCGAGACTCCTTCCTTCTCTCCCACAATCTTGACACCTCCACACTGACCACGACTCCTGAAGCTTATTCATGGTTTCCCACTTGATGACATCTGGAAACTTCTAAATGAATGTCAAATCTCCCATGGATAATCATTCTCTCTATTTTTGCACTTCAGTCTATTCCCAAACGATTGTCCACTAAGATGCATGTCTCTATTGCTTCAACGCGGAGAGGAAATAGTCCACCACATAGAGCCTGCATCATGATGGTAATATGCTTCCACCATTGTGGGATGAACTTCTTGTAGAAAGTGGCTTTGTCAATGAGAATCTCCAATTCTTTAGTGGTAGAAGGAACTTTGCAAGCATGAATTGAATTCTTGTCTTCTTGGTAATGCCATTTCCTTTATTTTCAGCCTCTTCTAATGCTTATTGATGGCAGTATTCCCTGGTTGCGCACCAAAAACATGGATCCTTGAAGAGGAACACTAGGAAAATAGGGATTCTACTACAAGAAAATCGATCTTATATCATCAACAAACATCTTTTTCGTAATTGATATTTCCACAACAAGGAAAAGAACACCAGTAACAAGAAATCTTCACGCAGCCTCATAGAAATATTTCTCCCATGGCTTTAACTTGAACCAAATTCATTATGCTTTTCATATTCTTCATAGAATTCTTCAAGAAACCACAAAGATGCAAAAGAATACACCACTTTGAATGGAAATAATCACATATTATTCTTCTTCAATAGTTCCATAGCTTTCTCTCACAATCTCTCACTCATACATACATTGTTTTTAGAGAATTGGTGATCTCTCACTCACTTTCTCTCTCATACACACACTCTCCCAATATTACAATGAGATAATTAAAAATAATCATTTATAACCCCTATTCGGTTATGGATACTAGTCTTTACTTCAAGTTTTCAATAGCTAGATCTTCAACTTCTTTGAGCTAATTTGAACTTATATTCATCTCTTCCCAAGTTTGGAAAACTTTCCCAAGCTACACATTCATCCATCATCACATTTACAGAGGCATATAGAATAGAACATAACATAGACAAAGGCTCTACAAACGATCATCAACAGAAGGCATTATAAAGTCTTAAGCTTACTTAAATCACTCAAACCCATCAAGAATCTATCATTAAGCTTCCAAAAACTTTCAAACTCCATCAATAATTATTCCAAACCCTCATACAGAAGGAAAATAGAGCAAAACAAAAGGTCAACAAACTCAAACAAGCACAATCAAACACTAGGAGGACATCAATAGAACATGTTAGAACATCACATTTGCACTATAAAACATCATGAACTTCGAAAACCTAATCAAACTCATCCAAAACACTCTTAAAAACTTCCAAAACAACTAAATATTATACAAAATCCATAAAAAATAAACCATTTAGTCAACAAAAACAACAAAAATCAACAAAAAATCAAATCATTTCAACCCTCAACAGTCTTTAAGCGATGGTTTGGTCCATATGTTGGATGGAAGGTACATAACAATGATATCCATTCACTGAGTGAGTTGGATGGGGCAGCATTGAGCATTCCGATTGTAGGCAAACGAATCAAACTATCTAAGAGGAGTCTATAGTATATGAGCTAGATGAGCTTGATACTGATATTATCCTTGACAATGTAGTAGAGGGAGAAGAGCATGACATGGATATGGATGAGAAAGATTGCAAATCTACTGAAACATTAATACTCTGGCACATACCAAAGGATGTGCAAGTTCAGAGACCCAATTGGACAAAATGGTTGTAAGAGACTACAATGGACAAGCAAAGTAGATTTGAAGATATTGAAAACTATTTTAATTAGGAAGTGGGTTATTGGTGACTAATACATCTGGAATGGTCTTGATACTTGGGGAAAGCCCTGCAAAGTTTGGTTGGCATCCAATTTTATATGCAAAAGTTACATGTCAGAAAGGGCGATGTCTGGTCAGGATTGCATGTTGTAAAAGAACAAAAGTTGAACATAAAATTTAAGGGCTGATACCTTTGGAATTCGGTCCTATTTCTTTAGCAAAGGTTGTAGATTGCAAACATGGCATAGATCTATTTTTAAAAGCTTCGTGATTTGAGTTATGGTTTGAAATATGCAATTTTCTATAAGGTGGTCCTATAGAATAATTTTCTAATCTCAATGAGACCGAGTTTTGATGAATGTCAAATGATACATGTAATATATAATTTGATAGAGTTGATTGTGGTTCACTTAAAGGTATAAGAGCAAGAAAGTGGATTAGGGGATGTAAGAAAAGAGATAAAAAAGTGGCCTATGTAGTGGTGAACCTAGGTAAAGATGAGCATATTAACAGAGATAAAAAAGAGGAAGAGGAGTATGAGTCAACGTTAGATATTGGGATGCCATATGATCTAAAATGATTTATAGAAATTTGGATGCTACAAAGGTTTGTTGAGCTATCATTGCCAAGGATGGATATAGAGAGTTACAACCTATGTAGAATATCTAAGCTTATGATGCCTTATCGTCCAAGAGAGAGCACTTGGCTTAGCAATATGCTTATGAGAATGACATGGACTTGGGTCTTCTATTCGAATGATACCTTTCAATTTTGATTCGGTATTTGATCCCTACGGAATACCTATGTAGCACCTTTAGAGGATGTGCACGTTTGGAGAGGGTGGATGCCATGGAATTTTTGGCATAGAACATGAAAGCGAGAGATGTAGTGTCATGTGGATGAATTCATGCTTTGGTTGTAGACTAGTAAGAGTCATGCTCCTTACTTAATGCACTTCTCGAACTTGTTCATTATGATGGCAACATGAGATAGTCAATGAAGTCTTGGAAGGTCATGATCATGTGGCTTTGTAGTCACTTAAGTGACTTGTTCTAGAGGCTAGTAGTAGAGAGTGAATCATGAAGATCAAGAAGACCATTCAACATAGATTTAGGAGCACCAATAGGACTTATTGGATGGCTACTATCCAATGTGACCACAAAGCTAAAGGATATGGAATGCTAACTAGGAGAGGATACAAAGAAAAGGTGGGGGAAAGAGACAAAGAAAGTAAGTGGGCTAGATACTCATGCATGGAAAGAGGAGAGGGAAAACTATGGGCTTTGATTCAGATCAGGGAAGAATAGGGAAAAAGAGGGCATCAAGTAGTCTTTGCACAACATCATCTTCTATTAAGCTTTCTCTTGATTTATCAATTGATTCTTCATCTCTATCATGAATAAAGCCTTCATTGAACATCAAGGGAGTGTTTTGTGTGGATTAAGAGCTAAATGTGGGCTCTTTTTTACTATGTATAACAATGAGAAATAGGGCAACAAGCTATCGTTTAACTTCACCTCTTAAGGGACTTGCATGTAATCCTTCACTTGATTCATGGTCCTAAACTTTAGGGAAACCATCCTTAATAATCAAAGAGGAGTTTTGATGGGTTTATGCTCTTTATGTAGACTATTTTGGGTTGTGAATAATAGTTAATAACAGGAGAGATGCATGTTGTAATTGGAGATTTGATGCTCCAATAGGGCCTCTTTGGTGGTCTATTAATTGAATTATGCTCTTAATAGTGATAGACATAATTTATACAATAAGCTTGTGTTTTTCTTGGGTTTGGGGCAACATCAATACCATATTTTGCTACCATAGAAAAACTATAATTATAGGGCTGAAGTGCTTTTGAAGGCATATATAAGGTATTGGTAGGGATTTGTACATTCTTATTCATGTGTCTTGTCTATAGTTGATACTATCTATCATCTACCACTTAGCTCTATCCTCGATAAATTGATGTATGCATGAAATTTTGAGGTGTTACCTATAGCTTTTGGATTATGTTGAGTAGAGATTATTCATGTATCAGTGTGTATACTAAGCCATAGTCTCAGTTTGTGTTGGGCTACCATCCTAGGTGTATGCATGTGCCTTTGTCTCTCCTTTTTCTTAAGGATATCTATTAGATGTATTGTAGATTGCTTGATTTGATAAGTCACATGAAATGAAATTACTAACTTTCACTTCTATATGTCTCTATTAAAATTTTCTAAATTCTCAACTCTATTCCTTTCTTCTTGTTTTATCTCTCAATCTCCCTACACCCTTCTATCTCTTATCCCTATGGTAAACCCTCAACCCTACATGCTTTGACAATGTAATTGGGAGAGCAATGTATCCATGCTTTAATTCTAGTGTCGAAATAATTCTAAAAGTTACTATAGAATCTAGTAGGAGATGTTCATCCCTGGTCAAGGGATTTTTTTCTTTTGGTAAAAATTTTAAAGTGCCAAATGTCAAGGACTATGCTTCTATTTTCTTTGGGAGGATATGCCTTACAATCTCTTGTTCTACAAAAGTTACATTTGGAATCTCTTTAGACGAATGAAAGATATCTCAAGAGAGGTTGATTTGTTATCTTGTTTAGGGCTATAGAACTTCAAGAAAACCTTGTTTGCTCCTCTAATGAGTGTTAAGATTCCTTTGAACTACTAAAATAGTGTTCCTGCTTCAAGAAACCAAGGTCAAACTAACAATAGTGGATAGGAAGTCCCATAGGAATTATGCTTTACCACTAGATAAGTCAATTATTAATCTTTTCAAGCCATGGTTGTTTTAATCGATCATTATTTTCACTAAAGAGCCTCCATCAATCAATGCATCAACACAAAATGAAACACCCTTCAATCCATACAGTAGTCTCTAGACTGCCAAGATCAAGCAAAACATTAGTCACATCCACTTTCTTCATAGGCTCTATGGCTTTATTTCACTTAGTTACACTTGCCAACTTGGCAATCCTCAATCCATATCTTCTTGTTAGAATGAACTTGAATCTTTTCTAGTAGATGGGGATAGCATTAGCAACTATCAAAATGTCAAGTTGGGTTGGAATATGCCCAAGTCCTTAATCAAATCATTCCTTTGAATAAGTTTTATTGGCTTTTTCAAATAGCTTGTTAATGAGGTAATAGTAAACACCATCTTCATTGTTTTTATTTCTTCCATTATATGTTGAATTATTTCCTTACCCTGGGCTAGAGGCACTTCCACCTATTTTGTTTTCTTGAACTCTTAGTCCATTTCTTGGGTTCTCTGCATTTCTCTATTTCATTGGAGTGCTATGTACTAGACTATTTTGTGGCTCTATTGGGAGTTTAAACTTCATAGTCTTTAATAGTGGGACATTTTCTTTGAGAGGTGTTGCATCTATGGAGTCAATTGCGAAAATCTTCTTCCAAGAGATATTTTCCCCTGAAGAGACATCATAGCCTGATTCTTTGTGTCAAGAGCTTCAGATTGAGTAGCGTAGTACTCACATTTCATGAGTATGATCATCTAGGACAACAGGCTGAATCAGCACATTTTGCGCTGAATTCCCAGGTCATCTTCCCCACATTTCCAGCAGTCAATGGCTTCATCTACGGCATGTACTTTCCATAATCATCAATCTCTGAGTCTCCAATCTAGCATACTCTACTGAAGCCCATCCTCTTGAGCATTCTTGAGCTCTCAAACCCTAGCCATGGCACATTCAGGACAGCAGTGATTTTCTTGGAATTTCTTCAAAGAATCAAATGGCTTTTACTCTAACAAGTATCCTGGAGCTTCTTCAACAGTCAAGGGACCGACATCGAAGCCTTCTTGGACGCGAAGCTTCAAAATATGGTGGCTATGGAGTCAAAACAAGGCAGCAAGCTTCAAGTATCCAATTCTTGGATTATCTTCTTCAATTTCATGGGGCTTTTGTTGTCTACAACCTCGGGAAGGTTCAATTGAAGGTATTCTTCAATGATTTGGTTTACATTGAAGGAATTCTTAAAGTTTGAAAGCATTTTCAGCCCCTTGAACATGGCAATGTCTGAAAGTTCATCGAATCCATGATTCTAATAAGAAATTACACGCATCAAAGCTCAAAGGATCTTCTCCAACAAGCTATTGTGGATTTCTATCAAGTCATTGACTTCTTTTGATTGCATTGGAGCAATCTTATTGATCGGGAGCTGAAGATTACTTGGGAGCAATCATATTGAACAAATCCTTCTTGAAGATTGGTCTTATTGATTTAAATCTTGGTCTATTGATGGTGTCTTATGCTGAAGGTTGATTGATTGGATTCATCCGCTACTTTCCATCAACATTAAAGAGGTAATTCTAGTACTTTTAGCTTAATCTCTCTTTTATCCAATTGTTGAACCAGTCCTATTGTTCATAAGAGAGATTAAGTATAGTAGAATCTCTTAATTCCTATTGAAGGCATGTAGAATTTAGCCTAGGACTGATTATAATTGGTTGATGAGTTCTTTTCTGCCCATTCAAATGTTGAAGCTCAATTGATTGCATAAATGCTACGCAGTGCCTACTTGACTTGGACTTTTGTTGGATGGTTGAGCATAGGTGCTATAGGACTGAAACAATGATGAAAATGGTAAGTGGGAACATTGTAAAAGTAGTGAGTCACTGCCAAAGGGTAATACCCTATCCATAGCCCTTTTCAATTCAGTCATTTCCCAAAACCCACTTTTGTTACATTAAAAGTTCAAAGACTTTTTCAGTCAATGCATAGCATCCTTGTTTGATTAGCCATTATAATGTACTTGCCATGTTGGTTCCTGTGAGGAAAAGTAGATGCCAGGCGAGTCGGGAAGACAAAAGAGAGGTGACCCTCCCTTCCCGATTAAGACCCTGAAGGGGTGCACAACAACTCGACTTGAGGTGGAACTTTGCACACCCCTCTTGTCTCGAAGCCCATGCTATTTTCAAATTTAGGTGCAGGTAAATTTCTATTATCAAAATTTGGCACAAGTATAGCATTTATCAGTAATAATCAGGGTTCCATAAGTGGTTGGTGAACCATTGGAAGAGGGGCAGAGCATCTCCTATTTTCAGGACACCTACAAGTGTTTGGCAGATAAAACAACACGTATATTCCCATCTACAAGATGTTATTGAGCCTACAAAAGACCCATAACCCTTTCCTGGTTGCTACAGTGGTTTACAAGGGTTTTCTTCACTCAGGGTATTCCTATAGGGTCAAACAGGGTTTCACAGGGTGTTAACAGGTTGCAGGAATTCTCTGGTTACAGAAAATTTTGTCGTGATCTGATTTGGAATCTTAATAGCTTGATTTGAAGAGGAGATCCTAAGCTCTGATTTGAATCTTTTTTTTTTAAATCTGACATTGGGAGAAAAAGTTATGGCCAATTTACTGATAGGGGGTCTAGTGGACTGCACCTAAACAGGCTGTCTGGAATACACTATTTGAGTTCATTCTACCCATATACCTTATTGCAAGCTGAGATATTACTAAATCTATATATTCCCATACAATAATATTTCCATAGAGCTATTAAGCATTGGGATTGGTGCCATATTAAGAGAGAAACAAGGGGTTAAGTGACAAACTGTCTACTACTACAACACTATTTCCTAATGGCCAGGAATAAGAAAAAAGACCCTATTACTGAGGCATTAAATGATGGTGTTAGAAACTTCCAAGAGAATAAAAATTACACAACTGAAGCCCATAGATGAAAAATTAAGCATTGAGATTGCTTATAACACACATCAAGGACAACAAGACATACATGAAGAGAATGCAGGGAATGATTATCTCCTACTGTCAAAAGATCTGGGACATGTCAATGAAGGCATTTCTAAGGATTTGAAGGCTTTGAATGAAGGTTCAACCCATATGAATCAAGGTTTGTTACAAGGGATGGCACATGTAAACCAAGGAATCTCTAAATTACAGCAAAGCAATAAATCCTTATTCCAAGAGCTCATCTCAACCATCAAGGAAATCGAAAGCAAACCACAAAGGGAACCTCAAAATATTGAAAACTCCCATGCAATTCCCTTTGTTGGTAATCCTTTCCATCCAAGCAAAGAAAAGTCTCAACCAGTAATGCTCAATTTTGAAAGGGGAGAGCCATCTAGAGTGAGGGGCAACCGTCATCCTTCACAAATTCATGGTATTCATACCCTAAGGCCTTAGTTTAGTAGTCCAAAGGATAATCATAGACATGAAGGGGAACATGACAACACTTGATGGGACAATGATTATCATGGATGTGACCCCTTCTACAAGAAGTTTTATCATCAGCCCTTGTCAGAAAGAGAACTAGGGAGAGAAGAAGAGGAGAGAGAAAAACTGCAGAGGAGAGAGAAAGACTGCAGGAAGAGAGAGAAATAGAGTGACGAGGAGAGAGAAAGACTAGAATTGGAGAGAGAAAGACAGGAAAGATGAAGAAGCCATGGAAGCTTGGAGCAAGAAGGGAGATAAAGATTGTAATTGTATTGATATGTCAAAAAGATGTGAAAAATTACAACTTCTCTCCTTATATACCAGTGTCAGTGTGACATGGCATATTATTAGCATTCTAAGTATTCCCAGCTTCTTACAATCCATCCCTTCCCAAAAGTTTTTGTCCCCAAAAACAAAACTAGAAAGAGCTAAAGAAAAGATGGATGGAACAGAGTACTACTCTGTTTTTACAGCTTTACAAATAGGGAATGAGTGAAGAATTATCATTACAAGGGCTGAATTTGAAGTACGGAAAGTGGACCCTGCTATATACATGGTTTGAAGAATTTTAGAAGCCATTGGAGCTATAGAATCTTCAACAAATAGTTCCAGAAGAAAGTAGACAGCTTGCTGGAATAACAGTCCCTGCTGGACCAAATCAGCGATAACTTTTGATAGAAGTGTCCAAATGAAGTGTACCACATATCAAAACGAAGCTCTTGAAGAGTACTTTAAGCTCATGTAGATAGCTCAATTCTGAAAATGAAGTACGACAAAAACTGTTCTAAAACACCGTGCTGTCCTGAACCAGTCTGCACCAATACTAGCTCCAAAAGCAGTAGGCTTCAGCCACCAATGTATCCTTCAAGTATGGATACTCATCCAATATTGAATCAGGTCTCCATGAAGCCTCTTCTGAGGGTAAACCTCTCCATTTAATCAAATATTCGACAATAGAACGTGATCGAAGCTTCTTTTCACGCTGACCTATAACAGCCTCTGGGATGTACTGAACAATACCATCTTCATCAATAGGTGGTAGCTCATCAACTAAATCCACTGGATCACCATAATAAGGCTTGAGCTGACTAACATGGAAGACGTTATGAATTTTTGTAGAAGAGGGAAGCTCTAGTCTGTATGCCAAATCTCCAATCCGCTTAAGGATCCTGTAAGGGCCATAGAATCTGTGGGCAAGCTTATTACTGGATCCATCTTTCAATGTAGAATACTTGGATTTGGGCACCTTCAACAAAACCAGCTCTCCTTCCTGGAACTCTAAAGGCCTCCTCTTCTCATCAGCATACATCTTCATCTGATCTTGAGCCTTCCTTAGATTCACCTTGCATTGCTGAAGAAGGGTCTGCATTCTATCCAACTCTTCCTTCCCATGAGGGTTGATCTTTTCGTTAAAAATGACTGTGGGTAGGGGCACCTTGTAACCATACAAAGCCTCAAAGGGTGAAACTCCTATGCTCGCATGAGTGGAATTATTATAAGCAAACTCAGCCAGGTGTAACCAAGAATCCCATGAGGTTTGGACATCATAGCAAAAATGGCGAAGATAAGTCTCCAACCATTTATTAACTCTCTCTGTCTGTCCATCAGTTTGGGGATGATAAGCCGTAGATGGAGCCAACTTGGTACCCATAGATGTAAATACCGCTTGCCAAAAGTTACTCATAAACTTTGAGTCCCTATCATGGACAATCACCTGCGGTAATCCATGCAATCTGAAAATATGCTCCATAAACTGGTTGGCCACCTGAGAAGCAGTAAACTGAATTTTTGTTGGGATAAAATGAGCTGCTTTGGTGAGTCTGTCAACCACCACATAAATGCTATTCCACCCCTTCTTGGTAGTAGGTAAGCCAGTGATAAAGTCCATAGTAATATGAGTCCATTTACCCGTAGGAATAGGCAATGGCTGCAATAAACCTCCTGGCTTATGGGTGCTATCCTTATTTTGCTGACAAGGCATACACTTCATAACGAAGTCCTTGACATCTTTCCACAGTCATTTCCAATAAAAGCTCTTGCTGATCCTGTCATAAGTCTTGAAAACTCCCAAGTGTCCAGCTAAAGGCGAAGAATGCATCTCCTCCATAATTTTTCGCTTGAAGGAAGAAGTAGAGGGAATAACAATCTTGCCTTTCCACCAAATAAGACCATTTTTAAGCTGGTAGTGCGAGTTTTCTTCCATGAGACCTTGCTGTAATTTCTGAAAGATTTGGCTGAATTCCTCATCTAAGAGATATGCCTCTTGTAGCTCTTCAATCCAATCACTATGTAATTCCGTCATGGCTGATACTTTGCAGGCCCACATACGAGAGAGAGAATCAGCCACTATGTTATCTTTGCCCCTTGTATGAGTGATGTCAAAGTCATAATTTTGTAATGTTGCTACCCATCGTCGTTGCTTTGGAGTAAGATTTGACTGAGTAAGGAAATACTTGAGTACGCGATGATCACTATGCACTCTGAATCAGCTGCCATATAAGTAATGGTGCCATTTCTTGATTGCATGTAGAATAGCCAACATTTCCTGATCATAAACATTCATGGCCATCTCCTTATCAGTAAGCTTACGGCTTTCAAATGCAATTACTCCATGCTCCTGAAGCAAAACAGCCCCAATGCCACGGCCACTAGCATCGCATTGTATAGTAAACTCTTTAGAGAAATCCGGGCATACAAGAATAGGAGCGGAGGTAAGTAATTCCTTTAACTGGTTGAAGCTGCTATCTGCAAGAGAATCCCAAAAGAAAGCCTCTTTCTTCAACCTGTCAGTTAAAGGGGCTGCAATTGCCGCATAATGCTTTATAAATCTGCGATAGAATGAAGATAGACCAAGAAATCCTCTAAGAGAGGTAGTAGTAGTAGGCATTGGCCAATCTTTTATGCATTGCACCTTCTTGGGATCAGCCTGTATTCCCTTTTCACTGACTATATGTCCCAAGTATTCCACTTCAGTCTGCATGAAAGAACACTTCTTCTCCTTAGCAAAAAGCCTATGATGTCTCAACACATCAAAAACCTTTCTCATATGCGACAAATGATCCTGAAAAGTCTTGCTGTAGATCAAAATGTCGTCGAAGAATACCAAGACAAACTGAAAGAGGAAAGGTTGTAGAATCTTATTCATCAGGCTTTGAAAGGTAGCTGGAGCGTTTGTAAGGCCGAATGGCATCACCAAGAAATGGTAAAGCCCACGATCAGTCCTAAAAGCAGTCTTGACCTCATCACCCTCTCTCATGCGAATCTGATGATACCCTGATCTCAAATCAATCTTCGTGAAGAATCAAGCCCCCTTAAGCTCATCAAGCAAATCATCTATCCTGGGTATAGGATACCTGTTCTTCACTGTTATCTTGTTAAGATCCCTGTAGTCAATGCACATTCTGAAAGATCCATCTTTCTTTTTGACTAACAGGACTGGGGATGCATACGGTGAAGAACTTGGTTCAATGAATCCCATTTCAAGAAGCTCTTTGATTTGCTTGGCTACTTCCTCTCGTTTACATTTTGATAGTCTGTAAGGTGGCTTATTGATCGTCTTTGAGTTGGGTTCCAAATCAATGGGGTGATCCACCGCTCTCTTAGGAGGCAATGAAGTAGGTACTTCAAATAAATCTCTATACTCCTCAAGAAGAGCTGTCAAGGCTGGATGGTTTGCTGAATTATTGGGCTGATCCTGTGTTTCTTTGTTCAAATGCAATACAAATATCTGTGAGCACTTCTTGTACTCTTTCTTGAGTTGTTGAATGGTGATAAGCTGAAAATCAGATCTACTAGGGATTCCCTGTAAACGGATGAGCTGTCCATTGGAGAAAAACTCCATATATAACTGTGAGAAATCCATAGTAATCCTGCCTAAGGTCATCAACCAGTCACAACCAAGTACAATATCTATGGGCCCCATTTCCAAAGTGATCAGGTTTACTTTGACTTCAAAATTTTCAGCCATCTGCAAAGAAACCTGTGGACAAATCTGTGTGCTGATTTCCTCTTCACCATTAGCCACTTGTACTCTAATGGGCTGCTGTAAGTCGGTGGGAACACAATTCAACTTGTACAAAATGGATTTATTGACAAAACTGTGGGTACTGCCACTATCTATCAGGATGAACACTGGCTTTCCACATATGCTTCCCTTCATACGAAGTGTATTAGGGTTCTTAGATCCCGTCCAAGCATCCATAGAGATAGAACAATTAGTGGCAGCAGGCAACTCATTACAAAATCCACCAGGATCAAATGGAATATCACTGCCTGGATCAAAAGGAAAAGAATCAGATGGATCATAGAAGTACTCCTGTCCACCATCATCCTCAAAATCTTCATTTTCAGCATTGATTGGGACTGCATTAACTTCATCTATGTCATTTTCAAGGTCCTCAAGAACTAGCATACTCTGAATTTTTGGCTTGGCATTTTTGTATACGCACTTTGAAGCATGGTCAGGAGTATACTTTTCTCCACACTTGAAGCATAAGCCTTTGTCCTTTCTTTCCTTGTAAAGATCCATGGGAATATTTCTAGAATTTGTATTGGCTGAAGTAGACTTAGGCTTATTGTCACCTTGCTTAAATTCAACCTTTGGACTGTTTGCTATCCTGAAATTGCCTTGAAGCCTAGAAGCATTAAATGGGGGATAAGTTGGTATCCGTAAGCTCCCACTAGGCATATGGTTGCTGCCATAATTGTTACCAACTTGCCCTTGCTTTAAAACAGTCCTTGGCTGTCCATAACTTGGCTGAAATGAAGACTCTTTCCTATACTTCCTTCCAAAGCGCTCTGCAAGCTCAATAGCCTTGAAAAGTGAAGTAGGATTTTGCGCCATAACATCAGCTGACAAGGATGGTTCCAAACCATACATGAACTTGTGTAACTTGGCCTCATCACTGATGTTTTCCACATACATGGTCAAGTTGAGGAATTGGTTTGTATATTCCCTTACACTTAGGCTCCTTTGTTCCAAGTTGTACCATCTTCGTTCTAACTTCTCTTTCTCAAGAGGTGAAACAAAGACTTCAGCCATAAGTGCCTTGAAAGCTTCCCAATTCTCAATAAGTACATTCTCTTTCTTGATATACCTCCACCAAGTGTGAGCAAATCCTTCTAAGTGGAGGGAGGCAAAATGTATCTTCATATCATCAGTTTTAGGAAATATGTCGAAATAAGACTCCATCTTAGAAGTCCATTCCTCTAATTCTGATGGTGAAGATGACTGGCCATTGAATTTGGATAAAACAATTTTATCCTTGAATTCTCTATTATGGAAAGGTTGCTGTCCCAAAACTGGCTGATCGAAATTTCTAAGTACAGAACCCCCAAAATGAGATTGAAATCTTCCAACAGGTGGCTGAGAATTACCCTGTAATCTTCCTGTTGGTAAAGCACCCCTAGAATGCTGAGTATGCAGTCCAAAAGCTTGAGTATTAGCGCCGTTCAAACTGCCCAAATAGTCATCATGCCTTTGTGAAGCTTCTCCCACTTCATATTGACTATTGGGTATGCCTCTTCTTCCTATTATCCCATCCCCATAACCATTTTGGTTGGATGGCTGAAGTGGAACTGAGGGGTCACTATTTGAACAAGCCTTCTCATTTGCTTCTTTTGATCCCTTTTGTGACTGCATGAGTTGAGAAAATTGTGCCATAAGTTGGGCATTAGATTCTACCAACTTATCAATGGAAGCATTGGTTCGGTTAGTTGATTCCATCATCTTCTCAACAGTAGACTTCGTTTGATCAAATGATAAAATCATATGCTCCATTGCTGACAAAATAGTCTCATGACGTTCCTTATGTCTTAGTTCATGGGCACACAAAGCGTCATTGAGAATACTAATCTCTCCTTGTTGAGGCTCTTCAGGGTTCTCTTGAAGTGTGCTTTCCATCATAGAATCCCTGATTTGCTGTGCATAGTCCTCCTGGACCTTATTTTTGCCTTTATGCCCTGCCATACTAGTGCAGTCCTGCAGTACCCCCTGTCAGTAAAACGGCTATAACTTTGGCTAGAAAACTCCGATTGCAAAACTTTTTTGTGTGAATCGAAGCTTACAATGCCCTCTTCGAGATGAGCTATAGCACGCTATAACAGGTTTAGGACAGAAAATTCTGTAACTGACTTTCAGAGTCTGAAATGTCCAGTCCTGCACCCTGTTTAGACCTATAAGTGCCCTGTTTTGACCCTGTAATGCAAGAAAGTAACCTCCAAAGGCTACCAAACCCTGCAAAGGGGTATATAGGACCTGTGGGTACCCTGTAGTACCTGCACCTGTGCTTCAGTATCAAAGGGTGTACCTGTATCCACCTGTAAATACCCTGTGGGTAACCTGAAAATGCCCTGTTTTACCCTGTTTTACTCCAATAGGTACTTGAGTCGTTGGAAAGTCTTCAATCTTCAATTCTCCACTCGCTGTACCTGTGTGAGGGATAAAACGGTAGGACGGGCTCCCTACACGGGCTCCGAATCACCGGGAGGTGGGCAAAGTTCCCCCCGGGTCGGTTGGTTGCACCCCTTCGGGATCTTCGATAGTGAGGGAGGGTCACCTCTCTTTTATCCCACTATCTCCCCCGGCATCCACCTTTTTCCTCGGTGGGAATATCAACATGGCAGAGGCTAGTGTGCTAAGCAATCAGCATGATATGCAATTGAAAAATAACCATTCAGCCTTTCATGAGATGCAATTGATTGAGATAAGAAAATTTGAGATGGGAGAAGGGTTTACCTATGCAATTCAGTGACTCACTGATTGCTAGTACTTACCCTTTTACAATATTTCAGCTTGGATAAGAGAGAATTTCAACAAAACAGATCAAGGTTATGCATCAAGCTGATCAAATGTTACCTAAGATGAGTAATGGTTTTGAATCAAAAGGAATTCAATGAAATAGGCTGAAATTGAAGAAAATTAATACTATTCTCTGATCTATTGATCAATCCAGTGAATTAATTGATCAATAACCTCTCATCAACAAGTGGAAAAGCCATTAGCAATAGGATTATTGAGAGATTTCAGAGATTAGCAAAAGAAAATACCTCCATTAAGCTTGAAAATGATGATGGATATCAGCTTTAACCCGATTGATGCAAGAGTTCTTCATAATCCACCATGAATCCAACATAAAGCTTGAAATCTCCATGAAATCAGTCCATACATGCTTCAATATGATGAAATCTTTGAAAGATCAATACTCCAGCCTTGCTTGGACACTTGAACTTCAAAGATTCAAGCTCTCTGATGAAAAGCCCCAAAATATTCCTTCCATTTGAGCTTCATTGACATGCACGGGCTGAAATCTCTTCAATGTCTTCAATCTTGAAGTCTATCCAGCTTGTATTCAGCTTTAGAGAAGCCTTGAAGGTCGGGAAAGTCCAAAATCTTGAGAAATTTGAGCTTCCATGTCTGTGGCTATGGCTGCCCTGCTGTGTATTAGGGTTTTGAACAGAGAAATGGCTGATGAGAGTTTCCCTGGGGCTGAAAGTTGATGTAATCCATTGTTTGATGAAGCCTTAAGAGTCTTTGATCAGTGAGCTGAGCATTTGGAGTAGCAGAGCAGTGAGAAGAGAGCAGGAAGATCAGCGCAATTTGCGGCGCATTTTTCGGGCAGTTCTGGGCTGGTCTTCAGCAGCAGGCATCAGTAATGGTGCTCCTCCTGTAGCTTAGGCAACAAAGATTCTTTACCCCATGGTTTGGCAGTGAGATATTCAGCACACAGAGAGAGATTTGTAAGGAATCTTGACATCCACCATGGAAGCTTCAGCCAAAAGCTTGAAGGAGAGAGAAGAGAAGCTCTCTTTTGAAAAGTAACTGTAGTTTAGTCTGTAACTAAGCCCGGTTAACCATTCTTTACCCTAGTTACCTCCATTTTTGCATGAAATTTGATGACGTCCAGCCATTTAAGCCTTTACCCGCCATATCTGACCTTGAAAAACTCCAGATGTAGTCATTGCTAACTGTAGTTGTCCTGCAGCACTCCACTAGTCACTGTCTTGTACCATTTTTGTCTGAAATTGGTTTTGAAATAGGAAAATAGGAGTGAAAATGGAAGAAAATAATGGATCAAAGACTGAAGCTCTGATACCACTTGTCAGAGAGAGAACTAGGGAGAGAAGAAGAGGAGAGAGAAAGACTGCAGAGGAGAGAGAAAGACTGCAGGAAGAGAGAGAAATAGAGTGACGAGGAGAGAGAAAGACTAGAATTGGAGAGAGAAAGACAGGAAAGATGAAGAAGCCATGGAAGCTTGGAGCAAGAAGGGAGAGAAAGATTGTAATTGTATTGATATGTCAAAAAGATGTGAAAAATTACAACTTCTCTCCTTATATACCAGTGTCAGTGTGACATGGCATATTATTAGCATTCTAAGTATTCCCAGCTTCTTACAGCCCTCAAATGCACGAAAAGGAAATGCAGTCAACAATCAAGTTCATGAAGGTGGAAGGCATGATGAGCGAAGATTAGCCCATGACATCCCAAGCCAAGAGCATGTTTCAAATGGACAACCTTCATCTCATGGCTTTGGGCCACCTACTTTTAAACAAAATTCATGGAATAAAGATTCATGGAGACAACAATCTCATGGGCGGCCATCTTACAATGAAAAAGAATATAAAGAGAAGATCAATATCACTAATTTCAAAGGAGATAATGTTTCACCTTTGGAATGGGAGGAGTGGATCAATAAGCTTGAATTGTACTTCACCCTTTACCTATAAGTGAAGAGACCAAAATTTATTTTGCGGCTCTTCATCTTGAAGGTTATGCCCATACTTGGTGGCATTACATGCAAAAGATTGGGAAAAAATTTGACTCTTGGGAGGAGTTCAAGCAAGCTATGATTGATGTCTTTGTGTCTCCTTTGGAAAAAGAAAGGATTCAAAGAAGATGGTATGCATGCGCTCAAAGGGGAATGTCTGTTAGAGACTATTCCAATGCTTACTTGAATCTTTCCATGTATGTTGAAGGTATTTCAGATTTTGCAAAGCTGAACAAATACATTTTTGGACTTGACCCTTCCCTATCATCAAAGGTAGGATCTCAACAACCAAAAACATTACATGAGGCCATACAATTGGCTGAAAGATACTCTTTGAAGTAGAAAAGAGATGCATGAAATTTTCAGCAAAGAAGTATGGGTAATAATGTTTCCAATCAACCTACAAAGTATGGGCAAGTTTTTAGCCAATCAAGAGACTCTTTTAGACAAGAAAACAAAGGTTATAACAGTCCAAACAATATATCAGCAAAGTGCCAACATTTCCCACAGTTTATGCCTCTAAACAAAGTAAAAATTTTGTACAAAAATAGGGGAAAACTTTCATAAATGTGGTTGAGCCAAGAAGTACTTTTTCAAGAGTTGAAAATGCTCTTAACTGCCCCAAAATAGTTCTAACAGCAACTTCCTTCCTCACGATCCCTAAATGCTATGCATAAAGAGGGAAATCAGAATTTGTATATTTTCAACAATTAAATCGTCGTACAAACTTCCTCCCCCCCCTCACCGTTTAGGTGTTGCTGCGTTGCATAGGTATAAATGGTTGTCTTGTGTCATTTTTGTATGAAAAAAATAATAAACACGTACTATAATACAAAGGACAAGGCCAAACTAAGGCTTGACCTCATGCTTTATCCTCGCCAAACATTCACACACATAAATCTTATTTTTTTATATTTTTTCAGTGCAAAAAACCCCAATTTTCTTTATTTTTTGGTTATTTTTTCCTATTTATTATTCATGGAAAATAGGTATTTTCTGATTTATTGGTGTTGGCTTATTATTTTGACTAAAACTTAACATTTTCTTTGATTTAATCCCATTTTCACTTCTTTTTCCCAACTCAAAATCGGAAAAACCACTAATTTCCATTGAAAAATGACATTTTACGGGTTTTAAAATATTATTAACGGCTCTAAATCATTACAAGTTCTGCATTTCTATAGTTACAGCCCTCAAACATGATGCAAACAAGATTCAAATAAACATTCATCGCATATGAACAACATTTGGACTATGAAACAACAAAAACAAGCAAATTTCTTCATAAAATTGGAGCATACCGCGTGTTTTGTGTGTTGCAGGTTTTTTAATAATTATTCCAGGCAGTCCATCAGCAACCATTCTTCAGTGTTGAACCTCTTTCCTCAGCCTCCCCTTCATCTTGAAGCAATCCGATCACAGTCGAACAAGCATCCTTCAGCCCCTCTTCTTCTTGATTTCTTGCATACAAACCACTGCTTAGAGGAGAGACAAATACTAGATTCTGATCTCTTTGCTCAATGCATCATTCCTTGATCCGTTTATGGTGATGGAGGGCAAAGGATAGAAGCATCTCAGGGCCAAGAGGATTCCTCCTGCCTCAGACCGATCGGAAATCCCTAAAAAAATGGAGATTTGGGAGGCACCGAAAAACTGGCGCCCCCCTCCCTCCCCCCCCCAAAGGTGTTTCATTCTTGGTTATTAAGCTCTTTGTTAAGAGCTTTTAAGCTTTTAATCAAATTATCTAGTTCATGACTATTGCTTTCACACTTCCGGCAAGTGGTTTTTTCACTTTTGGAGGGGCAAACGACATCGGATTGGAGATCCGTCTGGACGGGTGGTTCCGTGGCATCAAAATCTACAAAGCTAGGCCCCATCACCCTCTTCTTGACTTCCAAATCCAGTAGCCGCTTCACAACCCTGAACTTTGCGGGGATTAAATGGGCAATCAAACGACCTCGGAATTGAGATCTGAGACTTGCGTTGGATTCCTAACGTCATTTTGCATCTAGGAAAACTCCAGCTCGGCCATCTGCCACCATTTGATCTTCCATGAAAATTAGCATTAGCACTTTAGAGACTTGCCGCTTAAAATCGTACTGATTGCCACCGCCGCCTTCGACGAAGTCTATTTTTTCCCTAATATTCATAAATTTTGGCTATTTTTAAGCACTTATCGACATCAAAAATCACATTGGCGACCACGGGATAGGGTGACTCAGCCCGTCGAATCCCACGAATAGATCTGCACATAAAGAACAAAAAGGAGCATCAAGCTGATACAAAAAATACACAACACAACACATCACAGCTCTCACCCTACCCCCTATCAAAACCAAGGCATGAAATCCATGAGGAGTAGGCCTAGCATAATCTGTCAAAAAGTTTGAAGCCAGTCGCTTACCAACTGCTCTAACACAGCCAAGCTAAAAAGAACGATCAAGGAGGTCATCCTACGTGGTGTTCTGAACTACCTACCTAACTAAGGACAACTCAACCAAGAGCTTCTACTAGGTGAGAACTCCTATAGCATGATCAATAAATATTTTCTTTTAGCACAGTTCTTCTTTTAGGCTTTTATTTTTCCATACTCAGGCACGTAAAAATGAGGGAGTTGAGCGTAGTGACCCAAGGAGAATAGGGCATCGGCCTCAGGTCCTGTCTCGGTACCCAAGAACCTACCAAGCCCTCGCAAGTCGACACTAAATCCTTTTAACGCTCACTTTTATTCTCGCTCCAACCTTCTTATATTCTTTTTTTTTTTTACTAGATGCCACCCCTAGGAAGACAAGGCATCAGCCACGAATCTTGTCTCATCTGTTTATGCAGTGATTACAGAGACTCCTCAAAACCCTACTGCCAATACCTCAGGAGGAGAAAGCTTGAAGGATTACTTATCCAACTTAGTTACGAATATCAAAAAGGAGTTTATGGATGTGATTACAGAGCAGCTACAGACACTGAAAGTGAATAACGCTAGCATATCCAACGTGGCAAGAGTAGGAAGAGATGTGATGCGGTCAAATACTTGGTGTGGTAAGTGTCATAAGCAGGCCATTTAGCCACTGAATGTACACGAAAACCAACCATTCCTGGAGCCTTCTGTTCCTACTGTTTGCAAAAGAACCATACAAAGGATATTTTCTCTCTAGAGGAGATGCATGATAGGAGAAGGAAGGAAGAAGACGCAAGATTCAACTTGCTGGAATCCAAAATGACAACACAGGATATTGGACCCAAGCCTAGAGAGTTTGGTCCTAATTTCGGACCTAGAAGATTTCCATCTCAAAGTTACAGAGGAAGACAGTCTGGTGGTGGTTAGAGATCAGAAGTGGAGTGTTACAGATGTGGAGAAAAGGGACACATTTCACCAAATTGTCCCAATCCTAGAAGGTCAGTGGATTACAAGCCCTTATGCAGTCGATACAAAGGAGAAGGCCACACTGCAAAAGACTGTCCAAACCCAGCCCTAGTGAAAAACAGTGCTACTGATAATCCAGCCAAGGCCCAAGAGCCTACCTCCAATTTAGTGGAATTGGAAGTTGCTGCCATCACGCGTGCAAAGAAGAAGGAACCACCTATCCAGAAAGAAAATAATCCTCCTGCCAGAACAGTGAAGTTCAATCGTACAGAGCACCACAGTGCCACAGAGAGTCACAGAGACAATTCGAGAGATAGGACCAGAAGTCCAGAAGATAGAAGAGGAGGAGGTGCCACAAGTGGCAGAAAAAGGCCCTATGATGCCCCTGTTGGAAGAAAAAAGGAAAATGAAAATGGGTGTTGCCCCATTCCCTAACCGGTTAGAGAAGCCAGTGGATCCTATTAAGGAATACGATCTGGTTAGAGATCTAGATACCTTTAAACCAAACCTCACATTCCAACAATTATTGATGTTGTCTCCCAGTTGCCAAAAAAGGTTCAAAAGTATACTGACAAGAAGACGTGGCTTAAGGATTTCTCCCTCAACAGCAACAAAGTCCAACAAAGTTGCAGAGCCTGTAAAAGAAGTGGATGTGGCTAACGCCTTCCTAGATCCAGTACCCCAGAGACTGGCATGTGGATAGAAGGCTGCTTTATTGCAAATGCACTGATTGATGGTGGCTCATCAGTGAACATTATGACGGATGTGACAATGAATGATCTAGGCCTACAAGGTGTGCAACCAACCCAATGGCTCATCAGACTGGCAGATCAGAGCAGAATCAAGCCTTTGGGCATTCTCCCATATGTGAAGACTATAGTGGCTGGAAAAGATTATTGGCTAACCTATTTGGTGGTGAAACCAAACTCTTATGGTACATCCTACCCTCTGTTACTGGGCAGACCATGGCTTTTTGAAGCCAGAGCAAGGATGGATTGGTTCAAAGGAACCTTGACCTTAGGTAGAGGACCCAATAAAGTGGTGCTGAAGCTATATGGTGCTCAAAAAGGACATGGATCCACCTCGTTGGAATTATCTTCTGACTCCCCCAATGAGGCTACAGATGGAACATCAATAGAAGAAGATGCTGTCAAATAGATCCTTCCCAAGAAAATAGAGGCACGTGCCTTCACAGTGGGTACGGTAAGCCAACTCCCAAAAGATGTAAAGTCCCTGTCACTAGGTGAATACTTCCTGCCTGAACCAGGAACGATTTCCGAAATTACTTCTGATAGTGAGATAGAAGCATGGATGTACTACTCTCCCTGTTACATGGCCATAGCAGAGCCAGAGATAGAGGCTGAAAATGAAACAAAGAACCTGTTCTTCTCTTACAAAGCTCCTACAGAGACAGAGACAGAGATAGAAACCGAAGAGGATGGAGATGATATTGAAGAAGAAGGTTATGAAAGTGAGATGGAAGAGTCTATCCCACACGAAGAGGATACATATGAAGAAGAAGTTCCAGAAGCATCAGAAGCAGACGAGCTCATGATGTGGGACAGAATGGCAATGGTACCATTTAGTCTGGTAAATGGATTTTCTAATATGCAAAATCTTTATAAGAAATGGTTAAAGAAGACCAAGCGGTCTTTCAGCAGTGGCTCATACCGCCCTCACCCACCTTTGCCAAGAAAAGATCATGATGATGCACCGTGCCAACAAGCACCCGTCCCACAAAACCAACAGGTATTAGAGGGTCCCTATTATGTGATGTTCATAGACGCGTCATCAGAAGATGAGTCTTCAAGCCAAGAGATAACTAATCGTGAAACCAAACCCAAAATGGCTCTAATCCCATTTCAACATCTCAAGGAGCAACCTAAGTCTCCACCAAAAGAAGAAGTTGGGTCTAGTGGGACATGAGATGAGGATACCACTCCATTGAAGGAGTCGGATCTGTACCCAGAAGCAGTCCGTGGGACCTTCATCCGTGAAGTAAAAGGTGAAAGACAGTTAAATTTTGTGGATGCAGATGGCATTGAACGCCATTTGAAGGTGGGTAGCAGCCTACCAGAGGAGGAGTTGTCAACCTTGTACAACTTGTTGAAAGAGAATTTGGACGTGTTTGCGTGGTCCTACAAAGACCTAAAGGGGATTGATCCCACAATATGCCAGCATCATATTGACTTGGAGTCTGATGCCAAGCCAGTACGGCAACGACAGAGGCGAATGAATCCAATTTATTCGACCTTGGTGAAAGCAGAGCTGTTGAAGCTTCTAGAAGCCGAGTTCATCTATCCAGTGGCAAATAGTAAATGGGTCTCACTCATCGTGGTTGTACCCAAGAAGAATAGCAAGCTTTGTATATGTGTGGATTTCCGCAAGTTGAATTCCAAGACCAAGAAGGATCACTTTCCTATCCCTTTCACAGACCAACTGTTGGACACAGTGGCAGGACATGAGCTTTATTCCCTTCTGGATGGATTCAGTGGATATAACCAAGTGCAAATAGCAGAAGAAGACCAATCCAAAACAATCTTCACCACAGAATGGGGGACCTATGCTTACCGAGTGATGCCGTTTGGGCTCTGCAATGCCCCTACTACTTTCCAGCGAGTCATGATGGCCGCATTCTAAAATCATCTGCACGACTTTATTGAGGTATATTTGGATGACTTCTGTGTCTATAGTTTGATTCGTGAACACTGGGGACATTTGGAACAATGCTTTGACCGATGTCGGGAGTATGGGATTTCCCTCAACCCCGACAAATGCATTTTTGGGTTCTCTTCTAGAGTTCTATTGGGCCACATTGTCTCTGCACAAGGGATATCAACAGATCCTGCAAAGATCGACAAGATTG
Organism: Lygodium microphyllum; assembly: GCF_053477565.2. Lineage (NCBI taxonomy): Eukaryota > Viridiplantae > Streptophyta > Polypodiopsida > Schizaeales > Lygodiaceae > Lygodium > Lygodium microphyllum. The sequence continues at coordinate 16,748,629 of NC_141144.1, read as the reverse complement.
CAGCTTTGACAGCACCCACCAACCTCAAACAGTTGAGGGGATTCCTAGGCCATGTGGGATACTACAGAAGGTTCATAGCCCATTTTGCAACAAAGGCAACCTCCTTGCACAAGCTTCTGAGAAAAGATGGAGAGTTTATTTGGATGGAAGAATATGACAAAGCCTTCAACACTCTGAAGCAGTGTCTGATTGAGGCACCCATTCTGCAGCCTCCTGATTGGACGAAGGAGTTTCATGTACACACTGATGCATCAGTTGAAGGGCTAGGTGATGTCCTCTGTCAAAAGGCCCCCTCCAAATTAGATCAACCGATCTATTATGCAAGCCGAAAAGTCACTGATAGGGAACGGAACTATATAGTGACAGAGCTTGAGTGCTTGGCAATGGTGTTTGCCCTAGAGAAGTTTCGCCACTATCTGATGTCTACTCACTTTAAATTTTATGTGGATCATGAGGCCCTATCCTTCCTGATGAACAAAGCAGACGTGAAAGGAGGAATGATGAGATGGTTGCTCTTATTCTAGGAGTTCGACTTTGAGGTAATTACCAAACCTAGCCGTTCCCATGTTCTGGCTGATCATATATCGCATATCCCACAGACGAGGAGCAGGATGATCCAGACCTCCCTGATGCTTCCCTATTCCTGGTAGAAACTGTAACCCCTTGGTATGCAGACATTGTCAATCTGCTGGCAACCCAACAGTACCCTCCTGGTATTTCTAGTTGGGAAAGGAAGAAGCTTATGTTAGAATCAGCCCCCTACACCTTGTTAGGTGGAGCACTATATAAGAAAGGCAAAGATGAAGTGCTCAGAAGATGTATTGCAGGAGATGAGATTGGGATTGTTCTGAAGGCTTGCCATGACGAGCCGTGTGGAGGCCACTTTGCAGGAGAAGCTACAGCCAGGAAAGCTCTGTTTAGCAGGTTACTGGTGGCCGACCATTCATAAGGATGCCTATGACTACTGCAAGCGATGTGATGCTTGTGAGAGAATGGGGAAACCTACCAAGACCAGTGCCATGCCACTGCAACCTATCCTTCCTTTGAACACATTTGAGAAGTGGGGCATCGACTACATCGGCCCAATCAATCCACCCACTAGAAGGAAACAGAATCGATACATCTTGGTATGTACGGATTATGTCACAAAGTGGTGTGAAGCCAAAGCCCTAAAGCGGGACGATGGTAACAGCGTGGCCCTGTTCATGTACGAGAATATCATCACCCGTTTTGGTAGTCCCCTAGAGCTGGTAAGTGACAGAGGCACTCATTTCATTAATAAAGTCATGGAAGAGTTGACGGAGCTGTATAAGATCCGCCATCGCAAGTCCACTCCTTATTACCCCAGAGCCAACAGGCAAGTTGAAGTCACGAATCGCATCCTCTACTCGATTCTGACAAGAACAATTGCCGCACATCTTTGTGATTGGGATGATCGACTTATAGAGGCCCTCTGGGCGTACAAAACCTCCCATAAAGCAGCAACAGGACAGACACCCTTCCAGTGGTGTATGGTACAGAAGCTGTTTTCCCTGTTGAACTGGAATTGCCCTCTTTGTGAGTGGCTATCAAAGAGCGTTTGGGGGACGATGATTCACTGCAATGCCATCTCCTGCACTTGGAATGTTTGGACGAAAATCGCAGGATGGCTCTACAATGCATGGAAGCCACGCAAGCTCGACGTAAGGCTTACCATGATAGCTTCATAAAGCACAAGGAGTTCAAAGAAGGTGACCTTGTCCTTGCTTATGATTCGAGATTTGGCAAGTTTCCTGGGAAGCTTCAATAGCGGTGGATGGGCCCATATAAGGTACTTGCTGTCAACCCTAATGGCTCTGCCCAAGTGCAGACCGTTGATGCCTCTGATGATCCCTTTTTGATCAATGGATATCGCCTGAAGAAGTACTTTCCTCCTTGGGGATCTTGACAATCACGATCACCTGATCCTTTCCCCCGTTGGCGTGGCACTGTAACTCTTGTGATGCTACTTTTGATAGCCGTTCTTCAGCCACTCCTGATGAGGTGGATGCAACCCTCTGTCCCCTCAGCCCCCCCTTCTAGCCCTGATCTCTTATCCTCTATTTTTCACCAGCAGCAGTGGCGAGGATGGTTCTGACACATGGAATTTCTACCATTCTCCTTGTTACTTGAAAGAAAAAAAATATATACATATCGGTCATGGAAGAAAAGGACTTCGGTCCCTATCATGCCAACCTATTCTTCGAGAAAAGGTGGAGACACCCTCGGGAATAGGTGAGAACAAGAAAAAAAGAGAGAGAAAAAAAAACAAGAAACGAAAAAAATTGTTATGGGAGAAAAGGAAGCAATTCCCTGTCATAGCAGGCCTCGCTCCAAGAAAGGTGGCAAACACCCTTGGGTGGGAAGCTAGCTGTGGAAAAGGTGGCAACACCCAGCAGTCCAGAAAGTGGATTCATCAATTGACATCCCCAGGATCCAGTTCCGAAGCTGCCTCCCTTGGTACGCTATGTCTTGTGCCTTTCTGCAGAGTGTTTGACAGTCCTCTAGCAGACGCCATGTTCTTATCTAACCCCATGTTTGATCTGATGGCTACCTCCCTGGGTATGCCTCTTCAACAACAACTGATGACGCGATCTTCATCGACAAACAATCGAGTGATGCGAGCTTTCATCCTAACCGGATGGGGAAGTGCGTATGGGTTGCCCTCTATACCTATCAAACGAGTGTGAGACAGAGGGTGGAGCAAGAGACCAATCTTTTCCCTTCAAATCAAATGAGAGGTGAGATGTGTGAATGGAGTGTTGCACACATGGGATGGGCCTCTCAATGCACAAAGCACGATTTGTTCTTGTGCACTACACTATAAGGTTCCCTGGCCTTCCTTCTCGCACCATATGCCGGCACAGGGCGGGATGCACAGTTGCACTATCAAATGCGCACACGGCATACAACCTGTGCACAAGTGACCGTGAGGATTACATCAATGGGGTTCAGGAAAGGGCTGCCCTCTGTATCTTTCAGCAGAGTGTGAGACAGAGGGTGGGATGAGTGTGCCTGGAGTTTCTTCAATCAATTACCCTGTTCTCTGCCATCAACAGGTTTTAAGTGTGGGGACGCGTCCCTGCGCGTCTATATTGCATACTGCCTTGCATATGCCTCACTTTGCTCATGCATGTACGCCATGACTTTTTGTTACACTCTTGGGGTCCCTTCCTCACCCACCCGTCCACTGTCACCCCTCCCTTGGGGCTGCTCCTCCTCCATTTTTCTTTTTCCCTTATTTTGTTGTGTTTCCTCGTGAACGCACCCTACATTCAATGGACTTCCAATCCGACTTTATAGCCCTGTTCATCCCTTTGAACTGACCATTTTTCCTTTTTACCAACCCCTGTTCCGACAGCCGGTTCTACAGTTATTCCTTTGTGAAGTATTTTGCGTACTTTTGCTGTTTTTCCATGTGAACACGCTTTGCTTGTTTCGGAAACGTGATCTGACATCATAGCCCTCACAACTACTTTCCCCCTGACATTTTTCCTTTTTACTCCATGTCATTTTGATGCACAATTTGTCCAATATTAATTTTTGCGGTTTCTCGAGACTTTTTCGTGCGTCTTTTTGATATTTTTCCATGTGAACCTGCCCTGTTTGCATCAGAATTCCCATTTGATTTGACAGTCCTGTCTCCCGCGCCTTCCCCCCCTTTTTTACTTTTTTCTCCACCCTCTTTCGACTTCTGGACTTTTAATTATTAATTTTTAAATGTGTTTTCGGGTGTATTTTTGGTGTTTTTCGCATGTGGACCCCACTTCCGCCGGAACTGCGTTCTAACATGACAACCTTGTGCCACCCCTTCCTGCAGCCCTTTTTCCTTTTTACTGCTTGTCATTCCGGCAAGCGGTTCGTCCAATATTATTTTCCGATTCCATTTTTGGGTCTGTTTTTTGGATTTTTCCCATGTAAATGCATCTTATCTCAATCGGAACCATGTTTTGACATGATAGGATTGTCGGGCCCGTCTTTCTGCACATTTTTCCTTCTTCTTGCCCTTCGTTCCGATGCACGGATCTTTTGATATTAATTTTCGTTTGCGTTTTCGGGGTCGTTTTTCGTGTTTTTTGCATGTGAATGCCTTGTCTTTCCCTAGAACCCCCGCTGCACGTTTCCTCTGTCTTCCCCCGCCGTCCTGCCCAATTTTTGTTTTTATGGCATTTCGTTTCGATGCCCGGCTTGATATTAATTTTTCTTTATTTTTACGTTTTTCGTGCGACTCGTCCCGCGCGTGAACACGCCCGTTTTCGATTTTACGTGTTTCCACACGCCCCGGTCGCGTCCGCGTGCCTCGTACCGACATCCCGGCGCCATTCCGATCTTGTCACGGTAAATTTTTTTACCCCCTCCGCGCACGTGCGCGGGACGGGGGCACGCCTTTCTTTTATTTAATTTCTTTATTTAATTTATTATTTAAAAAAAAACAAATTTATCTCCCTCCCTCCCCCCACGGGCTCCCTCCCCTATCCCCTCCACCCCTCCTTTCTCTTTCCCTGACACCCTCCCCTCCAACTACCTCCCCCACCATCTCCCCCACCTTCCTCTCTACCTTGCCGATGCGCCTCCCTCCCCTCCTCTCCTCCTCTTCTCCTCTCCTCCTCTCCTTCACGCTTCTCGAAGCCACCCCCAGCCACTCCTGCTGACGCCACCGTCGCCCAGGCTCTGCCCGCCCCCAGCCACTCCTGTTGTCGCCGCCTGGCCTGGCTCCTGTGCTGACGGCCGCCCACCTGGCGTTTTTGCCCCCGCTTGGGCCCTCTGACGCCCTGCCTGCCACGCCGTTCGTCTGGGCCCTCGCCACGCCGCCACGCCAGTGCCTGGCACGCCCTGTCCGTGCCGCTCCTATGGTGCCACCCTGTCTGCCGCCCCCCGCCTGGGCCTCCTTGCCCTTTTGCCCGCCTGGCATCGCCTGGGCCCGCCCAATTTCCCACACCCCCAGTCCCACTCCACAACCCCCCCATAAGCCCCCCTTCATACCCCAATCCCACGCACCCCACAACCCCCCCATAAGCCCCCCTTCATACCCCAATCCCACGCACCCCACAACCCCCCCATAAGCCCCCCTTCACACCAACCTACAAACCCTCCTCCTAAGCCCATTTCCCACCTACCCCTCGCAGAAGACCTCCAACCAAACAAAGACGAACCCCGCAGAAACCCGCAGACACCCTTCTCAGCCCCCTATCCCACGAAAAGGTTTGTGTGCGCGCGTAGTTATTCGTGTGCGGGTTCGTGCGGGAGTCCGTTAGCGGCCGTTCGTGCGCGGGGACGCGCGTTAGCTTGTCCGTGCGGTAGTGTGCACCAGCCAGTTGTTCACACGCAGCTGACATGCAATCCATTCCCGGGTATATATTCCCGAATTTCTAATTTTTGAACCCGAAAAAACCCTAAAAATACATTTAAAATTCAAATATTGTTTAAAAATCAATTAAATTTAAAAAAATTACAAAAAATTCCTTTAAAAAATTCCCAATATTTTTGCAGTCAATTGAAATATTTTTTCAAACTGAAAATCTCAGAAATTTTTTTTAAGAAAATTCTAAAAGTAAAAATTCTTTCAAAAATATACACAAAATGAGCAAAAATTCATTAAAATTGGTAAAAATACAAATTTAATTGCAAAAAAAATCTTGAAAATACCATCAACTCCTTTGCTTATTTTTGGAATATTTCCTAAGTTGAAAATGCTGTGCCAATTTATTTCATTATTATTTTATGGCAAAAATGCTTCATTAAATGCCTAAATTCATGAAAAATCCTCCTTAATTCTAAACACAAGCTGAAAAATCTGGAAAAATCCAGATACCTTGGTCACATGTGGTGGATTGATGCTGAAAATCTTCAACATTTTTATATGTGTTTCATTGTCAAAATTTTGCCACAAAGATTAATAAAAACATGAAAAAAACATTACAACAAACAAAAACACATAAAAACCAAAATACACAATCAACAATACACAACATTTTAAAATTAAAATAAAAACAATAACATATAAGCCATCAGTCATCCAAACAAATTCATATACACTAATCTTGCTATATCGTATGTCTAATTATTTTCAGTCCGTGGTTTTTCTTTTTGCATTGCTGACCTACATTTTGGGGATTGAGAAGTGCACATTCATTGCATACACATATACCCATTTCCATGTATTTTTTCTTTTATATTTTTTATTTTTTTCGCTACCCCAAAATTCACGCTTAATTTTTTTTAACATGAATCCTAAACACCACCATGGCACGCGCGCTCGCGCCAAACACACATTTTTCTAATTAAAATCAACTCGCCGTTCACTTAGCACGCAGTACGTGCGCTTCAGAGGCACCTTAATATTTTTAATAACAATGAATTTTTAATATTTTTAATAACCAGCCGTCACAAGAGCACGTGCTGGCAAAAAAAGCGCTCCACATCACCTTAATTTTTAATAAATGAATTTGCATTTAGAGACCTCAGTCTGGTATCGAAGTCCGGGATTCGGATTAAAGCACCGCTCCAACCTAATAATTTGTAATTAAAATTTTAAGAAGGAACCGTCGTTTTCTTGTTAAGGTTTAACACTTAATTAAAAATTCACCCATTTCTTAATAATTCATAAAATGAACTGTTCATTAAACTACTTCCCCTCACTGCACTTATTTCCCTCTTTTTAATGAACTCGCTTCGTGGGATGGGTACGTGAAGTCTTCGGAGTTGTCTCCATGGTCAAACCTGATTATCAAAGTTGTGGTCATGATATGTGTGGGTTGTTGTTATGTTTTGGTTCAGTTTCTTTGATACGATTACGGGTACAGTGTGTAATTTTTTTTTCTTTATTGCCTGATACGGGGATTTGGGTGTTTGCATGTTGCATAGCATGAAGCTTTCGGTCGCATATGTGTAGAGGTCATATAGAATTTTTTTTTCTAACTGTGGTTTGCTCGGGGATAGTTGGTCGAGTCACGTTTTACCACCTTGGTTGATATCTTATCCTTGGTTTTCGTCTGTTGCTATGCAGACATTCTCTTTGTTTGTCTGTGTTTGTGGTGTGTGTATGTACCCATCTGAATGGCGCCCTCTCGTACTTCTCCCCCGATTCAGTATGTTCCTTTGGCTTTACATGATTATTCTTTGTTACTGGATTTGGACATTGTCGCTAAAGCAGGCTTGTCTAAGTTCGTGAGCCTTTCTTTCCCACTGGTTCCAGATGATCCTACCATTTGTGATGAGTTTTTAACCTCTTACAGTAAGAGGTCTGGTCCAGTCCGTGGCACTACTATTCTTCTGACACCGAAGAGTCTAGGCAAGGCTCTTGGTCTGCCATATCGTGGGGAGTCTGTCCCTGCTGCTAGACAATTGTTCGCCAATGACGATATTTTGAAGCTGTTGTAGAAGCAGACTCAAGATGTTCTTGATCCAAAGAAGGTCATTACCATGTCAGGAGTCAGTGTCTCCATGATTTCCAATCCCTTATGGAAACAGCTATGCCAATTCCTTCAGGACAAGTTCATGCCTGCAAAATCCCCATCTCATTATCTTTCCAAGGAGTTGTTTACAACTTCACAAATGATTTTGAAAGGCATAACTATTGATTGGAGTCCCTACCTCCTCTCCAAGATGGATCACCACTTTATCCGAGCTACTTGAGGAAATGTGACTAATGTTACATTTGGGTCCTTCCTCTATGTCTTCTTGCTACATGCTGCCCCTGCAAAGGAAGTTCCTTTACCTCCAATTGATCCTCCAGAAGTTCCTCCTCCGCCTCATAATGAAGATGATGATGTGATAATTGAGGATGATGTTTCTCCTCCTCCCCTTGTCATTCAGAGAATTTGCCTCAAGAGGGTGCTTGAGTCAATGCCTATTCCTCCTCCTCCAGTTCTAGTGACAGTTCCTGCCCAGTCTTGCAGCACCTTGCCTGCATTCCTTCAGACGCCAAATCTTTTCAGAGCCCATAGAGACGGGATGCTAGAACTTACTATTCCTTCTGTTCACCGTCTGGTAACAGGAGATGCTATTGCGTTCTTGTGCAAGGATATCCAGAGTTTTATTGAACTTTCGATGACTACCTGTATCCAACAATTATATTCTTCATTTTATGATGAAGTTCAGCAGTGTAAGGAGGAACTGAATAAGACCAATACTGATTTAGCCTCTGCTCAGGAGAAATTCTCTGACCTTTGTATGCAAATGGAGCAGCAGAGTAAACTCATGGATACTCAGAAAGCCGAAATCTCTAAGTTGAAAGCTGAGTTGGTAGAAGCTAGGTCTCAAGTGGTTGCTATAACAGAGGAGAGGGATAAGTTACAGAAGGAGAGTCAAGAGATGAAGGAGGTGATAGCTGTCCAAGCAGAGAAGCTTAAATCCACCACAGCTATCTTAGATCAGCGCAATGCTTAAATCCAGCAACTCAAAGATCAGTTGGCTCAGTCTCGGTCTAATACACAGAGTCCTGTGCAACCAGTTTCTCTTTTATCCCTTGCAAACTTGGCAGCTCTTCAGAGACAGGCTACATTATGTCCCTTATTTCAGGCCAAGGTGGAAAGATTGCAATCTCGCATGGATTTATTATGGTCTTCTTTTGAGCAGTATCAAGAATATGTTCCACCAGATCATTCCTTTTTTGTTCATTATCAACAATAGAAGTTGGCCTTCTATATAAAACTTTCCACGATGGATTTACCTATTCTAGAGGATGGATGGAGTGGGACCTAGTCATCTGATTTGCTGATAGAAGTAGTGAGGATGGTTTTTGAAGACTCTGTCACTCCAGATACGATGCTTCTATCCTATATGTATTTGAGGGGTGATTTATTGATTCCAGATGATGAAGATCTGGCTTGGTATGTCGGAGATGTGGTATTGCAAGCTTCTTTGTATGTCCGACATTTGGAGTTGAGGATTGATGAGATGTTCCAGGGATATTCTGTAAAATATTACACAGCGCAGCAAACAGAATCTGAGAAAGAGATAGAGAGTACACAACAGATAAGAGGAGAATCAGTAACTTCTTTAACTCCAAACAACTGATACAAAGATGGCTCTGTCCACCCGTGCGCTTCCACTGTGTGAAGCTTAGATGGCGATCTAGACAGAAGATAGGTGAAGAGTTTAAGGCTAGCTAGAACAACAACTCTGACTGGGTGAAAGATGAGTGAATGATGGCTGCGAAGGGGTTTAGCTTTTATAGCCCGCGAAGGTCGTTAGGTCGGCCTGCTGACCCGACCTGCTGACCGGGTCAGTAGGCGTGCTGACCGGGTCGTTAGGTCGGCCTGCCAACCTACCATATGAGCCTCCACTAGTCGGCCAGGGAATATTCCAGGGAATATTCCCTTTACCATCGGGCCGGGGGCGCTGCCCCTGGACCCCCGCCAGGGGGGCCGCTGGCTCCCCTAGGACCCCCCAGCCAGGGGCCGCTTCCGCGGCCCCCGGACCCCACAATAGGGGCCCCTTTTAACTCCCTTACCACGCAACTCAATGCAATGTGCCTCGAGTTGCTACCAGCTTAACCACTCCATCTAACCCAAATATTAGACCTACAACAGTCACCTTTTTGCCATCCGGTCACATAGACCTCATCTGATATACAAGTCAGGACTCAACCAATGTCCGGGATCACATTTGGCTTCTCCTCATAATGGGGGCCTTACAACTTTGAGCACCATGGATCATTGGTAGCACCTAATGAGGGTGGGGCATTGATCATATCTAACACCCCCCCTCAATGTCCACCCATAGGTGAACTATCTCCTCGGCCCAATGCCGAGTCTCTAAAGATGAACTTGAAGCAGATCCTTCGTAAGTGCTTTGGTGAAGATATCTGCTCCATTCTCCTCTGTTGGACAGTAGACCAATTCCACTATCCCATCCTCCATCAAATCACGCACATAGTGATACTGGATCTCTATATGTTTGGTGCGTGCATGAAACACTGGATTTTTGGCAATGGCGATGCAACTCTGATTGTCACATCTCAGCACAGTTGGTTCTTTATCCTGCACTCCCATATGCCATAGAATCCTTCTCAACCATACGGCCTCACATGCAGCAAAACAAGCTGCCTTGTACTCTGCTTCGGTAGAAGACAATGCCACTGTTGGTTGCTTCTTACTAATCCAAGAGAAAATTCCTGAACCCAAAGAGAAACAATAACCAGAAACTGACTTCCTGGAATCAATGTCTCCTACCCAATCTGAGTCACAGTTCCCCATAAGAGAAGTTCCGAAACTGTATGTGATACCATAGTCAAGAGTTTTCTTCAAGTATCTGAGCACCCGCATCCCAGCCTTCCAATGACTCTCATGAGGTTTGTTTGAGAACCTGCTCAAAACACCAACAGCAAAACTGATATCTGGTCTGGTGTTACACAAGTAGATCAGACTGCCGACCAACCTCCTATACCTCCCAATGTCTGCTAATGCTGATGTATCCTCGACGGATAACTTTGCATTCACCTCCATAGGTGTAGCTATCTCCTTGCACTCGGTCATGCCAAATGCCTTCAAGATCTCCCATGCATACTTCTTCTGAGAGATGAAGATCTTTCCTGGCTCTTGCCAGACTTCAATCCCCAAACAATAGTGCAGCAAGCCCAAGTCTGTCATTTCAAACTCAGAACTCAAAGCCTTTCGAGTTTGGTTGATCATATCTTCATAGTCACCTGTAATAAGAAGGTCGTCCACATATAGGACAATCACTACAGACTTTTTACCATCCCTGTAAACATACAAGTTAGCATCTGAGGCACATCTTTTGAAGTTTAGGTTTAAAAAGAACCTATCTATCCGCTGGTACCATGCTCTGGGGGCTTGTTTCAGCCCATACAATGCCTTCTTCAGTTTACACACTTTGTTCTCAGAATGGGGGGCCTCAAACCCTGGTGGCTGAGCCACGTACACCTCCTCCTTGAGGTCACCATTTAAGAACGCTGACTTAACATCCATTTGGTACACTGGCCACTTCTTGTGGGCAGCCAGTGCAAGTACTGTGCGAATAGTGGTCATTCTGGCAGTTGGGGCAAATGACTCTTGAAAATCAAACCCTTCAACTTGTGAAAATCCTTGGGCAACCAGTCTAGCTTTGTACTTTTCTAAGGTACCATCAGCCTTGTACTTTACCTTCCAGATCCACTTGGTGCCAATAACCTTCCGCTTTGCTGGTCGATCCACTAGCTCCCAAGTGTCATTCTTCATTATGCTGTCATACTCCGCCTGCATAGCATCCTTCCATGATGGATCTGCAAGTGCTTCTTCTAAGTCAGTTGGCTCCTTTACTTCTCTCATAATCTCAACCATCAAGGCCATATTGACTATGTGAGCAGAAGCCCTCCTTTGCTCCTCTATTCTCTGAGACCTCCTTGGTCCGTCTGCCTTCTCCTCAATAGATGCAGGCATAGGATTATTGTGGTCATAGAGCTGCTTCACCCAGCGCGGCAATGGCTTTTTCGGTGGGGTGATGTCAGGTTGGTGAACTTTTTCCTCATCATCTGAAGATGATGCTTCCTCCTCCTTAAGGATAGGGATAGCTCTCGAGACAGGTTCATAATGGACTACTTCTTCGCTTGATGATAAAGTGGAAGAACTTGCCTTCTCCTCCTCCACTGTATGCGGCTCCTCCTTGAACACCACATCACGACTCGTGATGATCTTCTTTGCCTCTTGGTCATATAACTTGTAAGCCTTCTGCTCATCACTATAACCCAAGAAGATACATTTTTTGCTTTTTGGTTGTAACTTGTTTCTCTTCTCATCTGGAACATGTGCATAACATTCACATCCAAAAATTCTGAAATGTGAAACAGATGGTTTCTTACCAGTGTAGGCCTCATGAGGTGTTTTTCCCTTGAGAGCCTTTGTATAGCTCCGATTTAGAATGTAGACTGCAGTATTAACAGCTTTAGCCCAAAAATGGTTAGGCAATCCCTTGCCCTTTAGCATGCATCTTGCCATCTCCACAATGGTGCGATTCCTGCGTTCCACAACACCGTTCTGCTGAGGTGTGTGAGGCGTCGTCAATTGACGCTTGATCCCTTTGCTCTTGCAAAAGCCTTCAAACTCCTTTGAGTTGAGCTCACCACCACCATCTGTTCTAAATTTCTTCACACTTTTCCCTGTTTCATTCTCAACAAGTATTAGCCATTCTTTAAACTTACCAAAAGCTTGAGCCTTATCACGAAGGAAGTATAGCCACATCTTCCTACTGTAGTCGTCGACAATCAACATAAAATAAGAAGATCCCCCCAAGGCCTGTGTAGGCATCTTACCACACAAGTCAGCATGCACCAACTCTACAGAAGCCTGTGCTCTATTCTTGCTTTCTTGTGGAAATGCCTTTCTTTGTTGCTTGCCCATCATACAAGCTTCACATGGTTCCTTCAATTCAGTTATTGTAGGTAGGTGAGCAACCATACCTTGCTTTGCATCTCCTTCAATATTGCAAATCCGATGTGTCCAAACCTTTCATGCCAAAGCTTACTTGTGCCCACTCCAGCGGTGGCTGTAAGAGCATTTAGCTCATACAAGTTGTTCCTTCTTTCTCCTTTGCCAACAATTGTGCCAGCACTATCAATAATTTCTGCACATGTCTTCTTGAACCTCACTTCATGACCAAGATCAGTTATGGCAGCAATTGATAAGAGATTTCTCCTGATTTCGGGAACATACAACACATTTGAAAGCTTTTTGACTTCACCATTTGCAGCAACAAAAGAAATAGTACATGTGCCCGCAGCAGGGCATTTAGCATCATTTCCAACCGTCACAGTGATGGATTCTTGTAGAGGCTGCATAGAACTGTATAGACCTTTCTTGTTGGTCATGTGACGGGAGGCCCCACTATCCAACACCCAAGAGTCAGTGGTAGATTCTTCTTGCGCCGAGGAGCACACTTCCTCAATGGTGGCCATGAATAATTCCAACTCTGCTTCAGCCGTATTGGCTGTCTCTTTCCCTTTACTTTTAAGGGTACCATTCTTTTCATCTGCCTTCTTGACACGACAATCTGCAATTGCATGTCCTTTCTTCTTACAGTAGAAGCACTCTCCTTGAAACTTCTTATTGCCGCCCTTCTTCTTTTTGTCACCATCATTTTTGGTGGAGGAAACACCTTTGCCTTTTGCATTGGCAGAGAATGCAGCATCTCCATTGTTGCTTCCTTCTCGGGCTTTCAGCCTCAACTCCTCCTCCATTAATAATGCACAAAACTCCTCAAAAGTCAAAGCTTGAGGTCTCACCTGAGTATTAAGGGCAGTTACTAGTCCATCAAACTTTTGTGGACAAATCCGAAGACACCTCTGAGCTAGCTCTTCGCTAGTCTTTTGTATCCCAGCGCCAGCCATCTGGTCGCGCAGATTCTTAATCCGAGTGATGAATGCTTCAACTGTCTCTCCTTCAGCAAACTTCTCCACTGCTAGTTGATTCTCCAAGTTTTGAATCCTTGTTTGGTTTCGTGTTTCATACTGACTCCTTAGTACATTCCAAGCCTCTGACGCTTTGGTTGTATGCTGAATCAGAGTCAAAACACTGTCAGAACAGCTTGTAACTAAGGCACACAATGCATCTGCATTCCTTCGTTTCCAAGCTCGTAGAAGATCTGCATTCGGAGGAATCATCACACTAGGATTTGATGGGTCGGGGGTAGGATGTGGTTCTGCGTCAGTCCCCAACACAATCTCCAGAAGCTCATAAGAATCAAGGATAGTTGTAATTTTAAACTTCCACAAGGTGTAGTTTGTACCATCTAACTTGCCTTTGCTGAAGGTTGGTGGACGAATCCTCAGTGTTTGAATAGCCGGTACAGCAGCACCACCTCCTGCATCGCTTCCTGATGTGCCAGAACTGCTTCCCGGAGTCGACATCGTTTCTCTTTGCTGTTGAAGCCTTTGCCTCTTGCACGCTCTCCGATCTCTAGAGCCCCCTGGGCTCTGATACCATGTAAAATATTACACGGCGCAGCGAATAGAATCTGAGAAAGAGATAGAGAGTACAGAACAGATAAGAGGAGAATCAGTAAATTCTTTAACTCCAAACAACTGATACAAAGATGGCTCTGTCCACCCGTGCGCTTCCACTGTGTGAAGCTTAGATGGCGATCTAGACAGAAGATAGGTGAAGAGTTTAAGGCTAGCTAGAACAACAACTCTGACTGGGTGAAAGATGAGTGAATGATGGCTGCGACGGGGTTTAGCTTTTATAGCCCGCGAAGGTCGTTAGGTCGGCCTGATGACCCGGCCTGCTGACCGACCTACCATATGAGCCTCCACTAGTCGGCCAGGGAATATTCCAGGGAATATTCCCTATACCATCGGGCAATGCAATGTGCCTCGAGTTGCTACCAACTTAACCACTCCATCTAACCCAAAGATTAGACCCACAACAGTCACCTTTTTGCCATCCGGTCACATAGACCTCATCTGATATACAAGTCAGGACTCAACCAATGTCCGGGCTCACATTTGGCTTCTCCTCATAATGGGGGCCTTACAACTTTGAGCACCATGGATCATTGGTAGCACCTAATGAGGGTGGGGCATTGATCATATCTAACATATTCTTCAAAGGTGGTTGAGTGTCCTGAGTTTTCATTGCACACTATGGTTGATGTTGTCATTTTGAATCACCGTCAGGTCAAAGCTTCAGCTCATGCCTAGAACATTAACCAACTGAGGGTGGATCTTTTAGCCTATTTCTCCAACCAACCCCCATTTGATACTTCTTTCTTTGAAGCCTATCATCGTAGATCAGCTTTAGGTCCGTCCTTACCATGCCTAACTCATTATCAACAAATGGCTCATAGGTATGATACTTATATTTCTCTTTTTCAATCTAACCCAAAGGTCATTTTACCCCTTCTTTTCCAACCTCAAGGATCTCCTCAAATTCCTATATTTACCCATTGTTCTTTTATTGAAGATCGGGTTTTTCTACCTCCTGATCCTTGTCCTTCCCCATCCCCTGACATTCTATCAACTTTTCCTGCTTATCTTTTAACACCTTTCTTAATCGAATCTCCTCAATTTTCAGCAAATCCATCTTTAATCCATTCTTCATTTTATGATTTTGCCTATCCATCACTTCATCCTCTTTCATTAGTCCCTCTTCCGTCTCCTAACACTTCTATTCCTAATCCTCCTCAGTTGTTTAGTGGGTATCAAGGTTTTGATCAGAAGATTCTTCAAAGAAGAGGCTGGAGTTCAAATGATTCCCTTATTGGACCTCAAATGATCCCACGAGAATGGATAAGTGCTAGTCAGGCCTATCAGAATTATCTGCATTTTTCTTAGCAATATTCTCAGTCTACAGATCCTTCTGTGCGCTTAACTGCTCATTTTACTTGGTACCTGGCGTATATGCATAGGCATTCTCATAATGATTCAAAACCTATTCCAAAGTTGTGCATGAATGTCAATGTGAGCATTGATTCCCAGCAACTGGATGTCTTGTACTTTCATGTCCTCTGTTTGCCTAGCAGATACCTTGTCTTGTTGGAAAGGATGTGCTGCCTTCAATTCTTTCAGAATCCTCCCAAGACATTTGTAGATGAATCCTTGTCCATGGATCGTTTTCGAAATCACCAAGCCTTCAAAAGGGATTATCTCCATTGATACCTTTGCAATGTATTGTGGATGATTTTTAATGATAAATCTATCTTTTTGGAGGAGTCATTCAGATGGTTGTGTTGTGTGTAGTGTTTGAGTTGTGGGTTAATTTATGTGATAAGATCGTGGTGCTTGCCTATTCGATTTGCTTTCGTGCGAGCTACATTTTTGGAGAATTGCGGTGATGGTGTTGTTGGTTGGATAGTTGAAGATGCTGATGCAGAAGAAGAAACCTCTTATATCCTTTACAAGTTTGTTGTGATTTCCAGTTTGATAAGAAGTGTTAATGTATAAAGGGTTTTCCTTTCGTTGTATTCTTTATATCAGATACATGTTATAAGTTAGGGTCGTGGTTGGATGGATTGTTTTTGAAGATTTATTGTAGATCAAAGTTGAGCTCTTGAATGAACTTGTATTCCCTTTTTCCTGGGTTGCGAGAACGCTTCCTTATTAAGTGTGGGGATATGTTGAGTGTTGAAATGACCTATTTTTTGGCTGATTTTTGTTGTTTTTGAGAGCTGAATGGTTGATTTTATGAGATGATTGATTGGTTTGGAAGTGTTTTGAGAGTGTTTTGGATAGGTTGGAATGGTTTTATTAAGCTCATGATGTTTATTAGTAGAGATGTGAAGTTCTATTGATGTTCTGATATGTTCTGTTTGGTCCTGATAGCTTCTGTTGAGCTTTTGTTTTGTTCTGTTTTCTCTATGTATGGAAGGATGGAGTATTGATTGATAGGGTTTGAGATTGTTTGGAAGCTTATTCAATGATTTTTTATGGTTTGTAATGGTTTTGGTATGAGTTATATGGTTCTGATGCTTTCTGTTGACCTTCTGTAACTCTCTGTTGAGCTTCTGTGAGCCTCTGTAGACCTTCTGTATGCTTCTGTATGTGTTCTGTTGGATGAGACTGTAACTTGGGAAAGTCTTCTAGCCTTGGAAAGAGGTGAATACAAGTGAAAAAGAGCTAAAATAAGTCAAAGAAGTAGCTGCTAAAGACTAAAGTAAAGACTGGAGTGAAGTGACAGTGGTGAGCTATGAAGAGTCACTGTAGTGGCTCTGGTGCCTCTTCATATCAAACATACCTCTTGGGAGGTGCATCCA
The DNA here is from genome assembly GCF_053477565.2 of Lygodium microphyllum. Taxonomy (NCBI): domain Eukaryota; kingdom Viridiplantae; phylum Streptophyta; class Polypodiopsida; order Schizaeales; family Lygodiaceae; genus Lygodium; species Lygodium microphyllum. The sequence continues at coordinate 16,731,925 of NC_141144.1, read as the reverse complement.
CGACCTAAGAAGGATTATTGAGGGTTATTATGAGTGATTGTAGTGAGGATATGATGTACTATTGATGGAGAGAGAGAGAGAGAGTCAGAGATAGTCAATTCTATCAAAACAGTGTAATTGTATGTGAGAGGTTGAGAGAGAAGACTATGAAGATATTGAAGATGAATACTATGTGATTGATTTCCATTCAAAGATGGTGTATTCCTTTGTTTTCTTTGTTCTATTAATGGATTTTGTGAAGATGTTGAAGAATATGGTTGATTCTATCAAATCCTTGGGATATATCTACTATGATGCTGCGTAAAGAATTGTTGTTTTCTTTGTTTTGATGATCAAAAGAATGAAATAAAAGCTTGTTGATGTTACAATATAGATTTTCTTGCAAGAGAATTCCCTTTTCCTTGGTGTTCCTCTTGGGGCTCCATTATGATAAGGAATACAAGGACAATATCAATATATCCAATTTCAAAGGAGATAACCCTTCACCAACCAAACTTGAAGAATGGATCAACAAATTGGAAATGTATTTCACTCTCTACCCAGGCAATGATCAAGCAAATATCTGTTATATGCGGCCCTACACTTAGAGAGATGTGCATACATGGTGGAGATACATGAGCAAGATTGGAGAGAAGTTTCAGTCTTGGGAGGACTTCAAATCAGCCATGACTCAAGTGTTCATGTCACCATTGGAGAAGGAAAGGCTTGAAAGGAAATGGTATGATCTTAGGCAAAGGGGTTCTACTGTGAAGGAGTATTCCAGCCAATTCTTAAACCTTTCCATGTATGTGGAAAAGGCATTTTCGATTCAACCAAATTGAACAAATATATTTTTGGTCTTAATCCAAACCTTTCAGCTGAAATTGGGGCAGCCAAGCTTGCAAATGTTCATGCAGCCATTCAATATGCTGAGAGGTACAATCAGAAATATAGAAGAGATTTGACTTCATTTCAGCCCAAAATAGGAATGAATTATCAATCAATTTAGTCTTTGAGATTTGGATAGCAATTCAACCAACAAAGAGAGGGATTTAGAGCTGAAAACATGTTTCAAAGTAATTTCAGCAAGGTTCCAACCTATCCTATGGCATATGCTTCAAAACATGGCAATAATTTCATATATAATGCTAATCCAAAAGGAGAATTCAAAAGGGCTAAAGGTGCAATTAGGCAATATCCCAATAACAACAGCAACAAGGCACTTCCCAATGACAAATCCAAGGGTCTGCTATAAATGTGGGGAGAAATGGTCTCGTGAGCACAAGCAGAAGTGCAAATGATATATAGCAAAGTCTACTATGCTGAATATTGAAGATTGTGATGAAGAAGGGACACAAGAAGGAAATGTTTTGCAAGTAGAGGCAGTTCCTACTTGTGAATAGGATGCATGATCATGATGATCATGACACATAGGAGGAACTAGAGCCGATTAATAGTTTCCCTTATGATCGAGGTGGTCCATTTGATCCTGGTGGACTAGAGTTAGATGATTCTTCTATGGTTTCTTGTCAGCCCATATTATGTTCCATATCTCAAGATGCATGGATGGGTTGTAAAGGTGAAAATACACTTCGGCTCAAGGGTACTTTAAATTCAAAGGTTGCTCATATTATCATTGATACGAGCAGCACACATAGTTTTGTTAATGCCAAATCATTGTATGAGCTAAAGCTGCTACCTCAAGAAATAGAAGCCCCACTGAAGGAACAAGTGGCTAATGGTTCTCAAGAGTTGAGCAAAGAGATATGCCCTCAGACTCCTATTGAATTATCAAAGGCTTGCACTATTATGACAGAGTTGATTGTTTTAGATATGGGTCCTATTGATGTTATCATTGGTTGTGATTGGCTTAAACAACTTGGAAAATTTTCTTTGGATCTAAATAAGATGTTCATGGAGTTTACTTGGAATGGGTAGCAAGTAAAACTTAATGGCATGGAGACAACATCAAGAAGGCACAAGAGACAATGAAATTATATGTGTATGATAAAAGAAGGCATGTGGATTTCAAAGAAGAAGAATGGGTAATTTTTTAAAGTACCTAAGTCTCAAGTAAGACCTACAAGGCTGAATCATTAGATACTATAGAGGGCTGATTAGAATTGTCCTTATTTAATTACAAAACAAAGATTTGTGAGCATTTCTTACTCCCATTTGAGTTGCTTTGCTGTAATGAGCTGAAAATCAGCATGATCTTGAACTCCCTCTAGGTGGATAGGTTGTTCATGCATCATAAACTCCATGTAAAGCTGAGAGAAGTCCATAGAAATCTTCCCCAATTGTTTCAGCCAATCATAGCCTAAGACAATGTCAATGGGGTCCATATCTAGGGCAATCAGATCAACCAATGCCATATAATTTTGAGCCAAGCATAAGGGAACTACAGAACATACATGTGTGTTGATTTCTTCTTCTCCATTTGCTACTTGGACCTTCAAGGGGTGGTGTAATGCTATAGGGGTGCATTTCAATTAATCAATGGTTGATTTATTGACAAAACTGTGAGTGCTTCCACTATACACGAGGATAAAAACATGCTTTCCATTGATACTGCCTTGAATGCGAAGGGTGCTAGGGCTACGAGAACTCATCCAAGCGTCCAAGGAGATCGAGTAAAGGGAAGTGGGAGGTGGGTGGGATGTTAAATCAAGTATCTGTGATGGAGCACCACCTGAATCAAAGGGAAACCCATCCTCGGGGTCATAGAACTGCTCGTGATGAACATTCTCCGTAGGCTCAGCTTGTTCAATGGGCAGATCATCCTCCTTAGTGTGCCAATATTCAATCACATACATGCTGTGAACTTTGACCTTAGTTGTCTTGTACGGGCATTTGTAGGCATGATCAGTCGTGTACTTATCTCCACACTTAAAGCATAGGCTCTTTTCCTTCTGTTCCTTCACAACGTCTGGGGGGATGAACCATTGGTTACTGGATCCATGGTAGGGTGATGTAGTGGACTGTTTATTTTCAGCATACTTATTCTCAGCATTAGAGCCTGATGCTATCCCAAAAGTGCCCATTTTTCTTTCAGCATGGAAGGCGGGGTAAGTGGGTACTTTGGGGCTGTTATTAGGCATATAAGTGCCTTAAAAACCTCCTCCGTATGGGATTGATCGTGAAGGAGTGTGGAGCTATTCAACACCTTGCTGAAAATGTTCATTCTTATGGTACTTTCTTGCATATCTCTTAGCTAGTTCAATTGCATCAAATAGTGTGGTAGGTTTTTGGGCCATGACATCTGCTAATGAAAATTTAGCATCATCGCTAATGCTCTCCATATACATGGTCAAGTTCATGAAATGATTTGTGTATTCACGTACAGTGAGGTTACGTCCCGGGGGGTTCACTATAGATGTTTTATGGTATCACGTGAGTGTAAGGAAGGGGGTTTTTTGGAAGGGGACACCTAAGCATATACATTAGAGGTAGACCCCTCTTAATTTCCTATATTGAACTTAAATTTGAGGAGGGGATAGAGGGAAAAAAGAAGGGGGGGATGCATTTGATCACCTCTCTCCATAGATTGGTTTCTCCATGGCATACAAGAGACCTTGACAAGTAAGGTTAAAACCATAAACCCTCACATAGTAGGGTTATTGAACCTAAGGTTTCTAACAAAAAAACATTAGCAAACTATGAATAAGCATCGACCGTTGTTTGTCCTCTGCCACAAATTTGGATCATCATCCTTCACAGCTCTAGGCTATTTTCCTTCATCTATTAGCTTTAGCGTGAGCACTTTAGACTTGCAAAAAGAGAATGCCTCACTTCTTGTGTCACAGATCAGCAATTGTTTTCACTAGTAAGTAGAATTCTTATGCTAGGTAATGGTTGTTCTAAGCCAGAGCAAATACTACCTTTGTAGAGATGCGAATACAAAATTTGCATATTAACCAAGGGCAACAAAGGAAACCTTACCTCCGACAGAAGCTCATTATTGTTGCTACTCTTTGCTAAGTTCACTCATTCATGTGTACTTGTAATTTGTGACTACTAACTAGATGTTAGTATTAAGAGTTTCAAGGTGCTTAGTAAGAGGTTAAACCCAAGTTTTTCTTAGAGAAAAAAAAATCTTTAATTTTTGTTTGATTTTTTTTCTTTATTTGTATTAATCATAGTGTGGGAGGGGAGAGTTGGCACTCTCCCATGATTTTGGTAGAGAGATTCAACTCCCCTTCTTCCAAAGAGAGTGTGGTGTCCGCTTGGTGTAGTCACTTTAAGTATAAAGGGGTTTGATTCCCCTACTCTCTCTCCTAGTGTGGTAAGGGGGCATGGGCACTCAAAAACATTGCGACACATACTTCGATGGTATCCAAGTGCCACTACATAAATCACTTTGTGATATGGCCATTTTGATACTTTTAATTGCTTAGGATTATTCCAACTTTTAAAAAGAAAGTTAGTATATGTTCTATGAAGACTTACATTTAAGAAAGGGGATACATAAAAATTCATATATGTATAGATCTTATAAGCTTAAATAGGGGGATATATTAGTCTTACAAGCTTCATAAATAGGGGTTTTTTTAGAAGTCATTGCACGCAGGTGACATGTCTTCTTCACTATGAGTGAACCCCCCTGGGTTACGTTGGTCAAGAGTGTACCATCATCTTGCCAACCGCTCTTTTTCCATAGGGGACAAAAAAACTTGGACCATATGCATTTTAAAATCTTCCCAGTCAATGAATTGTTGATTCTCTTGATTGATATAGCACCACATGTGTGGGCAAATCCTTCCAAGTGGAGAGAAGAAAAAAGTATTTTCTGATAATCAATACGAGGGTAGATATGGAAGTAGGACTCCAACTTGGACGTCCATTCCTCCAAGTCAAATGGTGAGGGGGATTGCCCATTGTATTTTGTTAGGATGACCTTGTCACACAGATCATTGGGGCCATGCTGCTCATGAAATCCTTGTTGTCTATACATCATGTGGTGGCCATACATGCCTTGTTGTCCATACATTCTCTGTGGTGCATTAAGCCCATGTTGTCCATTATAACCATGCTGTCCATGATTGCCAGGCTGGCCATCTGTATCATATTGTCCTTGATGGGGCTGGTTCATATGGGGTGCATGGGGGCTCCTAGGGAGAGTGGGGGAAATCTAACTTAGGGTGGAGGAAGGCCTCAAATGGATGTTAGCTGCGTGGTGGATGTGGGAATTCAATAGGGGTTCAACATGTGTATGAGAGGGTTCCCTGATCTCATTGGTAGAAGGGAAATTCCCTTAGTGTCAAGTATATCCTGCGGACCATGCAATGGTTCCTAATGTGGAGGATGTCTAGACTCATGCCTAGAGTCATTGGTCTTCTCTTGGGATGAAGCAGTCACTAATTGAGCAACAAGAGTAGTGAGCTGCTCCAAGGTCTATTGAGTCTTCAGGTTTGAGAGAGCCATGTGCTCGATCACTTCATCTAACTTGGACATCATTTGGCGGTGGTTGGTGACCATATCATTATGTCGTTCCATATGACGAAGCTCATGTTGGTAGAGGGTGTGATTAAGAAGGGTGTACGGGTCCGTTTCACGCATTTCCTCCTGTATGTCACCATGGTAATCTTGTTCCAAGCTTGGTTCCTCATTCATGGAGGTTTGGGAGTCTCTAATCTCCCTCTGGAGTTCCTCTTGGGCCTTGCTTTTGCCTTTCTGGCCTGCCATCTGGATGTAGTCCACAGGACCTGTTGTCAGTAAAAGGGGTGTAACTCTTTGTAGGAAACTTTGATTGATGAGGTTTTTGGCTCAAGGAGGGGACAAAGTCCTCTTCGAGATGAGCTTTAACCTTTGTGACAGAAAAGGATCATAATTTTCTGTAATGGGTTTATTGTGCCTGTCTTGGAGCGGTCTGCACCTTGTCCACAGTGACCCTAGTGCACAAAAATGGGCATAACTTGCAAAGTGTAGCTCCGATTAGATAGATTTTTGATTAAAACCGGAGGAGACGAAGCCCTCTTCAAGGTGAGATTTACGGTTCACTCTCAGATTCAAAACAAAAATTTCTGCAATAGGATATCCTTGACTATCCTGCACAGGACTGTGACCAAAAACACTGCATGTCCCTTAGTACCAAGGTCTTACATGTATAGAGCATAGTTCAAGGGGCCTAATCAGCCACATCAAAAGCATACTAAGAATACTTAGCATAATCCCCAGCATCATTGCATACCCATTCGCTCTGCCATTAATGCATAAGTACATTCACTGCCATACATCTCCTTTGACTGCATGCACTTCAAGTGTTGGTATCCAAGAGGGATCATTGGGTCAGTGGAGTAGATCTCATGGAAGTACATGCACCTAAATACAATTATCGGGCTCTGGATCATCAGGAGGCAGGCAAAGTTCCCCCTGGGGCTGGGTTGTGCACCCCTTCAGGGTCTTAAGTGGTAAGGGAGGGTCACCTCTCTTTTGTCTTACCACCTCACCTGGCATCGGCCTTTTTCCTCAGCCGGAGTATACATGGCAGACATTTTTATTAAGCAATCATCATGAAATGCATTGGAAAGAAGACATTTGGCCTTTTCATGAGATACAAGGAAAGTCAAAGGTTGGGGTAGGGGTTACCTTGGCAGTCCAGTGACTCACTGGCTGCTACTTACCCAATTTACAATGGCTATTGATCATTTTGGGTTCATCCAAGATCACAAGACCAAATGGGGGTTAATGTTAGCCACCATTACAATAAATTTCAAGAAGAGGTATGATGCATGCACATGAAGAGGATTGAACTATTAAACCTATGCAATATTAAATCTCTCCAACAATGGATTAAGCTCAGCAAATGGATAAATTGAGAGATTAAGATCAGATTGGCATGCCTCTTTAATACTTGGGAGGACCATTGAAGCATGAATCATCAATCAAGTCCAATTGGTCGGGGCATTTGTGGAAGAATACTTCAGCATTCGAATGCTCCTACTGATGAGGAAGGCTCCCATGCTTGTCCCCGAGCTTGAGCTTCAAGAATGGGAAGCTTCAAGTGAAGCTTTCATGGCTGCCCACAAAGCTTCCTTTTGAGGCAAAACTAAGTTCCTTGGTCTATCAAACCACTAATTTTTTTACTACAAAAGTTTAAAAATTTCAGTGTACTCCATCAACTATATGGCACATGATGCAAACTTATCATTTGGCAAAGTAGAAATGTTAATTGGATGGTTGCCTCCATAATCAACTGCTCATTCTATTTAATCATTGAGTTTTTAATTGACATTCCAAATTAAATCATTACACCATCATACACAAATACAATATGAGACATTTGAGGCACAATAAAAAGTAAAGGTTTTCCAATACATATTGAAGTTTACAAAGTAGACTACATTGTAGCGTGTATTTTAAAAACTCTAAGACCTTGTCATCCCTAATCTTTCTCCTCTCTTATTCCTCAAGCTAATTGCATGTCTCTTTGCATGGTGATTACCCACTTGGTATAAATTGCACATAGATATGCGTTCTCAAGAAGGGCGACAAGATACACTTCTGCGGCATCCTAGATAGCCTCCATTACAATCCCTTGCATGTAGAATTGATATCCATAAGAGTGAAGGTTTTCCTTCACTAAAGCGCACAAAGGGTACTTTCTTAATCAGCAAGTCTATGATTTTCTTGTACTTATAGATCTCCATGTGAGTTGCCAAGTGATAGTTCTCCCTTTGCTTTAGTCTTTGCATAGCAGCTAGACCTCACCATTGTTGTCATCCTTGTGCTTGTTAGGATTGAGGTTGGGCTTGGATGCAAGTTGCTCGGTGCTTATTATGGAGTGAGAAGGAGGGATACCAGTGTCGCAACGCATAGGGTTGAAGGTCACCACAGGGGTTTGGCAAGAGAAGAATGTATGGGGGTTCAAGAGCTTAGACTCTAGAAATGGTAGAGATAAGAGAAGGGTTGAAGGTTTCAAGCCAAGTTCTTGAAGATAAGTGACAACAAGGTGAAGGTAGATTCAAGAAGAGGAGTAGACGGAAGAGAAGGGGCTCAAAGAGATTGAAGATGTAGAAGAATACTTCAAAAAAGGAATTAGAAAATATAGAAGAATACTAACAAAGATGAAGCCTGTCAGTTTCTTTCAGCATTATGAGAAAATATAACTCTAATAGACAAAAACGTATACAAAATAATACCTTACTCTACGCTGCTCAGATCGCCAATCTGATGCTTCCAATGGCTCCGAAAGGGGGGGGTAAATACGAGGACGCATGGCCAGAATCCTACCAGATCACTCCTTCTTCATCTGCCACTTTTTTAGAGTATTGTTCACTGCCTGAAAACAGCGATCGCGCGTCGTGCAATTTCGCTAATCTCTTTTTTTATATAAAATTCTCTCAAATTGATTGAAAGCTACATACTTTCTTTTACATGTCCTCCTAATCTAGAATTTATCTATAGTTTTATGGATTTTTACAAGAGATAATATCTAGAATATCAAAAATTGACTAAAAACTTGTCTAAAAAAATCTAATATTTTGAACCATGGACACTAATACTAATGCCTAACGTGGCATTCGCTCTCTAAATCTAAAAGAAAGCACACTCTAGATTTTTTTACACGGTGTGTGCGTAGCGGCACGACATCAACCCCCTCCTAACCTGCACATCCTCTGGCATGTGCCAAAGTCTTACGGATTTGCAGTGTCAGAAGAAGTATCTTCTATCATGTCAATGTCTTCATCTTCTGCCTCTTCTTCTTCCTCTATGTCCTCATGCTCTTGAATTATGTTCGAGTCTTCTAGCTCATATGTTGAACTTTCTCTTCGTTTGAAGAGCTTGATTCTTTTTCCAGCTATGGGTATCTTCATGCTTGTTCCATCCAATTCAGCCAATGAGTATGTGGCATTGTCATGAATGACCTTTACCACATATGGGCCAAACCAATGCTTTACCATCTTCCTAGAAGCACTGTATTGATTGTCTAGACTGCTATCATAGAAAAGCACCCAGTCATTTTCTTGAATTGCTCTTGGCCGAAGTTGATGTCTCTTATCAAATCTTCTTTTTTTCTTTAGTTTTGTTGTCTTTAGCTTCTCAATAGTTGCTTGAACATCTTCAGGCCTTCTTTCTAGCTGCCATATGCGCAAAGTCAGTAACTCTTCTCTACTGATGCCTCCCTCCCAAGGTAGAAGACTCCATGTGAGAATAGATTCTTCAATTGGCATAATGGTTGTTGTCCATGCATAAGTTCAGCTGGCATATAGCCAGTCACTGAATTGTGAGTAGTCTGGTCAGCCCATAATGCAAAAGGTAGCATTTTAGGCCATTCTTTGATCTTTCCTCTGCAAGACTTTGCTAGAGCTTTGAGAATAGGTTGATGACCTCTCTCACTCTTTCTATTGCCTTCAGGGTTGTAGGATGATATTAAAACCAACTTAATATCCAATTGAGAAAAGAAGTTGTGTGCCTCATCATCATCCAACTCTACTCTATTTGTAGTTACTTTACCCACATAACCATATCCACAAAACACTTCCTCAAGCAAAAAACGACAAAGAGCTTGAGTGGATTTGGTTGTTAAGGCTTTTTCTTCAGCTTGATTGGTTAGATCCTCTCTTACAAGCACTAAATACCGCATATTCCATATTCCTGTAGGCATAGTTACAAGATCAATAACCCATCTATAATGTATAGACAAAGGTTAAGTTGGTTGTAACCCATCTTGATGCTTGACCATAGAATACATTTGACACATATAACAGGTTTCAACAAAATGTGCTATGTCCCAATACATGTTTTGCTGTTGAGTGTTGAAATGACCTATTTTTTTGGCTGATTTTTGTTGTTTTTGAGAGCTGAATGGTTGATTTTATGAGATCATTGATTGGTTAGGAAGTGGTTTGAGAGTTTTTTGGATAGGTTGGAATGGCTTATTGAGTGATTTTTTATGGTTTGGAATGGTTTTGGTATGAGTTATGTAGTTCTGATGCTTTCTGTTGACCTTTTGTAACTCTCTGTTGAGCTTCTGAGAGCTTCTGTATGCTTCTGTATGCCTCTGTATGTATTCTGTTGGATGAGAGTGTAGCTTGGGAAAGTTTTCTAGTCTTGGAAAGAGGTGAATACAAGTGAAAAAGAGCTAAAATAAGTCAAAGAAGTAGCTACTGAAGACTCAAGTAAAGACTGGAGTGAAGTGACAGTAGTGAGCTATGAAGAGTCACTGTAGTGGCTCTGGTGCCTCTTCATATCAAACATACCTCTTGGGAGGTGCATCCCGACCTAAGAAGGATTATTGAGGATTATTATTGAGTGATTGTAGTGAGGATATAATGTACTATTGATGGTGAGAGAGAGAGAGAGTCAGAGATAGTCAATTGTATGAAAACAGTGCAACTGTATATGAGAGATTGAGAGAGAGAACTATGAAGACATTGAAGATGAATAATATGTGATTGATTTACATTCAAAGATGGTGTATTCCTTTGTGTTCTTTGTTCTATTGATGGATTTTGTGACAATGTTGGAGAATATGGTTGATTCTATTAAATCCGTGGGAGATATCTACTATGATGCTGTGTGAAGAATTGTTGTTTTCTTTGTTTTGATGATCAAAAGAATGAAATAAAAGCTTGTTGATGTTACAAGATAGATTTTCTTGCAAGAGAATTCATTTTTCCTTGGTGTTCCTCTTGGGGCTCCATGTTTTTCGTGCGCAGCCGGGGAACTTGCCATCAACAAGCATCAGAAGAGTTTGAAAATGAAGGAAATGGCATTGTCAAGAAGAGAAGAATTCAATGGATGTTTGTAAAGTTCCTTCTTCCACTGAAGAGTTGGAATTTCTCATAATCAAAGCCACTTTTCACAAGAAGTTCATCCCACAATGGCGGAAACATATCACCATCATGATGCATGCTCTATGTGTTGGACAGTTTCCTCTTCCTGTTGAAGCAGCAGAAACTTGCATCTTGGTGGCAAACTGTTTGGGAACAAACTGAAGAGCAAAAACAAAGAGAATGACCATCCATGGAAGATTTGGCATTCATTGAGAAGTTTCCAGACATCATCAAGTGGGAGATTGTGAAGAAGCTTCAGGAGTCGTGGTCTGTAGAGGTTCACAAAAATAATAAGAAAAAGAGTTGGAATTTGTTCGTGGATGCTCAACAGCAAGATACATGGGATGCCTGGTGCACTGATAATCTTGTGTTTGTTCAATTAGCAACCCACTGGAAATTGGTAGACAGAGTGTTCTTTATAACATACACTATTGAAACCATCAGAAGCTGGCATTACTATGATGATGGCACCACCACAATGCTTAGACGTATGCATTTTGACACCTTCAGAACTGAATACCTTCCTCTGTGCAGTGGCATGAAAGCAGAATTCAGAGATGTTGAAAAGGAAGAAGTAGAAGAAATGTTGGCAAGAGAGTCCTCCAGAGACTGAAGCCTTCTGTTATCCCTCTGTGGAGCACTAACAACATAGTGGAGCCAACCCCCTGATGAATGACGCAATAAAGAGGCAAGCGTTAGAACGAGTCCAGAGGTACGTGAGAAGAGAGAAGGCAAGAATCAAAGCTGAGAATGAGCTCGCAGGAGAAGCCGCCTTTGACGCCCTTGCAGAACTCTTTACAGAAGTCCCAATGGCACATCAAGCCCTTCCTCCTCCTGTTGGAGGTCCACTTCCAAGCCAGATCCATCCTGGAAATATTGATGACAGGCCAGCGAATATAGTCTCGTTGCCAATTTTTAAGGGAGAGTACAATGAAGACCCCGATCTTCATGTAGCAGACTTTATGGTAGCATGTGTGGCTAACAATGCCAGAACCCTTGAGCATTGGTTGGCAATATTCCCCGCCACTTTCAAGGGCACGGTGTTTTAGTGGTATGAGAGACAAGCAGCAGGAACTTTTGGCACATGGGACGACCTGAAGTTGGCCTTCCTCACTAAATTCAGGCGTGAAGGTTTTGAAGAGCGGATGCGAGAGGAATTTATGAATTTAAGTCAGTCCTCTGGAGAAAGAGTATAAGCTTATGTCTCACGAATGGAATCCATCCTGAAGAGATGGACCAACCATAATCTAGATGATGGCATTCAAAAGGGAGTGTTTCTCAGAGGATTACAACCAGAAGTCCGTAAGTTTGTGGAGCTGCAAAGACCACCCACACTGCAAGCTACAACAGAAGGCACAAGACTGTACGATGAAGTGGAAGCTAGATTGGTGATGAATCCAGGAAGAGGAGTCCTACCTCCTCTAATGTCAGGAATGATGTATCCACCAAATGTAGTCCTAGGGACAGTCCCCTATCCCTACCAACAGATGCCCCCATTATCACAGTACAGTGCACCAAATCCACAGTGGCCACAATCAATGCCTCAAATGATGGTTCAACTACAACAACAATGGTCCCAACCAATTTCCCCAATGCCAAATCAGCAGCAACAGTGGAACCCTACCAACTGGAACCAATAGCCAACAGTCCAAACAGGAGCTCTGAATCAGAAGTAGAACAGAGGCCCCTCTGCACCAGCCCAACCTATTTATGCTGTGATTACAAAGACTCCTCAAAACCCTAATGCCAGTATCTCAGGAGGAGAAAGCTTGAAGGATTATTTATCCAACTCAGTTGCAAATATAAAAAAGGAGTTGATGAATGTGATTACAGAGCAGCTAGAGACACTGAAAGTGAATACCGCTAGCATATCCAATGTTGCAGGAGCAGGAAGAGATGTGATGCGGTCAAATACTTGGTGTGGTAAGTGTCATCAAGCAGGCCATTTAGCCACTGAATGTACACGAAAGCCAACAGTCCCTGGAGCTTTCTATTCCTACTATTTGCGGAAGAACCATACAGAGGATATTTGCTCTCTAAAGGAGATGCATGATAGGAGAAGGAAGGAAGAAGACGCAAGATTCAACTTGTTGGAATCTAAAATAACAACACAGGATATTGGACCAAAGCCTAGGGAGTTTGGTCCTAATTTCGGACCCGGAAGATTTCCATCCCAAAGTTACAGCGGAAGACAGTCTGACGGTGGTCAGAGATCAGAAGTGGAGTGTTGCAGATGCGGAGAAAAGGGACACATTTCACCAAATTGTCCCAATCCCAGAAGGTCAGTGGATTACAAGCCCTTATGCAGTCGATGCAAAGGAGAAGGCCACACTACAAAAGACTGTCCAAGCCCAGCCCCAGTGAAAAACAGTGCTACTGATAATCCGGCCAAGGCCCAAGAGCCTACCTCCAATTTAGTGGAATTGGAAGTTGCTGCTATCATGCGTGCAAAGAAGAAGGAACCACCTATCCAGAAAGAAAATAATCCTCCGGCCAGAACAGTGAAGTTCAATCTTCCACCAGAAGAACAGAATAGAACAGAGCTTGACAGTGCCGTACAGAGCACTACAGTGCCACAGAGAGTCACAAAGACAGTTCCAGAGACAGGACCAGAGGTCCAGGAGATAGAAGAGGAGGAGGTGCCACAAGTGGCAGAAGAAGTCCCCATGATGCCCCTGTTGGAAGAAAAAAGGAAAATAAAAATGGGTGTTGCTCCATTCCCTAACTGGTTAGAGAAGCCAGTGGATCCTATTAAGGAATACGATCTGGTTAGAGATCTAGATACCTTTAAACCAAACCTCACATTCCGACAATTATTGATGTTGTCTCCCAGTTGCCGAAAAAGGTTCAAAAGTATACTGACAAGAAGACGTGGATTAAGGATTTCTCCCTCAACAACAACAAAGTCCAACAAAGCTCCAGAGCTTGTAAAAGAAGTGGACATGGCTAACGCCTTCCTAGATTCGGGTAACCCAGAGACTAGCGTGTGGATAGAAGGCTGCTTTATTGCAAATGCACTGATTTGATGGTGGTTCATCAGTGAACATTATGACGGATGTGACAATGAAGAATCTAGGCCTACAAGGTGTGCAACCAACCCAATGGCTCATCAGACTGGCGGATCAGAGCAGAATCAAGCCTTTGGGCATTCTCCCATATGTGAAGACTACAGTGGCTGGAAAAGATTATTGGCTAACCTATCTGGTGGTGAAGCCAAACTCTTATGGTACATCCTACCCCCTATTACTGGGTAGACCATGGCTTTTTGAAGCCAGAGCAAGGACGGATTGGTTCAAAGGAACCTTGACCTTGGGTAGAGGACCTAAGAAAGTGGTGCTGAAGCTATATGGTGCTCAAAAAGGATATGGATCCACCTCCTTGGAACTATCTTCTGACTCCCCCAATGAGGCTACAGATGGAACATCAGCAAAAGAAGATGATGTCAAACAGATCCTTCCCAAGAAAACAGTGGCACGTTCCTTAACAGTGGATACTGTAAGCCAACTCCCAAAAGATGCAAAGCCATTATCAATGGGTGAATACTTCCTTTATGAACCAGGAACGATTTCCGAAATCACTTCTGACAGTGAGATAGAAGCATGGATGTACTGCTCTCCCTGTTACATGGCCATAGCAGAGCCACAGACAGAGGCAGAAGATGAAACAGAGAACATGTTCTTCTCTTACAGAGAAGTATTTTGCGCACATTAGCCGGTTTTCCATGTGAACGCGTCTTGCTTGCTTCAGCATCATGATATTCCGTCATAGCCCTGCCAACCACTTTCTCCCTGACATTTTTCCTTTTTACTCTGTGTCATTTTGATGCACGGTTTGTCCAATATTAATTTTTGCGGTTTCTCGAGACTTTTTCGTGCGTCTTTTTAATATTTTTCCATGTGAACCTGCCCTGTTTGCATCGGAATTCCAATTTGATTTGACAGCCATGTCCACCACGCCTTCTCCCCACACTTTTTCTTTTTCCTCCACCCTCTTTCGACTTCTAGATTTTTAATTCTTACTTTTTAAATGTGTTTTAGGGTGTATTTTTGGTGTTTTTCGCATGTGAACCCCTCCTACTTCCACCGGAACTGCGTTCTAACATGACAACCCTGTGCCCTTCCTGCGGACATTTTTCCTTTTTACTACATGTCATTCCGGCAAGCGGTTCATCCAATATTAATTTCCGATTCCATTTTTGGGTTTTTTTTGGGGTTTTTCCCATGTGAACGCCCCTTATCTCAGTCGGAACCATGCTTTGAAGTGATATGATTGTTGGGCACGTGCTTCTGCACATTTTTCCTTTTTCCTGCACCTCGTTCCGATGCACGGATCTTCCGATATTAATTTTCATTTGCGTTTTCGGGGCCGTTTTTAGTGTTTTTTGCATGTGAACGCCCTTTACCCCCCGGAACCCCTGTTGCCCATTTTCTCTATCTTCCCCCTATCGTCCTGCACAATTTTTGTTTTTACGACCTTTTGTTTCGACGCCCGGATTGGGAGATATTATTTTTTTCTTGTTTATACGTGTTTCGCGCGACTCGTCCCGCGTGTGAACGCGCCCGTTTTCAATTTCACGCGTCTCCACACGCCCCGGTCGCGCCCGCGTGTCCCATATCGACATCCCGACGCCATTCCGATCCCGTCACGGCAAATTTTTTTACCCCGCCCCGCGCACGTGCGCGGGACGGGGGCACACCTTTCTTTTATTTAATTTATTTCTTATTTTCCCAAACACATCAAATTTTATTTATTCTTTTTTTAAATAAACCTTTAATTATTTCCCTCTTTGCCCCCCACGGGCACCCTCCCCTATCCCCCCCCACTCCCCCTTTCTCTCTCCCCGACACCCTCCTCCCCAACCACCTTCCCCCCCCCCCTCCATCCTCTTGCTTCTCCCTCCCTTTCCCTTCCTCCTCTTCTCCTCCCTCCCTCCTCTTCCCCCGCCCCGGACGCGCCCGCCGCTCTTGTGGCCTCCCGCCTGGCGTCCTGTGTAGCCGCCCGCCTGGCGTTTCTGCCTCTTGCCTAGTGGGCCCCCGCCCCCGCCCGCTCCTGTGGAAGCCACCCCCAACCACTCCTGCTGACGCCGCCGCCGCTCTTCACGCTGCCCGCCTGTGGCTTATGCCCCCCGCCGCCTTCCGCCTGGACCTCGCCACCTCGCCTGGCATCGCCTGGTGTCACCTGGGCCCGCCCGTTCCCCCCCACCAGTCCCACCCTTTTCCCCCTCCAAGCCCCCAATCCCACCCCACACCCCACCCCCCCACAGGCCCCCATTCCTCCCCCACTTCCCCACAACCCCCCCATAAGCCCCCCTTCACACCCCAATACCTACCTACCCCACAAACCCCCACAGGCCCCCCGTCCCACCCAATCCCACCCCACTACCCATTGCCCCCACAGGCCCCCATTCCTCCCACAGGCCCCCGTTCCCCCTCGTCCCTCTTATCCCCCGTACCCCCCGTCGCGACCTCAAAACCGAACAAAAAGGAGACACCCGCGCCGCAGAAACCCGTCGAAACCCTTCTCAGCCCCCTCTCACACACAAGGTGTGTGCGTGTGGATTCGTATGTGCGGGTTCGTGCGGGAGTCCGTTAGCGGCCGTTCACGCACAGGGACGCGCATTCGCTTGTCCGTGCGGTGGTGTGCACCAGCCAGCTGTTCACATGCAACTGACACGCAGTCCATTTCCGGGTATATATTCCCGAATTTTTAATTTCCAAACCCGAAAGAACCTTAAAAATACATTTAAAAATTAAAAAATTCATTAAAAATCAATTAAAATTCAAAAAAAATTACAAAAAATTTCTTAAAAAAATTCCAATATTTCTACAGTCAATTGAAATATTTTTCCAAACTGAAAATCTCAGAATTTTTTTAAAGAAATTTTTAAAAGTAAAAAATTCTTTCAAAAATACATACAAAATGGGCAAAAATTCATTCAAATTTGTAAAAATACCAATTTAATTGCAGAAAAATTTTTGAAATTTTTATCGACTTCTTTGATTATTTTTGGAATATTTCCTAAGTTGAAAATGCTATGCCAATTTATTCCATTATTATTTTATGGCAAAATTGCTTCAGTAAATGCCTAAATTCATGAAAAATCCTCTTTAATTCCAAACACAAGCTGAAAAATCTGGAAAAATCTAGATACCTTGGTCAGATGGGGTGGATTGATGTTGAAAATCTTCAACATTTTTATATGTGTTTCATTGTCAAAATTTTGCCACAAAGATTAACAAAAACACGAAAAAAACACATTACAACAAACAAAAACACATAAAAACCAAAATACACAATCAACAATACACAACATTTAAAAAAAAAAACACAACAACAACATATAAGCCATCAGTTATCCAAACAAATTCATATACACTAATCTTGCTATGTCGTGTGTCCAATTATTTTCAGTTCGTGGTTTTTCTTTCTGGATTGCTGACCTACATTTTGGAGATTGAGATATGCGCATTCATTGCATATACATACACCCACTTCCAGGTATTTTTTATTTTTTCTACTATCCCAAAATTCACACTTAATTTTTAACATGAATCCTAAACACCACCATGGCACGCGCGCTCGCGCCAAACACACATTTTTCTAATTAAAATCAACCCGCCGTTCACTTAGCATGCGCTATGTGCGCTTCAGAGGCACCTTAATATTTTTAATAATAATGAACCAGCCGTCACAAAAGTATGCGTTGGCAAAAAAAAGTGCTCCACTTCACCTTAATTTTTAATAAAGGAATTTGCATTTAGAGACCTCAGTCTGGTATCGAAGTCCGGGATTCGGATTAATGCACCGCTCCAACCTAATAATTTGTAATTAAAATTTTAAGAAGGAACCGCCGTTTTCTTGTTAAGGTTTAACACTTAATTAAAAATTCACCCATTTCTTAATAATTCATAAAATGAACCGTTCATTAAATTAATTCCCCCTCACTACACTTATTTCCCCTTTTTAATGCACTCGCTTCGTGGGATGGGCGTATCCAAGTCTTTAGTTGCCACTGATGGTCAAGTTATGGTCCAGTTTGGATGTCCGTTTTTTGATAGTCTGATTTGTCCATGTGTTACGGTTAAAGGGTACGATGTATAGTGTTTTTCTTTATTGCGTGATACGGGGATTTGGGTGTTTGCATGTTGCATAGCATGAAGCTTTCGGTCGCATATGTGTAGAGGTCATGTCGAAATTTTTTTCTAGGCTGTGGTTTGCTTGGGGATAGTTGGTCGAGTCATGTTTTACCACATTGGTTGATATCTTATCCTTGGTTTTCGTCTGTTGCTTTGCAGGCATTCTCTTTGTTTGTCTGTGTTTGTGGTGTGTGTGTGTGTAACCATCTGAATGGCGCCCTCTCGTACTCCTCCCCCGATTCAGTATGTTCATTTGGCTTTACATGATTATTCTTTGTTACTGGATTCGAACGTTGTCGCTAAAGTGGGCTTGTCCAAGTTCGTGAGTCTTTCTTTCCCACTGGTTCCAGATGATCCTACCATTTGTGACGAGTTTTTAACCTCTTATAGTAAGAGGTCTGGTCCAGTCCGTGGCACTACTGTTCTTCTGACACCGAAGAGTCTAGGAAAGGCTCTTGGTCTGCCATATCAAGGGGAGTCTGTCCCTGCTGCCGGACAGTTGTTCGCCAATGATGATATTTTGAAGCTGTTGCAGAAGCAGACTCAAGATGTTCTTGATCTGAAGAAGGTCATTACCACGTCAGGAGTCAGTGTCTCCATGATTTCCAATCCCCTATGGAAACAGCTATGCAAATTCCTTCAGGACAGGTTCATGCCTGCAAAATCCCCATCTCATTATCTTTCCAAGGAGTTGTTTATAGCTTCACGAATGATTTTGAAAGGCATAGCTATTGATTGGAGTACCTACCTCCTCTCCAAGATGGATCACCACTTTATCCGAGCTACTCGAGGAAATGTGACTAATGTTACATTTGGGTCCTTCCTCTATGTCTTCTTGTTACATGCTACCCCTGCAAAGGAAGTTCCTTTACCTCCAATTGATCCTCTAGAAGTTCCTCCTCCGCCTCATAATGAAGATGATGATGTGATAATTGAGGATGATGGTTCTCCTCCTCCCCTTGTCATTCAGAGAAAACGCCTCAAGAGGGTGGCTGAGTTTCATGAGTTTGCATGGCACACTATGGTTGATGCTGTCATTTTGAATCACCATCAGGTCAAAGCTTCAGCTCATGCCCAGAACATTAACCAACTGAGGGTGGATCTTTTAGCCTATCTCTCCAACCAACCCCCATTTGATACTTCTTTCTTTGAAGCCTATCATCGTAGATCAGCTTTAGGTCCGTCCTTACCATGCCTAACTCATTATCAACAAATGGCTCATAGGTATGATGCTTATATTTCTCTTTTTCAATCTAACCCAAAGGTCATTTTACCCCTTCTTTTCCAACCTCAAGGATCTCCTCAAATTCCTATATTTACCCATTGTTCTTTTATTGAAGATCGAGTTTTTCTACATCCTGATCCTTGTTCTTCCCCATCCCCTGACATTCTATCAACTTTTCCTGCTTATCTTTTAACGCCTTTCTTAACCGAATCTCCTTAATTTTCAGCAAATCCATCTTTAATCCATTCTTCAGTTTATGATTTTGCCTATCCATTGCTTCATGCTCTTTCATTAGTCCCTCTTCCGTCTCCTAACACTTCTATTCCTAATTCTCCTCAGTTGGTTAGTGGGTATCAAGGTTTTGATCAAAAGATTCTTCGAAGAAGAGGCTGGAGTTCAAATGATTCCCTTACTGGATCTCAAATCAATTGGCCATTGATCCCAGGAGAATGGATAACTGCTAGTCAGGCTTATCAGAATTATCTGCATTTTGCTCAGCAATATTCTCAGTCTGCAGATCCTTCTGTGCGCTTAACTGCTCATTTTACTTGGTACCTGGCGTATATGCATAGGCATTCTCATAATGATTCAAAACCTATTCCAAAGTTGTGCATGAATGTCAATGTGAGTATTGATTCCCAGCAACTGGATGTCTTGTATTTTCATGCCCTCTGTTTGCCTAGCAGATACCTTGTCTTATTGGAAAGCATGTGCTGCCTTCAGTTTTTTCAGAATCCTCCCAAGACATTTGTAGATGAATCCTTGTCCATGGATCGTTTTCGAAATCACCAAGCTTTCAAAAGGGATCATCTTCATTGATGCCTTTGCAATGTATTGTGGATGATTTTTAATGATAAATCTCTCTTTTCGGAGGAGTCATTCAGATGGTTATGTTGTGTGTAGTGTTTGTATTGTGGGTTAATTTATGTGATAAGATCGTGGTGGTTGCCTATTCGATTTGCTTTCGTGAGAGCTACATTTTTGGAGAATTGCGGTGATGGTGTTGCTGGTTGGATACTTGAAGATGCTGATGCAGAAGAAGAAACCTCTTATATCCTTTACAAGTTTGTTGTGATTTCCAGTTTGATAAGAAGTGTTATTGTATAAAGGGTTTTCCTTTCGTTATATTCTTTATATCAGATACAGGTTATAAGTTGGGGTTGTGGTTGGATGGACTATTTTTGAAAATTTATTGAAGATCAAAGTTGAGCTCTTGAATGAACTTGTATTCCCTTTTTCCTGGGTCGCGAGGACGCTTCCTTATTAAGTGTGGGGATATGTTGAGTGTTGAAATGACCTATTTTTTTGGCTGATTTTTGTTGCTTTTGAGAGCTGAATGGTTGATTTTATGAGATGATTGATTGGTTAGGAAGTGGTTTGAGAGTGTTTTGGATAGGTTGGAATGGTTTTATTAAGCTCATGATGTTTATTAGTAGAGATATGAAGTTCTGTTGATGTTTTGATATGTTCTGTTTGGTCCTAATAGCTTCTGTTGAGCTTCTGTTTTGTTCTGTTTTCTCTCTGTAAGAAAGGATGGAGTATTGATTGATAGGGTTTGAAATTGTTTGAAAGCTTATTGAGTGATTTTTTATGGTTTGGAATGGTTTTGGTATGAGTTATGTGGTTCTGATGCTTTCTGTTGACCTTCTGTAACTCTCTGTTGAGCTTTTGTATACTTCTGTATACCTCTGTATGTGTTCTGTTGGATGAGAGTGTAGCTTGGGAAAGTTTTCTAGTCTTGGAAAGAGGTGAATACAAGTGCAAAAGAGCTAAAAGAAGTCAAAGAAGTAGCTGCTGAAGACTCAAGTAAAGACTGGAGTGAAGTGACAGTGGTGAGCTATGAAGAGTCACTGTAGTGGCTCTGGTGCCTCTTCATATCAGACATACCTCTTGGGAGGTGCATCCACGACCTAAGAAGGATTATTGAGGATTATTATTGAGTGATTGTAGTGAGGATATGATGTACTATTGATGGTGAGAGAGAGAGAGAGTCAGAGATAGTCAATTGTATGAAAACAGTGCAACTGTATATGAGAGATTGAGAGAGAGAACTATGAAGACATTGAAGATGAATAATATGTGATTGATTTCCATTCAAAGATGGTGTATTCCTTTGTGTTCTTTATTCTATTGATGGATTTTGTGAAGATGTTGGAGAATATGGTTGATTCTATTAAATCCGTGGGAGATATCTACTATGATGCTGTGTGAAGAATTGTTGTTTTCTTTGTTTTGATGATCAGAAGAATGAAATAAAAGCTTGTTGATGTTACAAGATAGATTTTCTTGCAAGAGAATTCCTTTTTCCTTGGTGTTCCTCTTGGGGCTCCATTTGCCACTAATATTTTTCTTTGACTTTACTAAAGGTTCCCCATATGCCTCTATGGCCAGCCCACAGGCTTTCATGAAATTCCTTCATTACCTGTTGTTGCAATCTTTTGTTACCTAAAACTTGGATAGGCGCTCCTTTATTATTCTTTGCGTGCTTCCATAGATGTCCTTCTTTAAGAAAAAAGCCATAAGATTTCCTCTTGATATGCTTGAACTCCTCATCAATCCAAATCTCCTTCTTCTTCATTGTGCTCACATATTGGCCAATCTTTAGCCAATCTTCTCATAATCTTCTTCAAGGAAATGAACTAGAACTTGAGCAATGCAATGAGCATGCTGGCTTCTATTTGATCATCCTGTTGTTTTCAGCTTTGGACCAGTATATGCAGTAACTGAAAAGGTATTTTCAACAACCATGGAATGAAATTTAGCAAGTATAGATTCTTCAGCTTCATCTTCTTCCATCAGCTCTTCTTCGTTGTCATATCTTGCACGTGATAGCATGTCAGCAACTGGATTCGCCTTTCCTGCAATATGCTTTAATTCGGGGTTGAGAGACTTAATATATGCAATCCATCTTAGCATAGCAATGTCGGGTGTAAAGTAGTTGGTAATCATGCCCAAGAGTGGAAGACAATCACTTTCTACCACTACGGAAGCACCAATAAAGTATTCACGATCACACTTTAATGTTGTTACAACTCCCCACAATTCCCTTTTTACTTGTGCATACCTTCTTTGATGTTCATTGAGAACTTTTGCCCCAAAACGAATTGCATACCTGTTACCTTGAAGATCCTCTTGGCCAACAGCCCATCCTATCCCAATGGGACTTGTATCCACAGTAAGGATGATGAGTAGTCAGCCCTTTTGAGAGTGGGGACTGAAATTAACAGCTTCTTTAATTTACGCATAGTGAAAGTATGCTCATTACCCCAAGAGAATCTTTGGCCTTTTCTTAATAATTGATAAAGATTTTCAGCTACATGAGCAAAATGTGGTATCCATATGAGATAGAATACACATACGCCAAGAAATCTTCTCACCTCTGAAACATTTGTGCATTTTTCTTGCATTCTGCTGTGATGGCATCTATCTTGATTGGAGAAGGTTTGTGTCCATAGGGGCCACATAGATGACCGACCACTAGGACTTTTTCTACTCCAAAAATCGACTTAGCATAAGATGTACCTCTTCTAGCCTTATCAAAATCCTGTCACAATCATGAATATGGTTAACTATAAATGTCATGCAGCCATCTTCATCAAGCTCCTCATTCTTTTCATTGACTTCACATCCCTTGATAGGTACATCATCAAGAAATGGAAGAGTAAGATGTGGAATAAAGTTCCTTAAGACTTTGTGCATGGCATTCATCATATGGGCTACGGAGTTTGTTGCACCTTGTGGTAGAGTGCACACACGGACCAATCTAAGAGGTGTTTTCATTGTGGTAATGTCTCGGCTTTCTAATGAAAGCTGAAATTGGTCATATCTTGAATATAGGTCGCCCATAGAATAAATTGCTCTACCTGCAAAAGCTTCAGCAAACTCATCAACAATTGGACCCAAACCAACATTTTGGATTGTGACATGATTAACAGGCTATAGATCTTGAATGAATCATAAAGATCCATTTTTCTTGGGCACGGTAAACCATCAGTTTGAGTAGGGCACTGAAGAAGGTTCTATTATCTTCATTCTAATCTTTTCATTTAGAAGTTCCAATAATTTTGGCAAATGCGCCCTTGGAACAGGAATAGGTTTGAGGTTCCAAGGCACATGTGGGACCGTAAAAATGACCATAGGAGCCACAATATTTGGATCCACATAGCCTATTTCACTTGGTTGAAATGCAAAATCTTTTCCATGTTTCATTAGCATTTGCATAAAAGAGTGTTTTTCAGCCAGTGAAAGGAAAGAAATTTCACCTATTTTGAGCTCTTTTATAATTTCAGATGTGAACTTGTGACCAATGTTGGAAGGATCACAAAGACTTGGATGATTTGCTACCCTATCAGTCAGCCCTTCACTTTCAGGAGGCAGTGGGACTACCATAGGTTTGACTTTCTTATCCACAGTCTTGTATTTTGTCTCCACTTGCGCTTCAATCTTGTTGAGTAAACCAATGTCTTCCTGTTCAACAAATTCTTGAATTATTTGATAAAAATCCAATGTACATATTTCTATGGACTGATTTTTTGCTTGATTTTCTGCATGAGTAGCTGCATATATTTCAGCCAATGTGTCAATAGTAATCAGTCCAAAAAAATGCCCGAAATATCTTCATTTTCAACCATCATGTCATAAATTTTCAGCTCCCTTTTTACATGACATAAATATTTTCTTTGAGCCTTAGTCATGGCTGGAAGCGACTTATAACAACCTATACTGTTGGTCGTACATACATATAAATTTGCTAGAGACACAGTTTCTGTAGCATAAGGAGGTTCAATCTTTTTACATGATGCACTACCATAGCCTTCCTTTATAGTAGTGCAGCCCGAAAACCCTTGAATTTTCGGGCATTAGGAGGCACAGGATAATCACGTAGTCGATCTCTGTTTCGATGATGGTTAACACACACAGTAAGAAATTGGACAACTCGTTCATTATCCTTGCTTTGGATTCGAGCATAGAAAGAACCATCATCATCAAGAGCTTTTATTTCCAAGCAGGCTTTAGAAATGTAAGGTTGCCCAAGAATGATAGGGTAACTATAAGAGTCTTAAACAAAAAAGTGAAAATTGTCTTTTATGTCTCCAATAGTTACCTGCACATTAGGACATGCAGCATATAACTCTCTAGAAGAGTTGTTTACAGCTCTCATTTGCCAACCTAGATCAACATCTATGGGCCATCCGCCACTTTCATAGAGACTCCTTGCCATGACGTTTATCTCCGAGCCATGGTCTAAGAGTGCAATACATGGTGTTTCTTTTTCTCCAATTTTGACGATTGTCTCCGTTGTTGCTCTTGCCCAATGCGTATGGGAGTAGTGACTGCTTGAAATGAACCAAGCCTCTTCTTCCTCATGCATGTGCTGTAGATGGCCTTCTTTTTTAGAGGTGGGCTGCCCAAATGGGTTGGACCAGTCGACCATTACATTTTCATCTTTCACTTCTTTAATTTTTACATTCATGTTTTCTTTATCTTTAGCTTCAATTGCTACAATTAATTCTTTAACTGCTTCAAATTGAATTTCTTATGAAGTCAGCTTCTCTTCATCATGCACAAAAGCTCGAAGAACTTGCAAAAAAGCATGCACTGTTTCTTCAGCTTCATCACCAACATATTGTATTTTCCTTTTAATTACGTTAATAATTACATCATGGAATTCACGTTTGGTAATTCCAAGAATTTTGCCTAAGGAGAATTTAATTTTGCTTCCTAGAAGTCGTTCTTCTAGGTCTTCTAGGACTCATTTGAGATCAGTTGCAGATTCTATGTCAGACTACAATTTGTAGCCTTGCTGCTTGCCTTTCTTCTTTCCTTCGGTCTTCTTTGTTTGTGGCACATCTTCTATCTCTTGATCTGGGGTTATATTTTCAGCAAGCTTTGGTTGTTCAGGCGTTCTTTTAGTTACCCATTTTGAAGGGCCAAAAGAGGAAGGCCCTGGTTTATCTTCTCTTCTTCTCATTTCTTCAATCAAGACTTCTTTATATGATTGATGTCAACCAAATTTGCAAAGGCAGAAAAAGAATCTACCGGTTCTTTCCAACCAGTTATTCCTCGAACGCACTGACTAGCATTAGCCAAATTTTCTTTGGTTGTTTTACCACGTTCCATTTGACCTAGTGCCTGCATCCATACTTTAGATTGCACATTAGCTTTATATGCTTTCAAACTTGATTTAGTTGGCTCAATTTGCAACCCATAGATAGCTGCATCAATTGTTGCATAGGCATTCTTTACAGCTAAATCTTCTTATCTTTTCTTCATTCCACCATTGCCAAAATTTGGCTCCAGTGGAAGACCAATTTCAGCTGCATGGATTTTTTCGTCTTTCCAAAAGATGCGCTTTTGTGCTTTAGCCTCACGGAAGGCAGAACACTCCCTCTTGTCATGTTATTGGCTGTCGCACCAAATACAACGCCTCTTAAAGCCTTCTCTCATGGGTCTTTGAGTTGATGATCATCCTCGTTCTTCAACTTTGACATCCAGCTTCTCTACTTTGAAACTAATTTCTATAAGATTCAAATGAAGGTCACACATGCTTTTAATAAGTTCATCCATGACATCATTTTTAGTAGGCATAGAAGAAGAAAGAGTTGGTTGATTAGTCAAAGGAATAGGGGATTTTGAAGGTGGAACAAGCTCCATCAATGGAGTTGTTGAAGTTGAAGTAGAGCCCAATCTTAGTCGCATCCGCTCTCTTCGAGCAATCATGTTAACTGCATCAGTAACATATGTCCATGCAGTCTTGACTCCTGATTCGGAGGTAGCATCTTCTAGGTGATCAACAAGCTTTTCTTGCAGAATGGGATCTGTGGCCTTAAGGAATAATTCAATCTTCTAATCTTCCATACTTTGTTGGTCTTCAGCATCAAGTTATCCAAATTTACTTTCAAATTCATGGTATAGAGCTGCTACAGCTAAACCTTTGTTGGGTTTTTCAACCCATTCAGTGAAACTTTTCTTTGTCATAAGGTCAGAGTCTTCTAAGAAGAATTCTTTGCATAGGGCTTTTTTGAATGCAGCCCAATCCGCATCTTGTTGGAAAAGACCATGGATTCTTTCTTGAAGACTATGCTTGGCTAGTCTGGTAAAATAACGGCTCCATGGATATTGCAGTACACCAAAGAAGAGCATTTTCTCAACATACAAACGAATGAAAACAAAGACATTTTGACCATTAAATTGTTTTAATTCACGGCCAACTTCTTCTAGGGCCTTGATAGCTGTGGAATCAATCTTCTCCTCTTCTTTCCTTTGTTGTTGTTGTTGTTGTTGTAACATTTGGATTTGTTGTTGTTGAGTCTGCTGCAATATGCGCACCAATTGTTGTAGAGTATCTCCTGAAGAATCCCCCATCTTGGAGTTCTCTTGCACTAACCTTCACGTCGGGTTCACCAATGTCGCAGCGCGTAGGGTTGAAGGTCACCGCAGGGGTTTGGCAAGAGAAGAATGTATGGGGGTTCAAGAGCTTAGACTCTAGAGATGGTAGAGATAAGAGAAGGGTTGAAGGTTTCAAGCCAAGTTCTTGAAGATAAGTGACAACAGGGTGAAGGTAGATTCAAGGAGAGAAGTAGACGAAAGAGAAGGGGTTTGAAGAGATTGAAGATGTAGAAGAATACTTCAAAAAAATAATTAGAAAATATAGAAGAATACTAACAAAGATGAAGCCTGTCTGTTTCTTTCAACATTATGAGAAAATATAACTCTAATAGATCAAAACGTGTACAAAATAATACCTTCCTCTATGCTGCTCAGATCGCCAATCTGATGCTTCCAATGGCTCCGAAAGGGGGGTTAAATACGAGGACACCTGACCAGAATCTTGCCAGATCACTCCTTCATCTCCCACTTTTGGAGTGTTGTTCATTGCCTGAAAACAGCGATCGCGTGTCACACGATTTTGCTAATCTCTTTTTTTACATAAAATTCTCTCAAATTGGCTGAAAGCTACATGCTTTCTTTTACATGTCCTCCTAATCCAGAAGTTATCTATAGTTTTGTGGATTTTTACAAGAGATAATATCTAGAATATCAAAAATTGACTAAAAACTTGTCCAAAAATTTCGAATATTTTGAACCATGGACACTAATACTAATGCCTAAAGTGACATTGGCTCTCTAAATCTAAAAGGAAGCCACACTCTAGATTTTTTTACACAGTGTGCGCATAGTGGCACAACACTGGAGGAGGAAGAGGAGGAGGAGAAAGGAGAAAGTGTTGTGGCTCACGTCATTTGTAGCTTGGAGCATTGCAGGGGCCCTTACCACCTGTCGAGTGTCCCTCAATTGCATTTGCACAAACCTAGAGCCCTTCTATCCTATCGTGGGGCCTATTTATATCATCATCAATGTTACCCTCATCATCATTATTTCTATCTTCCTCATCTGTAGAACCATAACCCTCATTGTCCTCTGGCTATTGATTGTCATCTTCCACATCCTCGCTTGCTTCTTCCTCTTCAGAATGGTCTTCTTACTTGTGAGCTTTGGAGCATCTTCAAACATTTAGATGGATGGGAGGGGTGGAGGAGGGAAGAACATTGAGACAATGAGATTGTGTTGCTATTGAATTCATCTCGCTAGCGGCTGAAATTGGGGATCTCTTTGCCTTACTATGGTGAACACGCAAATACTTGCCCTTGCCCTTGGCCTAGTAAGAGATGTTTTCACATAGTTTGCTTGGTACATCTTGATCACTTACTTTGGACCTAACACTTATGACTATAAGTATGTTGTCAATGACATTTATATACTTTTGGGTTATGTATTGCTCTTTGCCTAGTGGGTTATGCATTTGACAATTCTCTTCTTTTATCCCAAGATCTACTGTGTAGGATATCTATATCTATCACATGTATGGCTATTGCCACACTACAGTTGTGATAGCTTTCAATTCCAGTTATTGTTGGTCTTTCTTTATTGGTTGTTTACAATTGGTTATTGGTATATTGTTAAAGTTTATTGTAATAGCTTGTCATTTTAGTTTTATGCATTCTATCTAAGGGTAGTCACTTGGATTTGACCATTGCTTATTGTGATTTCTAGATAGCTCACCATTTTGGTAGTTCCTCTTTCTTAGCCCTTGATTTGGCTATGATTTTGGGGCTACTTGTTGTCATTTACAATAGATTGTTTATGTTGTAATGTGCCTTTATTTCTTGCATTATGACTAGTGGATCAAGTGACAGTGATACTTCAATATTGACAAGTTGGATTGCTCAAATTTAGTAGGTTCTAGTGTAGAAGTTGTAGATTAAGCCATTGGGATATGAGGATTGGGCTGAATTGAATGAAGTATATAAATCTAAAATCATTTTATCACTCTCTAAGCAAGTCTACTATAATGTTGTCTGTGAAGAGTAGACCACTTGACAGTTATGGGTGTAAAGAAGGTTGCCACTTCAATGGAAATTTACACAAAGACTAACATGAAATGCTAGACAACAAGAAATGTTGGAAACCATAGGTTGCCATTTCTTAATTCAAGATGTCTTACAACCAAGAATTACAAGAGATGTTGAAGCTCGGGAAGCTTTAGAATCATTTGATGACAATTGTTGCAAGGAACTCACCCCTTACAATGGTGGGGAAGGAAATACCTTCAAGCTCCAAGAAGTGAAGATGTGAAAAAATGATTAAAAGATGATTTACATTGGCACCCTCTTGCCTTTTATACTTCAGCTTGGAATAGACTAATTGTCTAAGTAAGGTAGCATGAAATTTGCTTTATTACAATCCATGCCTACCCAAAAGTTTTGTCCTCCAAACTTTGAAAAATGAAAGGAAAAATGGATTATAAATGTAAAGAAATGAGAGGCCAATGCTGAATATCCTTGTTGAAGTTATCCATTGAAGAAGATAATATTCCATTAAAAGAATCTCCAAAATAAGCTCAAAATAGTAGAGATCTATAATGTTGTCCTGAACAGGGTAGTGATAGTAAATGACCCATAACTTTGGATAGAAATGTCAGAATGACACATATGAGATATAGAAATGAAATATACTTCATGAGGTATCCATCCATATCATCAAAATCCAATTTTGATGTCGATAGGCCAATTATTTTCATGATAGAAAATTAATACAGCAAGTTGTCCACTATGTAATGAACTAATTATCTTCTTGAAGAGGCCATGGAAACTGATCTAAATATGAAGCATGTTGCCAAGATGATTCTTACAAAGGCAATCCCTTCCACTTGGCAAGATATTCCATAACAATATGGTTCCTTAAAACCTTCTCTCTCTTGCCAAAAATCCTTTTGGGCTCATAGATGATTAAGCCATCTTCATCAAGAGGATGTAGTTCTTCAAGAACTTGTATGTTATGCCCAATGTATTGCTTGAGTTGAGACACATGAAAAACATTGTGAATGCATGTGGTTGAAGGCAAATCAAGTTGGTAAGCAAGATCTCCAACTTTCTTTTTGATTTGATATGGACCATAATAGCGATGAGCAAGCTTATTATGTCCACCCTTGAGAAACGCATAATGCCTTCTTAGTTGTGTAAGCCAAAAATAACTCAAGTATATAGAAATAGGAGAACCCTATATATGGGTCTCAAACCAAACTCAACTAACTAAGGTGGCATACTAACTGAGCCACGAACTAGAGTAGATAAGAATAGTTGTCATCTAGCTATTATTCATGGGCGGTGTACCAACCGCATCTGCAACTGACAAGTCGGTGACATAAATGCACAACGGTCACCTTGGCATATCACGAGTGGAGCTTGATATCTCAACACTCCCCCTCGAGCTCAATCCCAATTCCTACACACCAAGCAGGTCTCTGAACTTACACAGTTTCTCTGCGCCCAATGCCTTCGTGAATATGTCAGCTACCTGATCCTCTGTGCTGACATAAACTAGATCAATAAGACCTAGTAAAATCCTCTCCCGCACATAGTGATAATGCACCTCAATGTGCTTTGTTCTAGCATGATAGACTGGGTTATTTGCCAAGTGTATACTACTCATGTTGTCACAATAAATGACAACTGGCCCATCTGTAGACTGATGCATATCATAAAGTAGCTTATGCAACCAAGCTACCTCACATGCAGCCATTGCTGCGCCCCTATACTCAGCCTCTGTGCTCGAGAAGGCAACTGTAGGATGTTTCTTGCTGCTCCAAGTTACTGCAGCACTCCCAAAAGAGAACACATATCCACTGGTAGATCGTCTATCAGAAATACTACCAGCCCAATCAGCATTAGTGTATCCATGCAACTGTATCTGAATCCCAGTCTCATAAAGTAGTCCATACTACAATGTGGACTTCACATACCTGAGTATGCGTCTAGCCACATCCAAATGCGGTTTCCTTGGAGCCTGCATAAACTGACTTCCCAATCCAACAGCATAGCTCAAATCTGGCCTGGTAATAGTCATATAAATCAAACTTCCTACTATGCGTCTGTACATAGTAGGGTCTTTGAGAAGCTCACCTACATCTTCGCTCAACTTCACATTCTGCTCCAAAGGAACTGAAATAGGCTTACAGCCTGTCATCCCATATTTGGACAGCATGTCCAATCCATACTGCCTTTGCAAGAGCCATATCCCACTTGGTGATCTAATCACCTCAATGCCCAAGAAATATCGTAGCTCTTCCAAATCCTTCATCTCAAACTTCTGCTTCAATAGCATTTTCACATGAAGGATATCTTCATCACTATCACCTATGATAATCAAATCATCAACATAAATGACAAGTAGCATAATACCTTTCTCTGTTTTTCTCACATAAAGTGAGAAATTTGCCTTGGAAATCTGCAAGCCAATAGTGACAAGATACTGTCCTATCTTGTTAGACCATGCTCTAGGTGCTTGCTTCAAGCCATACAAGGCTTTCTTCAACCTACAAACAAACTCAGGATGAACAGCATGCACATAACCTAGTGGCTGCTCCATATATACCTCTTCTTGCAAATCACCATGCAAGAAGGCATTCTTTATATCCATCTGATGTAAAGACCATTCCTTTGATGCAGCCATAGCAATGACTGCTTTTACGGTTGCCATCCTTGCAACTGGACTGAATGTTTCTTCATAATCAATGCCATATGTTTGTGCATACCCCTTGACTACTAATCTTGCCTTGTATCTGTTCACAGAACCATCTGCATTGTGCTTCACCTTATAAACCCACTTACAACCAATTGCATTCTTATCTTTAGGCAAAGGTACCAATTCCCATGTAGCATTTACTTCCAAGGCATCCATTTCTTCATCCATGACTTTCTCCCATTTTTCTTTTCCCATGGCTTGCTCAAAAGAAGTGGGTTTTGGTTCCTATATCACTTTGACCATATAGGCATAGTGAATGGCTGTAAATCCATCATATTTCAGCCTAACCATAGGATACCTAGCTCTGGTAGACCTGCACAAAGTAGGTTCACTCCCAGGTGCTCTCAAAACATCCCTGGTCTTCCTTACTCCAGGTGTAACAATAGAAGGAATACCCAACTCCTCATCAATGCTCTGTTCTGAGCCACTGGATTCACCATCCACATAAGAGTGACCTGCATTCACATCAAACATGGACTGATCTACCTTCTCTTTTCTTTTTCGTAATACCTGCATACCACTATCTGCATTGCTTTGAGAAGATTCTCCTGATCTCAATATGCCTGTCCATGGCGAAGAATGTGAACCACTGCTAGAGGACGCTCCAGGTCCACTAATATCTTATGACTGCTGCTGTAAATTCTGTGCAGCATTACCATTTTGTGCATCTACATTATCAATCACATTTACTAGTTTATACCAGCTACTCATCTCATAAAAAACAACATCTCTGCTCACTAAACTTACGAGTAGAAGGGTTATAGCATCTATACCCTTTTTGCTACAGAGAGTAACCAATAAAGATGCACTTCTCAGCTTTTGGATCCAACTTGGATCTCAACTCATCTGCCACATGAACATAGGCAATGCAACCAAAAATCTTCAAATGAGAAATATCTGGTTTCCTACCAGTATACCTCTCCTCTGGAGTCATCCCATGTATTGCTGCAGTGGGAGTCCTGTTCATTATGTAGACTGCTGTAGCAACTGCTTCAGCCCAGTAAAAATCTGGCAAGTCTTTTTCATTGAGCATGGCATGAGATACCTCTCCAATATGCATGTTTTTCCTTTCTGCAATTCCATTTTGTTGTGGAGTATGACTGCATGAATATTGCTGCTTTATGCCATGCTCTTGCAGGAACCTTGCAAACTCATTTGAGAGGTACTCTCCCCCTCCATCTAACCTTAGGTATTTTATTTGCAGGCCTGTTTCTTTTTCAACCATAGCTTTAAGAGTTTTGAAATGCCCAAAAACTTCACTTTTCTTTTTCATAAAATACACCCAAACTTTTCTGCTAT
Source organism: Lygodium microphyllum (assembly GCF_053477565.2). Classification (NCBI taxonomy): domain Eukaryota; kingdom Viridiplantae; phylum Streptophyta; class Polypodiopsida; order Schizaeales; family Lygodiaceae; genus Lygodium; species Lygodium microphyllum. The sequence goes on along the minus strand of NC_141144.1, from coordinate 16,699,424 downwards.
AGTCATCAATAAAGGTGACAAAATAATGACAGCCTCCAAGAGATGCAGCTTTAGTAGTCCACACATCAGAGTGGATTAATTCCAATGGCTTCTTACTTACTTGAACATGTCTAGGAAATGGTTTCCTTGCCTGTTTTCCAAACTGACAGGCTTCACATACCTTATGCATTTCTGCAACCTTGAATTTAGGTAATCCTGCAACAATATTTTGGGCCTGCATTGATTTAAGTCGCTGTACATTAACATGACCAATGCATTTATGCCAAATATCAATATCTGCAACTACACCGGTCCCATGTGCAAACATTGCTGCACTCAACTCAGACATGTCTGTATCAACGTAAACATTCTGCCCTTCTTCTTTTCTTTTGCTATCAAGCGACCTTTATTTTTCATATTCTCAACAAAGCATCCATGAGGATTAAATCTGACTTGCAAGCCCTGCTCAACCATTTGACCAACAGAAACCAGATTCTTGGTGATATTCGAGACATGAAATACATCGGACAGGTATTTCTTTTTCCCATCCTGTATAGACAAAGGAATTTTTCCAATCTGCACAATAGGATGTGCAGTATCATCACCAGTCTCCACAAATCCTGGTTTTTCCATTTTCCTTGCATCCTCCATCCATTCTACACGACCTGTCATGTGGTTTGATGCACCTGAGTCAACATACCATACATCGTTGCTTTCTTTTGCACTTGTCACATAATTGTTCATGTGCTGCACCATAAACAAATGCTCATTTCTGTCATCACCCTGTCTACTAGAAGATGCATAATTCCCTTGTTGCAATTTTCCATTCATGATGTCATTTTGCTTTTTATAGCAGTCTTTAGCCATATGACCTATTTTACCACAGTAGTAGCATTCAACATTACTGTTTGCATTTTGGCCTCTTTGCCATCCACCACGACCTCTTTGGCTCCCCCTACCTCTAGAGTTACCACGTCCTCCTCCATAGGACTAGTTTTCTTGAGTTTGCTGCATATTCTGATTTCTACCACGGCCTCTAGAGGCCTCCTCTACCTCTGCCTCTACCTCTTCCAGCATTTGAGTAGAAGACAGCTTTTTTTGAAGTTCCTCCTGAAGAAGATGCACCACCATTTCTCTGTTCCTCAGAAATTAGAAGAGCAATCAACTCCTCAAAATCAGGAAATCTTTCACAGACGGAAATGGATGTTCGGAACTATGCATAATCCTTTCCTAGACCATTCAAGGTCACAGAAACTAAATCATCATCTTCCATTGGAGACCCAATGGAAGCAAGTGCATCTGCAATCTTCTTCACCTTCATGTGGTAGTCATTGATGTTCATATTTTCTCTTTGCACATTGTGCAACTCTTGCTTGAGCTGCATTTTCCTGGCTTGCGTATTTGTACTATACATTTTTGACAAAGTATCCCATGCCTCCTTTGGCGTACTTGCATCTTGAATATGCACAATCATAGAGTCTGAAATGCTGATAGACAGCCAGTACATAACTTTCCTGGCTCTCTCATGCCATGCTTTAAATGCCTACATTTGCTGATGATTGGGAACATCAGGAAGAACTGGTTCTTCTTCATTTCCTGCAACAAATTCCCAATATCCTTTTTCCATAAGTGTAAACGCCCCGAACAACGTAGTATGCTTAACAATTATGATATTCGCTTGTTTACAAGATTTAATATAAAAGAGAATGAACACTTAAAGCTGAAAATGAAAATTACTCACAAAATTACAGCCATGAAAATGTAAAAGTAATGGAGACAAGATTGAGGGTTGAAGATGGGCAACCCCCCCCCCCCCCCCGAAGGAATGCATTTCTGCTCAACCCAAGTCCCTTAGGGAAGAGCTCAGTTACAATCAACCTGAGAGTGAGAAGAAGTAATGCTCACTCTCACAAGATCATGCAAAGATGTACAAACACACATGCATTATCTATTATGCAATGATAAGAACTGATTTCTTTACAGTATGAGAGAAGAAAAAGGGAAATTCAGCCTTTCTCCATCGTTGATCAGCAGTACATGGATAGGGCTTGCTTCTTGTAGCTAAAATGGAAGAAAAAGCTCAAGAAGGAGGCGTTGTGATGAATTTATAGGCTTGCTGTCCTGTAAACAACAGTGATAGAAGAGGGAATATGGAGGAATTTGATAATGAAGAAGTGGGGGATGATGATGGGGATGGATGGGGCCAGTTTCTGGCTATCTGTGGGTGCTGTACATGAGTTTACAGCAAAGAAAAATGATGATCAATGAAGAAAAACGAGCTCTTATTTATAGGAGAGGGGAGAGCTAGTACAAAAGGGGAAAGTGGAGTAGCACAAGACAAGTGTCCAGCCACATGTCATGAGATGTGACAAGTGGTGGGACACTTGGAAACTTGTGTGACAAGTGTCTTGACACTTGTCTCTTCTCTATGGCCTTCCTTTTTGGGTTGAATACTATCAAGAACAGAAACAACCAAATTTAATAAGCACAGTCAGAGTACAAAACTTACTATTTTTAGAATGACATCCCTATTTTTTAGGACTAGCATTTTTAGGCTAATTCGAGGCTCCTAAATTTTAGGGATCTCCTAAAATTTAGGGATCTCCTAAAATTTAGGGACCCCCCCAATATGGGTGTCATATGAAAGCTTTTTCCGTATACATCGCAAAAATGGTATCCGAATCTTCATGTGACTATCCTATGCAAAGAAATGTGCATTTCAAGCTTTCAGCCCACACATGCACATTATACAAGCATTTCATAATCATGCCATCTTGTTGATTGTAACTGTCTATTCTAGTGGATCTAGCCCACACTTCAAGGCATCAATCCTTTCTGTGTGCGAGTCTAACCCTGATATGCGTGAGTTCTAGTCACAGGCGACCAATCGGGTCATATAGGTGGAAGTGTGAACTATCTTTTCTTTAACCCACCATGTGGGTCCACCATAACCTGTGACCACTCATCAGTGGCCAGCTCCAATGCACTTTTCTTTATATCTAATTAGTGCAAAGGAAATAAATTTAATAAATCATTATATAGATAAATTAATGAAAAAGGATACAAATTCTGTTTCTATAGAGTTGTGACAATAAGGAAATTCGTCATTCTAAACTTCCATGCTTGGAAGTTGTTCTTGTCAAGCTTTTCAGTGACAATCTGTGAAAGAGAATCAGACGCCATTACAGAACACTGCAAAAAATTATGTCACTGCAAAGAACACAGTTTCAGCCTCACAAGGGCAAATCTGTAAAACTGACGAAAGTGGTATTTGACCACACAGTCACTTCCTAGTGACGATTTTGCATCAACAGGCAACAAGGATGATTCTGTAACTCCCAATGTCTCTGTGCACAGGCATACGATGCAATTTCTACAGTAACTTTTCACCAACCTGTAGAACAGTAGTCGCACAGCATAAAACTGGGCCTTTTTCTGAGTGCGTGCAGAAAACTTTCGCCTCCAAAACAGGCCCCGAAATGGCCTCAAATTAAAAAAAAAGAGCAACCAAGGGCTAAAGCCCCTCCCGCAGCATATATTGCCCACTTGCTACACCGCGAAGGGCGTCTCAATCTGAGACAATGCACTCTTGCACTTTCTGACTGTGCTACCTGCAGAGACTTGCTCCTAAAACAGAAAAATGAAAGCAACACTAGTCCTCTTACCAGAACACTGCGAACTTGGCTTGCTTTCTTGAGCTCCTTACCATGAACAAGGCTCTGATACCATGTCAAGATTGTGGGAGAGAAGGAAGGAGTCTCACTTGTAGCTTTCTTGCTTGCACAATGGGGGAATACACACAAAGGTGGAGGCTAAAAACAGTTTTCCTCTTCTTAGTTGTGTAACCCAAAAAGAACTCAAGTACATAGAAATAGGAGAACCCTATATATGGGTCTCAAACCAAACTCAACTAACTAAGGTGGCATACTAACTGAGCCACAAACTAGAGTAGATAAGGATAGCTGTCATCTAGCTATTATTCATGGGCGGTGTACCAACCGCATCTGCAAACTGACAAGTCGGTGACATAAATGCACAACGGTCACCCTGGCATATCACGAGTGGAGCTCGATATCTCAACAATCATGCCCCAATTAACCACCCTTTGCCTCTATAGACTACACACTGTTTTAGAATAGTTTTGTACTTACTCAAATCTCATGCATGTGCATTCTACAAAGGCTGAAAGTACTCATCATAAGCTCCGTTTTGACATGTGGTATGCCCTATTTGGAGCAGCCTATCAAAAGTTATGACATGTTTACTTCAACACACCGGTCTTGGACTGCATGCTATTCCTAGTCTCTACCCACCCAATTTTCATTGTCAAAGGGCTTAGAGTAGTACTCTGCAACCCTCCCTTAGCCCACCCCTCACTCCCCTCTATTTCTCCTTGTTTTTTAGGGAAAAAACCTTCTGAGTGGGGATGGATTGTAACAAGCGGGATACACACCAACTAGGGTTTAGACACCCAATCACACTAGCCGGGGTATATAAGGTGTAAGAGCCCCAAATTAGGGCAACCAGTTATTATCAAGATCATACTCTTCACCTTCATCTCCAACTTCCATGGCTTCCTCCTTCCTTCTCTCCTCTTTTCTCTCTTTCTCTCTCTTCTTCTAGTCTTCTTCCTTCTTCTTCTTGCCCTCTTTCTCTCTCCTCAACTCTTCTCCTCTCTCCTCTTAGCTTCTTTCATTACAAAATGGCATAAAAATGATCACTTAAGTTGTGCAGCATGCCTTAGACAATGCAGCGCATGAATGGGCCAAATGATAGTGTTCTCCACACTGTTTGCCTAGCACTACCACTTTAGCCTTCCCCTCTTACATACAAGTATCTACAACATGGGACTTCACTAGGATTGACCAAAAATTTATCATCACCAAAATTTGTCAAAATACTTAGAATGATCTACAAATCATTTGCAAACACTATCTAAACATATGTTAGAAAAAATTTCAATATGACTTTATTAGGGTATATCACATTTTTCCCTTCTTCCAAAAACTCTATCCTTAGAGTTGAAATGATGGATATTCTTGTTGCAAACTATCTAGATGAACCGAAGTTGCATCCTCTATAAGATATGTATCCCATTTCACCAATACCTCCACAGTATCTCTACCTCTAAGATGTCTAACTTTATGATCTAATACTAATTTTGGTTCAATCTTCAATGATCCATCTTCTTATAATCTAAACTTGTCCTACAAAAGATGATCCAAATTAGAAACATACTTTTTCAATAGACTCGTATGAAAAACATGATGAACCTTGACATGAGATGGCAATTTGAGTTTATATACAAGTGAGACAATCTTCTTTAGAATTTTGAATGGGCTTGCAAAACATGGAGATAGCCTTGTATCTTTCCAAAGAAACAAGTTAGTTTGATGAGGTTCAACTCTCCAGAAAACCATATCACTCTCACTAAACTTTAGTGGTCTCCTTTTCTTATCCTCTTTAATGTGTTTCTTCGTTGTTTTTAATTCCTCATCCATTGTTTCAAGTAATTGTCTTGAAATTTCTACTTCATTTGAAGCATTGGGAAATTTAACAGGAGTTACATAGTTATAACCATACATTAAATGGAGTCACCTTAATGGATGCATGCCATAAACTAATATATGCACATTCAATTAAGGCCAAACAGTCAGTCCAGTAGTTTTTTTTTCATTTACATACATTCTAAGCATATATTCTAAAACTCAATTCACTCTCTGTGTCTCTCTATCAGTCTGTAGATTTAATGTAGTACTCATCATTAATTCAGTTCCAATGGCTTTAGATGTGGCTTTCCAAAATATAGATATAAATTTTGAATCTCTATGAGACACATTACTTCTGGGTATACCATGCAAACAAAATATTTCTTTCACAAACAATTTAGCTACATTCAAAGCTTGTTGATCTTTTTTGTAGGGAAGAAATGTGTTATTTTTGTGAGTCTATTCACTATCACAAAGATAGTGTCATATCATCTCCTAGCAATAGGTAGCTTAGTGATAAAATCCATAGATATGGATTCCTACTTTTGGTCAGGTATATCCAATGATTGCATTTCACCAAGCATACATTGTTGTTCAATTTTTACTCATTGGCACTCCACACATTCCTTCACATATGATTTAATGTCCTTCTTCATCCCTAGACAAAAGAATGAGTTCTTGACTTTGTTGTAAGTCTTTGAAAATCCAAGATGAGTAGAGAAAGGTAAATTGTGGCATTCCTTAAGATTTTCTTTCTTGAATTTTGAAGCAATAGGAATACACAAACAATTCAACTAATAAAGATTTCCCTTAAGCATATGAAACTTCCCATCATACATTCCTCCCAAATTTTTAATTAAGAATAACACAATTTTAGAGTACATAGGATCATCCTATACTTCAAGTTGCACATCTTCAATCAAGTCAGCCCATATAATAGATAAACTATTACACATAGGTCTATGACTTAAAGCATCAGCAACTTTAATTTCCCTTCTAGGTACATGTTTAATATCAAAGTCATATGCACATAGCAACTACAACCATATTTTTTATCGATTATTTAACAAAGCTTGAGTGAAAATATATTTTAGACTTTGATGATTAGTTCTCAATTTAGATTTTATACCAAGTAACAAATGTCTCCAAAGTTTTAAAGCATGAACTACAACAACAAGTTCCAAGTCATGTACAAGATAGTTCATCTCATGTCTCCTTAATTTTCAAGATTCATAAGTCACTACTCTCCCCGCTTGTGTCAACACACATCCTAATTGCTCCCCACTAGTATCATAAGATAGTATAAAAGGTTTTCCCATCTAATGAAATTTTAATGTGTAATTTTTAGCCACTTTTCCTTTCAGTGTTTCAAAGGCTTCCTCACATGCATATGACTAAAAAAAGTTTTAGTTTTCTTAGTCAGTTCATTCAAAGCACTAGCTATCTTAGAAAAATCTCGAATATGGGTTCTCTCGTATTAAGCTCCTAAGAAGCTTCTCACATCTCTTACACATTTGGGTACATACCAATCAATAATAGTTTTTACCTTCTCTGGATCTGTATAGATTCCCTATTTAGAAATAACTCTTCCTAGATAAACAATCTTATCTTTTGCGAATAAACATTTACTCAGTTTAGCATAAAGTTTATGTTCCCTGAAAATTTCAAGAGTTTTTCTAAGATGTATCTCATGTTCCTAATGATCTTTAGAATATACAAATATATCATCCAAGAATGCAAGAATAAATTCATCAAGATGCAAATGAAAAATGTTATTTATCAAACACATGAATGTAAATGGTGCATTAGATAATCCAATGTAATGAAGGAGACCTAACTGTCCTAACTAAGGGGAAAGAGAGAGAGAAGGACTCCAGAAGAAGAGGGAGAGGAGAGAGAAAGGCAAGAAAAAGAGAGAGAAAGAGGGAGAGAGGAAGAAGAAGAAGAGGAAGCCATGGAAGCTTGAGAAGGTGAAAAGAGAGTTTCTTGATAATTTCTGTCCTCCCTCAAAATACCCTTTTACACCTTATATACCATCAGTGTGACTGGTATGTTCCCATGCCATATTCCCGTGATCCCCATTCATAACAAACCATCCTGTCTCATAAAGTTTTTGTCCTCAAAAACAAGGGATGTAGTCATGGACTGTAAGGGTGTGCTGTAGGAAATCAGCCACCCATAACTTTGTGTGGGAAACTCCGAATGGGACAATTGAGGTGCCCTTACGGAGCCCATGAGATGTACTTTCAGCCCATGTGGGTGAGGTGGGGCTGCAATCAGGTTAGGACCAAAATTGGTACAAAATAAAGGGCTGTCCAGGAATTTCTAGTGTGCAGTCCCAGGTGGTATGGCTGGAGAAAAACGGCCATAACTTCCACTAAGGAACTCCGATCGAGGCAAGTAAGGTGTCGGCACGGAGCCCTCAAGGTGTACTTTCAGCCCATGAATGGAGGACGGGGCTGAGAATGGACCAGGACCAAATCTGGTACAAAACAGGTGGCTGTCCAGATGCAGACTGCAGCCCAAAACAGGAGTCATGGAGAAGTGCCAGCCAACACAGCCTCCTTGAGGTGTGGAAATTCATCCAATATAGATGCTGGGCGCCAAGAGGCTTCCTCTATTGGCAGGCCTTGCCATTTGATCAGGTATTCATGTATGGAACGGGTGCGGAGTTACTTTACACGTTGCCCAATGACCGCTTCCGGAATGTACTGAATAAGGCCCTCCTCATCTATGGGTGGGAGCTCCTCTACATGATCTTTGGGAGTGCCAATGAAAGGTTTCAATTGGCTCACGTGGAAGACATCATGGATCTTAGTGGTGGGAGGGTGTTGGAGACGGTAAGCCAAGTCCCCGACCTTCTTAATGATCTTGTAGCGCCCATAGTAACGGTGTGCCAACTTGTTGCAAGAGCCGTCCTTTAGCGTGGCGTAGCGGGACTTGGGGACCTTGAGGAGTACCATTTCACCCTCTTGAAAGTCAAGGGGTCTTCTTTTTGCATCAGCATGGAGCTTCATGTGCTCTTGAGCCCTTTTGAGGTTTACCTTGCATTGTTGAAGTAGAGCTTGCATGCGGTCCAACTCTTCTTTTCCCAGGGGGTTGAGCTTGTCATTGAAGATCACGGTAGGAAGGGGCACCCGATAACCATACAATGCTTCGAAGGGAGAGACTCCAATGCTTGAATGAGTGGATTTGTTATAAGAAAATTCAGCCAAGTACAGCCATACGTCCCAAGAATTCTGCACATCATGACAAAAATGTCGCAAATAAGTTTCAAGCCACTTATTGACTCTTTCGGTCTGCCCATCCGTTTGGGGATGATAGGCTGTGGACAGAGCCAATTTGGTCCCCATGGAGCTGAAAATGGTCTGCCAAAACTAACTCATAAATTTGGTGTCCCGGTCATGTACTATGACTTGGGGCAAGCCACGCAACTTAAAAACATGCTCCATAAACTGAGTGGCAACTTGGGATGCTGTAAACTGGGATTTTATAGGGATGAAATGGGCTGCTTTAGTGAGTCGGTCAACTATCACGTATATGCTATCCCAACCCTTCTTGGTTGTAGGTAAACCCGTGATGAAATCCATGGTAATGTGGGTCCATCTTCCTTTGAGAATAGGTAAAGGCTACAACAAGCCACCCGGTTTAAGAGAGCTATCTTTATTTTGTTGGCAAGGCACACATCTAGACATGAAGTCTTTTACATCCCGCCATAGGCCTTTCCAATGGAAGCTTTTTGAAACTTGATCATATGTTTTGAAGACCCCTAAGTGGCCAACAATTGGTGAAGAATGCATCTCTTCAAGGATCCTTTGGGTGAAGGGAGAGGCATGGGGAATCACAATACGGCCATGGATCCAAATGAGGCCATTATGGAGCTAATATTGGGAATTGTCATCCATGACACCTTGCTGTAATTTCTGGAAAAGAGGGCTGAATTCAGCATCAAGCAAGTATGCCTCATGGAGCTCTTCAATCCAATCATGGTGGAGTTCAGTGATGGATGAAACCTTGCATGCCCATATGTGAGAGAGTGCATCAGCCACTACATTGTCCTTGCCACAGGTGTGGGTAATCTCAAAGTCATAGTTTTGTAGTGTCGCCACCCATCTACGTTGTTTGGGAGTGAGGTTGGGCTGAGTCAAGAAATATTTGAGCACACGGTGGTCACTTTTCACCTTAAATCTGCTGCCGTACAAGTAGTGATGCCACTTTTTGATAGCATGAATGACTGCCAACATCTCCTGATCATAGACATGCAACTCTCTCTCTTTATCATCCAATTTTCGGCTCTCAAATGCTATTACCCCGTGTTCCTGCAGCGAAACTGCACCAATACCCCGTCCACTAGCATCACACTGGATGGTAAAATCCTTTGAAAAGTCGGGGCATACGAGGATGGGGGCTGAAGTGAGCAAGTCTTTCAGTTGTTGTTGAAAACTGCGGGCATCAAATTCATCCCATAGGAAAGCCTCTTTTTTCAGCTTGTCTATTAACGGGGCTGCAATTGTGGCATAATGGTGAATAAATCTCCTATAAAAGGAGGAGAGACCAAGAAAAGCACGCAAGGAGGTAGTGGTAGTGGGGGTGGGCCACTCCCGGACACATTGCACTTTTTAGGATCAGCTTGGATGCCTTTTTCACTAGCGATGTGTCCTAAGTACTCGACCTCTGTTTGCATAAAGACACACTTTCTTTCTTTGGCAAAGAGGCGGTGCTCTCTTAGTACATCAAAAATTTGCCTGACATGCTTCAAGTGCTCATGCATTGACTTGCTGTAAATGAGTATATCATCAAAGAATACCAACACAAACTGGAAAAGCCATGGCTGCAATATCTTGTTCATTAAGCTCTGAAATATGGCGGGTGCATTTGTGAGCCCAAATGGCATGACAAGGAAATGGTACAAGCCACAATCAGTCCGAAAGGCTATTTTGACTTCATCACCCACCCTCATTCTGATTTGGTGGCAACTGGATCGCAAATCAATCTTAGTGAAGTAGCGTGCTCCCTTGAGTTCATCAAGCAAGTCATCGATTCGAGGGATGGGGTATCTATTTTTGACGGTGATCTTATTGATATCACGTTAGTCAATGCACAACCGGAAAGATCCGTCCTTCTTCTTAACCAATAGAACCAAGGAGGCATAAGGGGAAGAGCTAGGCTCTATAAATCCCATCTCAGTGAGCTCCTTGACTTGCTTTGCTACTTTCTCTCTCTCACATTTAGAGAGTCTATATGGGGGTTTATTGATGGGCTTGGCATGGGGCTCCAAGTCAATCGGGTGATCCACCAATCTTTGAGGGGGAAGGGTAGTGGGGGGTTGAAATAGGTCCTCATATTCAGCCAAAAGTGCTTTTAGTGCTGCATTTTGCTTCCCCAAGGTGTGTTGGTCATCATTATCCTTATGCAAATGCAAGACAAAGATTTGGGAGCGTTTCTTGAATTCCTTTTTGAGTTGTCTTGCTGTTATAAGCTGAAAATCTGCATTTTCTTTGATTCCCTCCAAGTGTACAAGCTGCCCATGCATTACAAACTCCATATACAGCTGAGAGAAGTCTATAGAGATTTTTCCCAACTGCTGAAGCCAATCACATCCCAATACAACATCCACGGGGCCCATATCAAGGGTAATTAAGTCCACCTTTGCTATGTAATTTTCAGCCAGCATAAGAGACACTTGTGTGCATACATGGGAGCTCACTTCCTCATTTCCATTGGCCACTTGGACCCGAAGAGGTTGCTGTAATTCAGTGGGAACACATGTCAAACGGCCAAGAGTTGATTTATTCACAAAGCTATGTGTGCTGCCACTATCTATGAGGATGTATACACTATTGCCATCAATGTTACCATGCATCCGTAAGGTGTTTAGACTCCTAGAGCCGGTCCATGCATCCATCGAGATTGAGCAGGATGATATAGCGGTGAATGAGGGGTGCCAAGGGTCATTCCCAAGCATGTCATCAATGGGGCAGCCGCCGGGGTCAAAAGGGAACCTGTTCGGTGAGTCATAAAACTAATCGGGATCAATATCCTCCTCATATTCAGCATTTTCAGCAAGTGTCATTATTTGAGAGTTGTCATGCATGTCCTCTTCCAGCTTGTCACTATCTTCCAGCACATACATGCTATTAAACTTGACAGTGGCGTTCTTAAAGGGGCATTTGGATGCATGATCAGTCGTGTACTTATCCCCGCATTTAAAACACAAGCCTTTGGCTTTTCTATCCTTGACAACTTTAGGAGGAATGAATTTTTGACCGTTGGGACCAAAGCCATTTCTAGCCTTATTTTCAACATACTTTGAGTCACTTTTGGAGGGTGGTGCTGTCCCAAAACTGCCATATTTTCTTTCAGCATTAAAAGTGGGATAAGTAGGAATTTTGGGACTGCCATTCCCTGCATTGTTGCTGCGATAATTATTAGCATATGGGGGTTGCCTGATAGGGTATCTTTGCTGTCCTGCAATGGGTTGCGTGCTCTCATTGCGGCGGTACTTTCGACCATAGCGTTCGGCCAATTCTATGGTTGCAAACAGGATGGCTGGCTTTTGAGCCATTACATTAGCTAAGAGATGCGCATCCAGCCATAAATGTATTTATGCAATTTGGCCTCATCACTAACTACCTCAACATACATGGATAGGTTCATAAATTCGTTGGTGTACTCCCTCACGGTGAGATTTCGCTAATCAAACTGATACCATTGCCTAGCCAAGCGTTATTTTTCCACCGGGGAGACAAAAACTTGGATCATATGCATCTTGAACTCTTCCCAATCACGAAACTGCTAGTTTTCTCGTTGAACAAATCTCCACCATGTGTGGGCAAAACCTTCTAAGTGAAGGGAGGCAAAAATGATCTTTGCTTCATTGGTACGGGGTAGATGAGAAAATAGGCTTTCAATTTAGAGGTCCATTCCTCTAGTTCAGCTGGGGATGAGGATTGCCCATTGAATTTTGTAAACACAATCTTATCACACAGCTCATTTGGGCCTGGCTGCCCATGAATGCCATGTGCTACATGCTGCCCGTACATGCCTTGCTATCCAAAATTCCCATGGGGGCCATGCTGCCCATGCATTACATGAGGACTAAATTGCCCATTAGGACCTTGCTGTCCAAAATGTCCATGCTGCCCATCACCATATACATGCTGCCCATTGCCATATGCATGCTGCCCATTGCCACATGCATGTTGCCCATTGCCATGTGCATGCTGCCCATTGCCATATGCATGCTGCCCATGCACTCCGTGCATTCCATGCTGCCCAAGATTTGCATTGGAGCCATTCCCTTGAGTGTGCAAGTAGCTTCCGTTAACGGGGGAGTTGGGGTGCCAATGATGGGCTGGAAGGATTTGTAACGGGGGAGGGAAGGAGGGGCTCATCATGTCGAGTGGAGGGCTCACCCGTCTCATAAGTGAGTGCTATGGGGAATGCCATGGGTACCACCAAGAACTTGTGGGTTGTGCCCGGTCTCCAAGGGGGGAGGGCGGTTAGCCTCACGGGGAGGGACATACTCCTTGGGTCGATCCAAGAGGGGGGACAATGGCGGGGATGAGAGTGCCCATGCGCTCTATGAGTAATTCCATCTTCGCCATCATCTCAGAATAACTATGATCTTGGTAGGTTTCCATCTCCCTGTGGCGTTGCTCCATCTCTCGATATCGTTCAGCATGACGGGTCTCATGTTGGCATAAGGTTTGGTTGAGCAGAGACAAGCGATCTATCTCGGGGACACCTTCTTCAAACATGTCTTCACGATCCTCCTGGGCTGAGCTAGGATCGTTCATTGAGGCACGGGAGTCCCTTATTTCACGCTCAAATTCCTCCTGGGCCTTTGCTTTACCCTTGTGGCCTGCCATCCCAAGTGCAGTCCACCAAACCCCTTATTACAGAAATGACGATAACTTGAGCTAGGGAACTCCGATTACCAAACTTTCTGATTCAAATCATCTAGGGCCTCAATGGTGGCTCTCAATGCCCCGTAAAGCCATACATCCTTTGCATCCATAGCTCATTGCTGAGACCAATTCCACAACTACATACCCTGCCCTTCTTGCATTGCATCCACCATACATTACCAAGTGGTTCATGACATTACCAATGCATGTAGGGGTTTGTAGGCTCAAGTGATCAAGGTTCGGGCTATTCCATCAAATGTACCTGCATCTGCAATAATTCTTTGGGCTCTGAATCACCGGGAGGTGGGCAAAGTTCCCCCTGGGCCGGGTTGTGCACCCCTTCAGGGTCTTTGATGGCAAGGGGGGGTCACCCCTCTTTTGTCTTGCCACCTCACTTGGCATCGGGCTTTTCCTCACCCAGAATATACATGGCAGACATTTATTAATTAAACAACCAGCATGAGATGCATTTCAGGATTCAAAATTTTGGGCTTTTCATAAAGTGCATGGAATTGGAATGGGGAATAGGGATAGAGAGCTTACCGGCAGTGACTCACTGCCTACTCACCCTTATACAATGGATTTTTTTTAAATCACTTCTTGGCTCAGCCAATTCACAAGAAGCCAAACGGGTTATGGGTAAGCAAAGTATAATCACAATGAAGCTTCAGCATGAATAAAATCCATTTTAGCAGTATAAGATCAAAGGGAAATGACTGGGACTAATACTCAGCATGCATTCAAGGTCTGGGCCTCCTATTATCTACTTGGACTCATACATTCTCTCAAACAAATGGATGGGATTCAACAAAAGGCTTAAACGGAGAGAATGAGAGCCAAGAATCGGTTACCTTGAGTCTTTTGGAGAAGAAGGCAGCCACTAATGCCACCTCAGTCCTTCATGAGAGCTCCATTTGATCCCAAATGCTCCATGGCTCCAAAATGGGTGTGCTCCGTCAAGAGAGGGTGAAGTCAAGCTTGGGGCAGGATGGTTCAGGACCTTCCCATGAAGAGTTCTTACTGAAATTGAAGTCCTACTCCATAGCCAGGCTGCCCACAAGTGCATGCCTTCAAATCTTGCTTGTAATCTTCTTCTCGTTCTTCTTGATGGTTGAAATCTTGAGCTATGTTGAAGAGGGACTCCCGGGGACCAAGGAGAGACTAAAATCTTCAAGATTTCTGAGCTTGATGCCAAGGTTCCATGGCTACCATGGACTGCACCAGACCAGGGTTTCTTGAGTGCAAAAGGGGAGTCGAAGGGCTGAGGAAGATACCTTTGATGTTGCCCAAGAAAGTTGCCAAGGGCCAGGAGTGACGCCAGGAAGGAGGGGAGGGCTGGGAGAGCTGTCCTGTAGGCTAGGAAGCAGCCCGGTTTTTGCGCCACAAATTTCGGGCTGCTCCTAGGGGGCCACAAGCAGGGAAAGCCAAGGTTGCTGCTACTCAATGTGCTGCTCCAACTGAGAGGAAGACCTTGGGACAAGCCAATCTTGCTGATGAGGAAGAGGAGGGGGAGCAAGATTTCTGAGTTTCTTGGGCTGGAGCTTCCATGGTAGCTTGGGGAAAAGAGGAGAGAGAATGTCTTCTTGAAAAGTAACTGAGTTTTTGGCCTTTTCTAATTGTGCTACCCTCCTTTTTGCCCAAAACCCTAAAAAACTTGCATGAAAATTAGTGACGACCTGTCAAATTTGTCTGCCCGCCTCCAGATTTGTCCATGGTTCTTGGGAAAGCTCCAAGAAAGGCTGCCACAGTCTTCAAGAGGGCTGACAGCCTGCCTGAGTACTCTTGTGTACCTGTGAAAGAGATGTAGCTAGAGCTTTCTAACTGTGGGAAACTGTGAGAGCCCTAAATCTATGGGAAAAGAGAAGGATCAAGGACAAAGCTCTGATACCACTTGTAATGAAGGAGACCTAACTGTCCTAACTAAGGGGAAAGAGAGAGAGGACTGCAGAAGAAGAGGGAGAGGAGAGAGAAAGGCAAGAAGAAGAGAGAGAAAGAGGGAGAGAGGAAGAAGAAGAAGAGGAAGCCATGGAAGCTTGAGAAGGTGAAAAGAGAGTTTCTTGATAATTTCTGTCCTCCCTCAAAATACCCCTTTACACCTTATATACCATCAGTGTGATTGGTATGTTCCCATGCCATATTACCGTGATCCCCGTTCATTACATCCAAAAGTTAGAACTATGAATTCATAGTGATTATACTTAGTCCGAAAAGTAATCTTTGGAATATCCTCAAGCTTTATATGGATTTGGTGGTAGCTTGATCGTAAGTGTGTTTTTGAAAACACCTTTGCACCACTCAATCGGCTCAATAAATCATCAATGTGTGGAAGAGGATATTTGTTCTTTATGGTTTTCTTATTAAGACCTTTATAATCAATACAAAGTCTATATGTCCCATCATTCTTCTTTTGGAACAATATAGAAGCATCCCAAGGAGATACACTAGGTTTGATAAATCCATGTTTCAAGATATCATCAAGTCACAATTTAAGATCATTCAACTCTTCTATATTGAACCAATAAGGTGCTCTAGAGTAGGTTTTTATTCCTGAATACAACTCTATAAAATGATCAACTGATCTAAGAGGAGGCATACCTAGCAAATCATCAGGAAAAATGACATTATATTCATCTAACAATGTATCTATGTACTAAAGATTCCTCTATGTCTCCTCTAGCTTCAACTCTCTAGCAAAGATTAAAAAGGTCTCATATCCTTGTTTAATTCCCCTCAAATGTTTTGCGTTTGGAATGATTAAAGATTTGTAATTTCTTTCCCTTCCCTAAATTTAATGAGATTTGTTATCTTTTTCTTTAAAAGTTAAATATCTCTCTTCACAACCAATCAAGGCACGATTTTCTATTAGCCAATCCATTCCAATTATCACATCTCTTTTCCCCATGTCAAGTACATAAAAATCTCCCTTATGTGTTTCATTGTTTAACACAAAGGTTAAGTTTTAATCAAGCCCTTAGTAAAATGTTTACCCCCTTTAGCCAATTCCAGTGGTCTCTTTATTGTTTTATCAAACTTTAGGTTCTATTCTTTAAGAAGTATAAGAGACACAAATAAATCTATACTTCGAGAATAAATAAGAAAGTTTACCAATTTCACCACAAATTTTTATAACAGAATCTTTAAGGTACCGAGTAGAAGAAATCATGCATCTAATGGGAGAGATTAGACACTTATCTTCTTCATCCTCTCGACTCAATTATCACGTTCATCTCAGTATTTTTGTCTTGCAATGGAGTGTTCACCACCTTATCTGGACATTCGAAAGTACGATCGCCTTGCATCGACTCACAACAATAATACAATTCTAATCTTCTTGCTCATTCAAGGAATTCTAGATTTTGCTACCATTAAAGAGGTTGTCTTTTCTTGTGATTGTTGTTGTTGAAGATATTCTAATTCTAGACTAGTGCTTTTTGAGAACCTTGTATATGCCCTCTTAGTGTAGTATTTTGGGTTCTATTACTTTTAAAACTCTATCTTGGTTTATTCCTTGAGGTAATAGAATAGGAACATTGTGAATGATTACCTATAGAAATAATACATGGACGTTAGAGAGATTTGTTACTTTTCTTTTGTTGTATTTCTACATATTTTCATAATTATTTGCCTTCAACAACATCAAGAAAATTAGTACATCCTGATCCCTTGACCTGATATCTCAAGTCATCCTTCAATGAACTTGCTTTTCACGGCATCTCCAATCACTTCAAGAGCATACTTATGAAGGCATAAGAATTTTTATTTATAGTCATCAACAAAAAGATCATGCTTATCCTCTCCAAATTGCTTGAAACTATAAAATCCCATCTTCTTTTCCACATTGTAATGAGGAGAATAATACCTATTCTTTGCCTGGGTAAGAAATTTCTCCTATGTGATAGAACCAACTTGAGTCCTAGTTTGCATATAGGTCTTGCACCATAGTTTTTCCACATTGCGTAGTTGCAGAATCGTAATCTGGACTTTATATTCTTCGAAAAATTTGTGTAGTGCAAAAAAATCTTCAAACTCTTCAAGCCATGCTTTCACATCTTCTCCTATCTTCATTTCACCACCAAACTCGTTCAATTTCACCTTCTTGAATACCTACTTAATAACAAATTCTCCAGCGTCATCTTCAAAAGATATTTCTCTTCTCTTTGTTTACTATTGTGATTGAGGTTGTTGAGGTAGCTCTCCAATCGATCGAGGTTGTTGAGGCGGCTCTCTAGTTGATTTGCCCATGCCAGTTGTATTCGCTTCACATCTTAGATCCGCAATGATCTCTAGTGACTTTGCAGCATCTTTACCGACTTCTTCTTTTCTCAAGTTAGCAAGAAGATGTTGAATGAGTTCTTCCTAATTCTTGACTCTTTACTCCAAGCTTTTCATCTTCACGAATCAAAACTGCTCTAATACCACTTGCAACATGACTAGTCATAATTTGATAAAAATTAACACAATTTTTTTATAGAGGGATGCTAGTAAAAAGACAAAATGATAAATCTATATTAGAGTTTGAAGGAAACAGAGGAGTAGTAGATATCACAATCAGAAATTACACTATGATGCAGAGCTAGAATCTCTCGATCACCCCCGAGCTAACTTCATGTACATGAAAGAATCACAATCTCACTGTCATTTACACTCTCGCTCATAATCTCAATCGCAATTGCAATCATATTCATAGTCTCAATCTCAGATTTTTAAAAGAAAAAGATTATGAAGATAACTATTTGTTTGGCTTTTTTGCCAAAAAGTCTTCACGTATCCAGAATAGGCTTTTCTAAGAATTGCATGTTTCCTAAGAAAAGAGTGTGCCAAAATTGAGACAATCCTCCTAAATCATCAATCGCATCATGTGACCTACCAAAAATGAAAAGATAGCACAAAAATCAATATTCATTTTTTTAGTATTAAAATTTTTTATTTTTTATTTTTGAAGACTCATATCTCCAAAATGATGAAGAATTAGACTGAGCTTGTGAGACGACAAAATATTCTCATCGATCTCTTCGAACCCATGAGAATATATTTGACCAAATTCTGCTCAGTTACAAATCAACTTCCAAAATAGGTCTTATACCTAAAAGTTTGAAAAAAAAATTACCAAAAATTTACCATCACCAAAATTGATCAAAACACTTAAAATGACCTAAAAATCATTTCCAAACACTATCTACACACATGCCAAAAAAAAAATTCAATATGACTTTAGTAGGGTATATCACAAAAGATGTCACCTTTGTGCACCCCACCCACCTCATTCCATCCTTCTTCAAAATTGGAATTAGGAAATTCCTCAATTATATCCTTACAAATGAATATGGAGGGACATTGATACATATTGGTGGTTTTGAATATATAAGCAAAAACATGGATTGATACAAACCATGAAAGACTCACTGATCTTAAAGCTCCCCCAAATTTCAACTAGCTATGAATATAATGTATGATCTTTAATTTTAATCTCTAAACTGTCCACTCATCTGGATGGACCATTCCAAAGAATTGAAAGATTAACAAGGAAGTAATTCAAGAGAACCATATGAATCATCTGATGTAAGAAATATCTCGGGAAAGTTACTATATGTATATCCTCTACATCACATGTGTTCAAGGCCTATTTATAAATATCCTTATCTGTGAATTTTTCCTAAATATAACATAACCCTTTTCTATTAAATCTGTAAATAACCCCTTTGTATTACACCCTTTTGTATGTAAAAAAAATGTATAAAAATAGCATTTTAAAAATACCTTATTTTGAACCCACATGATGCACACATATATTCATTAGTAACTTACCCAAGAGTACTATATACATGAACTGATAGAAGAAAATCTTGTGGTGTAAAAGATATTGTGATGATTTTCCAATCATCATTGTCTCATCCACATCCATATGTAGAGCTTTGTATGTCTTAGACAAGCTTCTCAAAGGCTGATCCTCAATAAAATTCAAAGGAAAAATGTCTGGAAAGAGAGAAGAAGTAAAGACTTCAAAAACATACAATAAGCTAAGAACATAAAAGTAGTGACTTACAATTTGAGGGAAAGAATTATCGAGTAGTTGTAGGAGGTAGCTTCAAGTCCTTCGCATCATACAAATGTCTAACTGATGCAACAAGACCACTATCTCGAGCCTCCTGAAACCCAAGCACTCTACACTTCCAATGATTTTGTAGTACACCATGATGACGAACTGAATAAAGTCGTATTGTTGAAGGCTACATGTAGACCCATAAATCCTTCTTAAATAATGCTCCTTTTCATTTTCCAAGTTCATCCTTTGTATTGTGCACATAGGTAGAAAATATGGAATCACGAGGTCACCTTTGCTTATTTGTAGATGCCATTAACAAGGATTTGAGAAGAATACTACTTAGAAGGAGAGGAATAGAAGTAAGGAGGATTATGAAGCTATATGTGTGTCAGCATCAAAAGATCAGAAGTTTTGTGAAATGGAAGAAAAATAATGACCATGGAAGAAAGAGAGAAGTTGGGTGCTCAGTGACTAGGGCTAAGAGAAGCTAGGGGCTATGTGGTTATGCCTATAGTTAGAAGAAAGAGAGAAGCTAGTTGCTATGTGGCTATGGTTAGGAGGAGCTAGGGATTGTGTGGCTATGTTTATGTGAGGGTAGAAAGATGAGAAGGTGTATGGAATGGAGGTAAGAGAATAACCATGGAAGAAAAAGAGAAGATGGATATTGTGTGGCTATGGTTGAGAGAAGTCAGGGTCTATGTAGCTACAGTTGAGAGAAGTTGAGAACATAGAAAGTTGAGAAGATTTGTGAAATGGAGGTAAGAGAATGACCAAACTAGAAGAGTGGCTTGTAGAAAGACATTAAAAAAATTTCCTATTATACATGACACAAAAAGAGATTTTGGAGGGGAAAGCCATTTTTGGAGGGAGAAATTTTCAAATTTTGAGTTACTTTTTTGGACATTTAGTGAGACCTGCCTAACGTGGGTCGTAAAAGTAGGGGGAGGGGGTGTAAAAGAGGACATAGATAGAAAAGCCTATAAGTGGTAGGGAAAAGGGGAAAAAAAGAGTGGATAAAATGTGCACACCACTTCCTCTCCCATTGGTCCACCTCAAATCTCTTGTCATTAGGAGAGTTATTAACTCTTAAGCTAAAGGGTCATTTTTGAGTCCATGTTCCCCCTAATGGACAACGTTAGAGTTTTGGTTGAAGGATAAACTCTCAATAATGCTTAGTGTAAGGTCAATGTCTCTATACATCAGTATGAATTAACCTAGAAAATGAGGACGACCGAAATATCCCTACTATGTATCTATTCAAGTTCAATGGTTGCAAGGTAAGTAAAATATGTATCTAAAACTATGTTACATTAATTAAGATCCACATATTTTTACTAAAAATTTTAAATACATTGGTGGAACTTATGTGTGAGGTCTCATAGAAGAAAAAGAAAAAATACTTAAGGTAGAGACATCACCAAATAAGTTTTTCACCTATCACAACCTATATGAAAGAAATTATGATAATATGAAACTAAGCTATGTCAATCACATAAATGTACCAATTGCAAATATTCACAAAGTAATATAAAGATACTTATAATTTTATTTAAAAAAATATTATAATTTGATTACAAATTCGTGTTTCATATACAAGAGGGTAATTTGTGATTTAAATATAAAATTTTGTGGCTACCATATATGTAGTTGGGCATGTTGTCTACAGTCTTGCATCTTGTCTACATCTGAATTCTCTATGTCATTTGTGGCATCCTCTATTGTATAAATCTACTCCATATTATCTAGATATGTAGTACTTAGATGTGCAGATGTGGGTGTGGACCTTCTAGAATCTCTATGTAGTGGGCATGATAGTGGAGGTATATACACAAATGGTGTCCAAGCATTCCCGTGCATTATGTAATTAATGAATCTCTTCAAACTCCCAAGTCTAAACATCAAAAGGTCATCATCCATATACTTGGCTAACCAATCACCCTACATAAAATCATACAAAATAAGGCTAAGCATCAAGTATTTAATGCTTGTGCTAGGTTAATTTAAGAAAATTTAAACTTATATCGCTTGTATATAGCTCCAATAGATGCTCCAGGAGAAATTTGGCATTATTAGAAACTCTCTAACCATAATTATGGCCGTCACCATGCTCTAGCACTTTGTAATTAATAATTTTAGAATTCTTGGGCAACGCAATCAAAGCCCTTGTTAAGTTTTTTGACATATTTTGGAAAAGAAAAGAATCTCCAAGGGGTCCCCCAACACCTTCACCCCTCCCCCACTCATATTGTACTAGTGTAGGGTCATTATAAGAGGAGGAAGCCCCTTTGAAATAATTCAAATGCCCCTCCTCACATTATGCTAGCTCAAGGCTATTGCTTGGCTATTTCAATGTGAGAAAACCTCTAACACCTTCATCACCCCTCTCCCCCTCATGTTGTGATGGCCTAGCCTAGCAAAACACAAGGGAGCGAAGGGGGGGGGGGGGGGGGTTGTAAGACCTTCACTCCTTATCCCCTTCATATTGTGCCAGCCCTGATCTAATACGCCCGTAAAACCTAATGTAATTATGTGTGTGTATTTGTAGATTGATTTTACCAAACTGTAAGGGAATGGAGGAGGCTCAATAACCTAGGAGCAATGAAGGAAAATGACATGCTTGTAGATTTCCTTTCATGGGTGGGACAACATCACCTACATCCATAGGTATCCCAAGTGTCTTGTATCATCACTACCTCTATGGAGAAATGGGTTAAGACTTCATGAAGCTTACTTTAGGAAAAAAAGGCCATGTTCTTGGAGTACACATATGTTGGATAACTTCATATATAGGATACTCTGTATGTGCACATCAATGATATCTTTGCTAAAAAACCCCTAAGGAGGAAGTTCGATTAGGTAGTATTTAGGGTTCTAAAAGACATGAAGAAGGTATGCTTGCATTATTCTAAAGATAACCAAAAGTGCCACCTCGTTGAGTATTTTTACACAATTATTTAATTTATGTATTTTTTGCTAAGAGATGAAGTGAAAGGGCCAATTTAGGATACCGGAGATACACAACATTCCATTAAAGCAGACACTAATGAGGTGTGAGAGATCTCCTAGCCATTAGAAGTGCTCAAATAGTTGTTTCCTTTGAGAAGAGAGAACATAGAGGTGTAGAGAATGATGGTGATCCTCCAATAGTTCTGCTCCCCACCTTTGTTATTGGTGAAACGCAATATATTATCTTGACTAATATTCAAACACTTTATAACATCAAGAAAGACTATTGCCTAACCATTATAGCACATGATCTTGATGAAGATTATGAAAAAAAAATTCTAGACTAGAATAAGTACATGTTGGTGGATTCAAATGTAAAGAATACAAAATACTACTCCACCACAAAGACATTGACCATAATTTAGAAGGATACACTCCAATACAAGTCAACCCTTCCTTTAGAGGAGGAGTCTCTCAGGGGGAGGAAAGCCAAGTCACTCATAAATATGTAACTATATCACATGGATTCAAAGAATGGATTTTTAAAATACCATTTTTACTCATTTTTTAAATACAAAAGGATGCCATATAAATGAAAATTTTAACTCATGTTTACTCATTTTAAAATACTCTCTTGTTTTGAACAATTTTGTATGTTTTTTAAAAAAGAAAAAATTGTATATTAATATACCATTTTTACTCACTTACAAATTAAATAGAAAAGGGGTGTGCCTTATTTTGGAAAAAATCATGAATGAGGGTATTTTTAAATGGGCATCAAATGCATGTGATATAGAGAGGTTAGATATAGTGAACCCTCCAAGAAGAGTCTAAAGTAACATAGAAAAAACTAGATGTACCTCATTTGGGAAAATCAAACAAGGACTTGAAAAAAGTAAGAGTTGCATGTTTCCTATGAAAATCAAAAAGGTTTATTTCAAGTTATTTTCAATTGGATAGTATATGGATTTCCATAAGAATTTTATTATAACTCACTAAGTATGTTGTTATTGTTTATCTTGTAGTATACAAAGATGGATTTATTAGTCAAGCAAACTTACAAACACAAGGGAGGTTTGGGCAAGGACTCTGCCTTGGCAAATTCTATAAAAAACCGCACATTTTCAAAGTTTTATTTTTCATCACAAGTTCTTAAGGGAAATTGGAGAGTTTTCTATTTTTGCATTGCACACTCTATCAAGATATATTGGAGGCTATCCTATTAGATGGAACGTAGAGAAGATAATGTTGTTGGAAAAGTAGGAAGCCCTATGAGCTTTCCATCAAAGCCTTGGTTATCGTGTACTATGCAGTAACTACCATTTAGCATATGTATCATTTGGCTTGATGTGTGAAATCAAGGATCTAAAGTTTATTGTAAAATGTGAAAAGGGCACCTACTTAGATTTAGATCAATTTTAGTAATGAGTAATAATCATTAAAAGAACTAGAGAAACAATAATTAAAACAACTAAAGAATGAAGCATAGCCATTTTCAAAGATGCCACAAGTAAAGAAGTGAACTTGGCTATTGTATTGTCACCGTACCAAAAATTAATGTGTTTCATTGTGTCAAGATCTCTACAAAAATGATCAAGTATCTCATTATTTATGTGCTTGTAAGAAACTGAGGCAATGAGCTTACTAGGAGCTAAGATAAAGTGCTTGAGAAACTATTGGTTGTAGTATACAAGCCTTTTCTTTTCTTTGTTTAGCTTATTGTTGCATAACATGTTTGATTGCTGCATTACAATTTTATCAAGATTCCTTTCTTCTTTGTCTATCCAAATGTTGCATTGCTTTGATGTTCTTAGTGAATCTTGTGAGCTCTATGCACAAGCTTTTTGTACGTCCATTGGTATACTTCTTCTAAATTATTGGCTTTCACTATTCCTCCAGCATGTCTCTCATATGGTTGAAATAACCAATACAATCTCGATAATGGGTAAATTTCTAAATTTTTGGCTTTCTCTACTCCTCCATGATGTCTCATATGGTTGAAATAACCAATATGATCTTGATAATGGGTTTTCTCTATTCTGTGAGTTGACCACACTGATAGACTACCATATTGGTTGGCAAACCAAGAGGTATGATTGTACATAGTATACTATCAAATCATTAAAAAAAGTGGATTGGTAAAGCACTTGTAATTAAACTATTAGACTTCATCATACTTTATGAAGATAAAATACCATGTAGTGGCTGATATGTTGATTTTTCCATATGCTAACCATTGAATTTTTTAACTCATTCAATGTTATTGCAAGGGTCTAATAGGCATGTGTATTTCATACGTGTATGTCATAAAATATGAAGATTGTATGTGAAGACTTTTAGACATTAGCCTTACATGATCATGCTTTATTGCTATTTGTATGGTCTAGAACTACATTGTGGATGAACTTTCATATGTTGTACTGAATTATTTAAATGGATTGTATTTCTTTACAAGCATTATTATCTAATGCTAGTGTAGATAAAAAAATACATGCTTTCACACCACCAATGGAAAGTTTCTTAGGCATGCCTCAACCATCCTTTGAACTTTTCTCATCCTTTTCAATCTTCATGTTTTCACCATGAAACCAATGTTTAATCATGTCTTCTCAAGTGTTGTGATTGTCTTGACTTACATAGAACTAAGTCATGTAGGCCAAGCAAAATCTATTTACAAGGAAAATAGTTTCTCAATGATTCTTCTTAGACCATGCATTATGTAGATATGGAATCTTGATAATGGAGTATTTAAAGTTGGTCTATAATTTGGATCTTTTAGATGCCCTTTTCCAAATTTTCTTATCAAGTGTCTTTGCATTATGCAAACAATACTCAGGGTAGGGGGGAATGAGGGAAGCGGTGAGGGGATTAGTCATAAATATGTAAGTGTATCACTCAATTCTAAAAGAAGGGATTTTTAAAATATCTTCTTTACACTTTTTTACATATGAAGGGTACCACACAAAGGGTTTATTCATAGATTTAATAGAAAAGGATGCATTTATTTAGGGATAGCTCATGAATAAGGGTAGTTTTAAGTAGTCAATGACTGCATGTGATATAGAGGGTTTACATATAGTACTTTTCCCAAGGTGCTATATGTGTGTGTGTGTGTGTGTGTGTGTGTGTGTGTGTGTGTGTGCGTGTGCGTGTGCGTGTGCGTGTGCGTGTGCGTGTGCGTGTGCGTGTGCGTGTGCGTGTGCGTGTGTGTGTGTGTGCATATATATACATATATATAATATGTATATATATATAGGCTCTTCAAATTGATCCTCTTTGAAACATTGTATGTGTATTTCAAGGTCTTGAGATTGCTTGATAGATGCCACTCTACTTTGTACCATCCATAGCTTTCTAACTTTGAGATTGTCATGTTTCTTTGCTCACTAATTATTTGGGGTATATTTGTCTTATGAAAAACTCAATGCAAGGTTTCAAAATTCTCAAATATAACCTAAAATGTGCACATATTATAAGCATGTAATGCTCTTTTTTTATATAATGAAACTCTTAGCATAAGCATTGCTCACCTCAAAGGACCTTAAAGAAAATATATTGTTCTCAAATGGACCCTAAATCATTTTGGGTTTTCCTCTAGAATTATTGGATCAAGTTTCCTATTCATCATAATGCTGGTGACCTCTTCTAGCTTTTTATCCTTCACAATTTGGCACTCATTAAGCTTGAGGAAAAAATTGAGGATACCATCACAATTATCTAAAGTCACTTGAAATAATTGAGAAGAATATGACTACAAGACATCCAAGTTGTAAAATATGTTATTGTATTTATTATAAACCACCTCTCTTGTTGCTCCATAATATGTATCTTTGATAGGAAATTGAGATCCTAAGACCTTTAAAATGTATTCATTCACTTGTTTTCACACTCTTTTAAGTGATGATTTTGAAATACCAATCTGTGTAGTCTACACTCCTTTATCTTCAATTAAAAAGATTTGTAAATAGATACTTAACCTCTACTAGATATGCATGTCTCATCTAACAAAGCTTGCATATCACTTGGGTTGATTTTAAATATTTTTACATGTGCAATTAATACGTCCATGCTTGAATCTTTTTCTTCATTAGGTTGCACAATATCTCTATATTCAAAATCAAAATGTTTAGTTGATATAAAGTGTAACTAACAAAGATACTTTTTGACATACAAAAAGAAGAAACAAAGAGATTCTTTACTTCATTGCATGTATCCTCTTCTTAATGCCATCCTTTTGCAACTTCATAATTTGAATATTTTCAAGTTTCTTGCATCGTTTGCGAACCACTAATACTATTTCTTTGATCCTCAATTGGTCTATTTGTTTCTCCAACTCTAAAGTAGGATCCTTGTTCTATAATAGTTTGTGCTTGCACTGCTTTATTGTTAGCCTCAAAGAGGCATGTCCCCTCTCTAACAAATCTCTTTCTAGCTTAAATTTGTGGATTTTTATTGTCTATTTGTTACATAATCGTGAGACTTGTTACACTTAAACATTGTATGTAATCATGTTATGAAAATTGCTATAAAAATAAGCTAGTTTTTTATTTTTTTGTATTTTCTTTATCTATTTGCTACAAGATCATGATTTGTTATGTGTGGATCCACATGCGATGGTGATCACATTGTGATTTGTAGATAGATGGTAAGAAACTAACGTGCATTGTGTTGTGGTGAGTAAATTAGAGGCAAAGCTATGCATATTAATATTTTTTAATAGAGTGTGTTATAGTGCATGAAAATTATTACACATAATTATTATATTTCTATAGGCCCTTCTTAGCACAAGGCTATTGTATGTGTACATACAAAAGTTATTTAATTGGTTGTAATTTCTTGTAAGAAAGCATGAAAATGATAAAATGATATTTTTGTTGTAAAGACCCTACAATAGGATTATAGTTTGATTTAAGCAAAAGCACAATGTGCAAGGAGAAGAAAAGTAAGAGCGGATGCCCTTCAATCATGTATTCTAGGCACAAAAGATAATTAAAAATCCATAAATATATGAATGGGGGAGGTGCTCATTGATGCATAAGGAAAGATTGTACCCAATCTTGTGTCATGCATGCTTTCTTTATTTCTCTTCTCTCTTGCAACTTTTTTTCTCTTTAATATTTAATTAACCTTTGCTATTGTATGATGAAAGACTACAACACTGAGTGCCACATGGCGTAGGCCTTGCCTACATGGAGGACTCCCATGCATAGTGCAAATGGGTATATGTTTCTATTGCTAAGGATAATGGTCTAAGTGGAGAGCTAAAGCAAAAGTTGCACCATCTAAAGATGAGTTTGAATGACGGTTCTTAACAACCTATTAGAATATCGTATTATTCTTATTTTTGTTTTAATTATCAGTTAAATTAGCTTCTGTGTGAGTGCTCTACTAATTGGTTCATCTTAAAGTGTATCTCTAATGAAGGAAGCAATGGATCTACTCCATGTGTGTTGATTGCATGGCAAAAGTGCAATTTAAATATCATGTCATTCCTCATTAATGCTATAGACAATGTTGTGCTTCATGTGCCATGATTATATAAGTTGTGCACCATATCAATGGCTCGAAAATTGTTGAAATTAGTGAACCAAAGAAGCGACCTTACTAGATTCACATTTCAAGTTCATGATAGTTATGATAAACATATGTGTGTGCATCTTGCATGCATATATTATGTTTAAGAACTTGAATGTAATCAATTTAGAAAGTGTGCTAAAGGGAGACTATGAGCTAAAAATGGAGCATATAACTTTTAAAAACAATAGAGGAGAATTAGGTAAAATTAAGAAGCAATTGACATTTGAACTATTAACAAAACCTCTATGAACTAATGTGCCTCAAGAACATAGGAAACACATTAAATACGCAACAACTTAGTGTATAGTAATCTATACACCTAGCACTCCCTTTACCTTAACTTCATCAACTTGTATATTCCAAATTATTAAGACAAATGAACCTTCAAAATAAACTTTACTTTTAAAACCAAAATTCATTTTGCAAAAAGAAAATATCAATGATATTGACATATTCTTCCATACCTAATTCAAAACTATCATGTCAGATCATCTAAGCTAGCATGCATTTTCGTAGCAGAGTATGCATCCATGTACACAATAATAAAAAGTGAGACTTAAAAAAATAGGCAAGGACAAGATTATATGATTATAATCAATTTTAATAACAAAAAGATCATAAAAACTACATTAATATTGGTTACTTTATCTATATTTGTGTAATGAGAATACCCATCCAAAGCTAATTTGCGCTCCATCTTCAAAACAATTAAGACACGTTTAAGGCTCATGAGAAATGATACACATAATCAACATAACTCCAACAACATCATGAGACAAAGCAAACAAATTGAAATTCCATCTACATCTTCTTGCAATGATGCAATCATGGAGGACATTGTAGATGACCCCCTTGGGGGTACACCTTACAAAGCATGTAAGATACCACATGAGTTCAAAAGAAATGGTATTTTATTTAGTGAAACCTATATGATTATATTTATATAATAATTACACTTTTTTTAAAAAGTGTAAGTTTAGTAAAGTGAAAGGGGTCATTTTATGGCCTTATAGAATGTAAAGAAAGGGTATTCCTTAATGCCCTTTGAATGCACCTTATATAGATGAATCCTTATAGATGCACCCCATAAGAGATGACCTACAACAACACCACATAAAAATGACATGACAATGAGCACACATACTAAAACCTACATCAATGATAAGTACTACCAGCAAGTAAACCAACTGAACACTCAAGAGTGTGCCCTTTCCACTGACAAATTTGACTAGACCTGATTAATGAGGTCCATTGATTCATTATTGGTGTTGTTGGAATAGGAGAAATGTTTCTTGTACTAACAAGAATACAAGGTCTTCTTGAACATTACAACCACCTAATCAAAGGGCTTTTCAAGCTTCCCATAGCTTGGTTAACAACATGCATGGTAAAGATAACTTATAGAGATTTCCATTAATAAGGAAAAATGCTCAATCGAGCCTCTAAAAAGGTATGAATTGCAACTGTGTTATGCAATTTTTTTCGGTCAACTTTTGAAGTGAATTCATATAATTGTGATGCTTGCACAATTGTTGGATGCTTACACTCATAGTTTCCCTTACTTTTCCTATTAAAAACACAATCCCACAATTAAACCTCGAAAATTACACCTCTAACAATGGCATGTCACTATACTATGATAACAAAACCCTATACTGTTGGAAGTCTACAAATAAAATTGAGTGCCTTACAACAAATTCAAAACATCCACAAATTAATAGATAGTATATTCATCTACAAATCTCTAGCAATACCGAGAACAACATTGGCATCAACTATAGATAACACTTCACAAAGAATTCCTTAGTAACATGATTACATTTTCACTCGTCACTTTAAAATCAACTACATTAAAACCTTATTAGATAACACATTTAAGCTATTCCA